>NC_091476.1:40280273-40613593 GCF_036971445.1 Narcine bancroftii | reverse complement strand
TCTTCAACCTATCATGATTGGAAGCTCAGTGGCAGTGAGATCTCATGGTGACTGGGGCAGAGACCTCAATGAACTTGGGGAGTGTGTAAGACATAGGATGAGTGAATTTACAAATATTCATTGATGTCCATTTTTGAAAACACTTTCCAGCTGACTCTCCATATTTCTCTTTTGTAGTGAATTCCAAACATTCAGCAACATCTAGATAAAGATATTCTCATCTCTCTCCTGAATAGCCAATCTCTTATTTTGAGACTATAACCTGGTTTAAGACACTCTGCCAATGCAAACAACAGTCCAGAATCTATTTAGTCAAGCTAATTCAAGCTTATTGTCATCTGATTGTTCAAATATAACCTGACGATACAACATTCTCCAGTCCTCGGTACAAAAACATGCAGACACACATCCAGACAAAACACACATATAGACAAATAATACATATGCAGGACAAGTATTATATCTAAAAATATAAATAAGTAAATATTGTTTTGTGCAAACGAGAGTCTCGGATGGTTAGTGTGAGCAGTTCCTTTAGTCGTTCAGCATTCTCAATGCCAATGGGAAGACGTTGTTCTTCAGCCTGGTGGCATTGGCTCAGATACTCTGGTATCTCATCCCTGATAGGAGCAGCTGAAAGATGCGGTGTGCAGGGCTGAAAGGGTCTCAATGATTTTGAGTGTCATTTTCAGCAACAATTCTAGTAGATCGCGTCAATTGGCAGAAGGAGACACCAATGATCCACTCCACCACTCTTACGGTCCTGTGGATTGATTTCTGATCCATTTCTGTGCACTCCACTGTGATGCAGCTGGTCAAGATGTTCTCCATAGATATCCTAGAGAAGGTTGACATAACCATGGCTGGTAGCCTTACCCCACTTCAGTCTTCTTGGGAAGTGTAGTCGCTGTTGCACCTTCCTGACAAGTGAGGAGATCATGAGCATCCACGATAGCTCAATAATTAAGTGAACTTCAAGGAACTTGGTGCTCTCCACTCTCTCTACTACAGAGTTGTCAATTAATCAAATTTTATAAGAATATTTTTATGATTCAGTGAGATCACCGCTCATTCTCCTGAACACAAGAGGGCACAACCGATCCTGCTTAATCTTTCCACACAGGATAATCTTTCTTCTCAGGACTTAATCTGGTGAATATTTGTTCAAAAAAAATTCTATCCTTTCTTAAGTAAAGAGACAAGGTCTGTGCATTGAGGCCAGATGTAATCTCAACAGGGTCCTACCAAACAATATCATACCATTTCAAATTCTCCTGCCTTAACTTTTTCATTCCTGGTTTGTTGATGGTCAGAAAAGCAAACACCATCTATGTGGAGAAAAGTGGGCTTAATATTTATATTATACCATTCATACAAATATAAATACTAATGTTAATACTAATATATTATATTTAAAAAAATGGTGGCACTGCCAGGACTGCTGTAATAGGAGCGCTGACCCTGGTGCCAGGAGAGCAGAGAGTAGAGGCACAGCGCTGCTCCAAAGGACTCAACTGCCTGGCCCTACAGCCAGCAGCTGTGTACAGGCAGAAAATGGCCTATTAAAGGAGTCGACGGTGTTGTAAGTAAAATCCTTCAACTGCGGAGTCTGTGCCTAACATGGCCATTCCTGTGCTGGGAGCAGCCACGACGGGAGCTGCAGACCAGCGTAAGGAATCAGAATTGGAAATGACACCCCTTCAATGAGAAAGAGAAGCAGAGGAGAAGGCTGTGGGAGCACTGGAGGTGAATTCATGGACACTTATTGACTCTAAAGGGGACACTCTTTTCCTTTTCTTTCTCCTATTGTTCAGGCCGCTGAGCAATGCTCATGGTGACTTTGTGTTTGCCTTACTAGAGACATGTTAAAGTATATCATGTATATTGTATTTTTCTCTTTCCAATATTTTTATTTAGTTATATGTTCATTATAAGAATATATATCTAACAAAGTAAACATATATTACAAGTAGCTGTAAACAACCTATGAAAGAAGCAAAAAATAAAAATAAAACAAAACCTATTCTTATACTCTAACCTTCCCTTATGAAGTTATGATTAAATATATATGTTCCATTAATGCATGAAAGAAAGGACCACCAAACCATAAAATTGGATCCAATAATATTATAAATTCTGAAAATAATTAAAGAAAGGACACTATAAATTTATAAAATTAAGGTTCATTACATTAGTAGAGCATCTAATTTTTTTTTTCCAGAGTCAAGCGTGCCATCACATCAGATCACCATTGAGTATGTGTAGGAGAGACATCATCCTTCCATCTCATAAGTGTAGCTCTTCTGGCAATAAGAGGAGCAAAGGCAACTCCATGGGATTGTAGCCCAGACACAGTTAAATCAGCTGACTTACACCAAATAGGGCAAGAAAAGGATTAGGAGGCTAATTGATATTAAGAACTAAAAACTCCTGATCGTATAGATCCATCTTTGAATTTTGGCCAATTTTGGCCAATTTCAACAAATTTGGAAACCATATATAAAGTTCATTGGTGATTGCCAAATTCATATCTCCAACTCTTAAAGGGATAGTGTAATATATGTTACCATATATAATATGATTCATTGTCAATAAAAATTGGATAATAATTAGATGACCCCCTTTCCTTCTTTTCTCTTTTTCTTTTCTTCTTTTTCTTTCTTCCTTTTTGGTTTAATTTTGGGGGCAGAAGAGGGAGGATGGATGGGGATAAAATTGAAAATGTCACTATATATATATATATATATGAATTTATATATGTATAATCCATAGTTTTGAATTATTGTGACTTATAAAATTTTAATTTTTTTAAAAAAGAACTAAAGACAAGGAATGAAAGATACTTTCCCAATAATTGGAAAGCAATTGGAAAGAATAAAAAAAATAATAAGAGTATATTACATTTTTAATATTGTTACATGACAGTAAAAGGAAGCATGAACATTGAATCTTAAAATTGTAGCCTAAAGTGCAAGGGGTTTGGTAATAAGTATTGTCAAAGCAGTATCAAGGGAACACATGATAATTTCCAAACTACCTGAGCAAAGCAGGAGGTCCCACCAACCAAGAGAGTCATCCACGGCATGTTGGGGGGGGGGGGGGGCGAGGAGAAAATTGTGTGTGCGTAATTAATAAAGAAACAGAGGGAGAAGCATCCTTAATGAAGATTATTCTATTTTTCATGAAAAGCAATCAGAGAAAAGCCAAGGTGTATGAATCGAGTAGTAATGTTGTAACAAACCCACACAAATGTACATTGACACTTAAATTAAACGCTATTTATTAATAACTTTGGTGGTTATTCAAGATGTGATCATATTCAAAATAAGGCTCAGGCTGTCATTAATCTTTTATTTTTAATTTTAATTCTTACTTTATACAGATACTCATTTTTTTACAGGTTTAATTCTTCAAACAAAGCCTGATTTTCTACTTGTGTCAATGAGATGCTCGAGTTAAATCATTATCTTTTGTTTTCCTCCCACCTAGGTCAGCCTTTCCAGTGAGACCAGCTGCGTGGAAGAAATACTGCGGGTAAGTCTTTCTCCTTTCTATTTGAATTCTGGCGTAGAGATTTCGGGAGGTGTGGAGAAGTTTTCACAAAAATGGCAAGAGTAAAAAGAACAGTGTGGCACATAGGGCATATTCTGGAGTGTGTGATAAAGTTGGATCCAACTGCTAAAGACAATCTGATTAGATAAGCCTAAAATGTGACCGTACACAGGACACGTGACCACAGAATCTGTTTCCATGTCAATGAGAGTTCATTGTGATAAACATAACTACAATGTACAGATGCACCAACATTCTTACTTGCTGCAGCCAAAGTGACATATCAGTAGTCAAATGGAATTTTTGGTAGTTCCAGATGAACCTCAGATTTTAGATTTTTTGTCAGAGTACATGACATCACATACAACCCTGAGATTCTTTTATCTGTAGGCATGACAGAATTACCACTAATTGGTAGCGCAAAAAAAATATACAGCATATACAAATAAAGAACTGTAAACAGATAATGAATGTAAGCAAACACATAGAATAAAAAAAACTTAATAAAGTACACAAGCAAAAGTCCTGAAATGAGTCCCTGATTGAGTTTGTTGTTGAGGGGTCTGATGGTGGAGGGGTAGCAGCTGATCCTGAACCTGGTGGGGCAAGTCCTGTGGCAGCAGCAAGAACATAGCATGTGCTGGGTGGTGTGGATCCTTGATGATTGCTGCTGGTCTCCGATGGCAGCATTCCCTATATGTGTTCTGAATAGTCGGATGTCTGTGATATCCTTGGCTGTGCCCACAACCTTTTGGAAGGCTTTATGCTTGGGGGTTCCAATACCATGATGCTGCCTATTAGCACATTTTTTCCCCACACATCTGCAGGAGTATGCCAGGGTTTCTGGTATCATACCAAACATCCACAAACTCCAGAGGAAGTAGAGGTGTTGACATGCTTTCTTCACGATGCCATTGGTATGTTGGGTTTCCTCTGAGATAGTGACTCCCAAGAACTTAAATTTGATCACACCACTGATCTCCCAATAATCACTGGATTGCACATCTCTGGCTTTCCCTTCCTGAAGTCAACAATCAGCTCCTTAGTTTTGATGACATTGAGTGCAAAGTTGTTTTTAGACCCCAGTGGTTAAGATTGAACTTCGAATTTATGGAACTCATGCCTCTGTACCTTCTGCCTGAAGGTAGCAGTGAGGAGAGATTACGACAAGGGTGATGGGGATCCTTTAAGATGTTGGCTGCATTTTTGAGACAGTCCCTCAAATAGATATCTGCAGTGGTTTGGAGGTCAGAGCCTGTGATGGATCTGGCTATGTTTGCCACATTCTGCAGCCCTCTATATTTCCATCCCTACCCCACCTAGGCTTCCACCTGCCCATCAACCCATCCTCACCTGGATTCACCTCTTGTGGACCAGCTGTTGCCTCATTATTTCCCCTCGCCTCTTTACAGTGGCTATCTCCCCTTTGCATTCATTCAGTTGCTGCCTGAATCGCTGAGTTCCCCATATTCCAGTTGCTTGTGTCTCAACATCGCTCCTGCTTTATTCCAAATATTCTCTTTCATGATGGAATTCAAAAAAAGCTAGATAGAAGAAAGAAAGAGTGAAACATGAAAGTCTGAAGACACTGTGATTGTGACAAAATCATAGAAATGCTGGAAGAACTCAGCAGGAATGCTGACGTTCACCCCTAAACTTTCCTCCGCTCACCTTAAAGACAGGATGGCACAGTTAGCACAGCGGTTAGGGCAAAGCCAGCAACCTGGGTTCAAATTTGCCATTGCTTGTAAGGGGTTTTGACATTCTCCCCATGTCTGCGTGAGGTTCCCTCCAGGTGCTGCAGTTTCCTCTGTCCCTTCAAAAAACATACCAGAGTCAATAGTTAATAGGAGTATTTGCGCAGCACGGCTCATGATCAGAAGGGCCTGTTACCGTGATGTATATCTAAATTTAAATTAAATTAAAAAAATTAAAGATATCATCTGGTATTTCCTAATGTCACCCCAGGGTGACATCAAGAAGCCTGGGAAAATTCAAAATGAATTGACCCATCATCAACTCCTCTTTATGGAAAGGATTTCCAAACTTCTCTAACATTTTGTAGATTTACCAACTTCACCACAGAAAGGTGTGGCTTTAATCTGCACTTGGTCCCAGACACTCTATCCAGTGGGGAATAGGCCGGGGTTGGGGGGTGATTGACACCCGACGGGGTGGGGCTTGATCCATTCAGGCTGACTGATTGACAGCCGGCCAGGTGTTGTCCTGTCCCCTTACACTCCTGCAGGTACAGAGGTTGCCCCCTGCAGTAGGCAGGTGGTGTACCACCACAATCAGGGCCACTTAATATCTTGGAAACTGATTGAATAAACCTTTAAGCTTCTAAGTACCAGAAAATGCAACTTTAATCTGTGTCATTTCTCCCTACAATTTAAATCTTGGATGCCAGGTGTCCCTGTAGCAATGTTTTATTTTAGAAATTAGCAGTAGTTTTCTTAATCTGTGATGTTCAGAATAGTTCTCATCAGGGCTTTGTGCGGGTGAGTTATCGTATCCCATTGCTTGTTTTCTCATATTGAAGGTATAAAGCTCATATATTCTATGAACTCTCTGTTTTTAATATTCATCCATGATACTTTATCACATATTTCTTTGGCTTGGCTTCGCAGACGAAGATTTATGGAGGGGTATGTCCACGTCAGATGCAGGCTCGATTGTGGCTGACAAGTCCGATACGGGACAGGCAGACACGGTTGCAGCGGTTGCAAGGGAAAATTGGTTGGTTGGGGTTGGGTGTTGGGTTTTTCCTCCTTTGTCTTTTGTCAGTGAGGTGGGCTCTGCGGTCTTCTTCAAAGGAGGTTGCTGCCCGCCGAACTGTGAGGCGCCAAGATGCACGGTTTGAGGCGATATCAGCCCACTGGTGGTGGTCAATGTGGCAGGCACCAAGAGATTTCTTTAGGCAGTCCTTGTACCTCTTCTTTGGTGCACCTCTGTCACGGTGGCAAGTGGAGAGACAGTATATACACATATCGATATATATATATATATATATATATATATATATATATATACTGAAGAGCTGAAGAGGTACTGGGCTTCTCCTCCAGGAAAAACAAGGACTGGTTCGACGAAAACAGCCAGGAAATCCAGGAGCTGCTGGCAAAGAAGCGAGCTGCCCACCAGGCTCACCTTACAAAGCCGTCCTGGCCAGAGAAGAAACAAGCCATCCGTCATGCATGCAGCCATCTTCAGCGCAAACTCCGGGAGATCCAAAATGAGTGGTGGACTAACCTCACCAAGCGAACCCAGTTCAGCGCGGACAATGGCGACTTCAGGGGTTTTTACGAGGCTCTAAAAGCTGTGTACAGCCCCTCACCCCAAGTCCAAAGCCCGCTGCGCAGCTCAGACGGCAAAGTCCTCCTCACCGACAAGATCTCCATCCTCAACCGATGGTCAGAACACTTCCAATCTCTTTTCAATGCCAACCGCTCAGTCCAAGATTCCGCCCTGCTCCAGCTCCCTCAACAGACCCTAAGGCTAGAGCTGGATGAGGTCCTCACCCGGGAAGAGACATATAAAGCAATTGAACAACTGAAAAGTGGCAAAGCAGCAGGTATGGATGGAATCCCCCCCCAGAGGTCTGGAAGGCTGGCGGCAAAACTCTGCATGTCAAACTGCATGAGTTTTTCAAGCTTCGTTGGGACCAAGGAAAACTGCCTCAGGATCTTCGTGATGCCATCATCATCACCCTGTACAAAAACAAAGGCGAGAAATCAGACTGGTAAAACTACAGGGGAATCACACTGCTCTCCATTGCAGGCAAAATCTTCGCTAGGATTCTCCTAAATAGAATAATACCTAGTGTCGCCGAGAATATTCTCCCAGAATCACAGTGCGGCTTTCGCGCAAACAGAGGAACTACTGACATGGTCTTTGCCCTCAGACAGATCCAAGAAAAGTGCAGAGAACAAAACAAAGGACTCTACATCACCTTTGTTGACCTCACCAAAGCCTTCGACACCATGAGCAGGAAAGTGCTTTGACAAATACTAGAGCGCATCGGATGCCCCCCAAAGTTCCTCAACATGGTTATCCAACTGCACAAAAAACAACAAGGTCGGGTCAGATACAGCAATGAGCTCTCTGAACCCTTCTCCATTAACAATGGCGTGAAGCAAGGCTGCGTTCTCACACCAACCCTCTTTTCAATCTTCTTCAGCACGATGCTGAACCAAGCCATGAAAGACCTCAACAATGAAGACGCTGTTTACATCCGGTACCGCACGGATGGCAGTCTCTTCAATCTGAGGCGCCTGCAAGCTCACACCAAGACACAAGAGCAACTTGTCCGTGAACTACTCTTTGCAGACGATGCCGCTTTAGTTGCCCATTTAGAGCCAGCTCTTCAGCGCTTGACGTCCTGTTTTGCGGAAACTGCCAAAATGTTTGTCCTGGAAGTCAGCCTGAAGAAAACGGAGGTCCTCCATCAGCCAGCTCCCCACCATGACTACCAGCCCCCCCACATCTCCATCGGGCACACAAAACTCAAAACGGTCAACCAGTTTACCTATCTCGGCTGCACCATTACATCGGATGCAAGGATCGACAACGAGATAGACAACAGACTCGCCAAGGCAAATAGCGCCTTTGGAAGACTACACAAAAGAGTCTGGAAAAACAACCAACTGAAAAACCTCACAAAGATTAGCGTATACAGAGCCGTTGTCATACCCACACTCCTGTTTGGCTCCGAATCATGAGTCCTCTACCGGCATCAGCTACAGCTCCTAGAACGCTTCCACCAGCTTTGTCTCCGCTCCATCCTCAACATTCATTGGAGCGACTTCATCCCTAACATCGAAGTACTCGAGATGGCAGAGGCCGACAGCATCAAATCCACGCTGCTGAAAATCCAACTGCGCTGGGTAGGTCACGTCTCCAGAATGGAGGACCATCGCCTTCCCAAGATCGTGTTGTATGGCGAGCTCTCCTCTGGCCACCATGACAGAGGTGCACCAAAGAAGAGGTACAAGGACTGCCTAAAGAAATCTCTTGGTGCCTGCCACATTGACCCCCGCCAGTGGGCTGATATCACCTCAAACCGTGCATGTTGGCACCTCACAGTTCGGCGGGCAGCAACCTCCTTTGAAGAAGACCACAGAGCCCACCTCACTGACAAAAGACACCCTACCCCCAACCCCAACCAACCAATTTTCCCCTGCAACCGCTGCAACCGTGTCTGCCTGTCCCGTATCGGACTTGTCAGCCACAAACGAGCCTGCAGCTGACGTGGACATTTACCCCCTCCATAAATCTTCGTGCGTGAAGCCAAGCCAAAGAAATAGACAGATATGGATATATAGATATACTGTAGAGATATAGATAGCTATGCATTTATAGAGAGATATAAAAGTAAAAAATACACACACACATACACCCCTTATTGTCTTAATAGTACAGAACATGTTGAATTGGCATTAGTGTCACCCAGCATCCCTTACAATGAAAGAGAAAGAGATGCAAAAGAGATTCCCCTCAGAGTTATTGAGTGTCCATGGATTCGCCTCCAGGGCTCCCGCAGCCTCTCCAGCAGCACAAACTCCTGTTTGATTCATCAGCAATCTGAACCTCCAGATCGATCAGGAAGTCTTCAGCACCTGAGGCCCTTCAGGATATGTACACACGCATGCACGCACACACTCACACACACACACACACACACACTCACACTCACACTCACACTCACACACGCACACACACACAGACACACACACACACTCATGCACACACACTCACACACACGCACACACACACACACTCACACACACACACACACACACACACACACACACACACACACACACACACACACACACATACACACACACACTCACAGTATACTGTGTGTATGTTTTTATATAGATATACATATATACTATAAAGGGTCTCTAAATTCCTTTGACCTCAAATGCTTTTAACTTTTAACCATTTGGAAATTAATCTGAGCTATTGGTTTATGGGAAATTGTAGATGACCTCACAATTGCTTCCATTTGCCCATACACTTAATCTATTAATATCCGTTCATGCTTCCATTTATGAAACACTTTCTCTCTCTGTCACCAACAAACTTTAATATCTTTCCCCTCATCCATCATCTAAGTCATCAACAATAGCAGTGAATGGGTGAGGCACAAACATTGATCCAACTGGAATTCTGCCAATTTGAGTTCCTGGTCTTCCTCCTGTTACTCAGGTCAATAACTTGCTCTCAATCTCCTAAATGTCTTTTTGAGTTATCACATTATTATGAGCAGTTTTCCCGAATGTCTTCTGACAACATAATTAAAAAAGGATAATTTTTAATTAGGCAAGGATAAATAAATAAGAATTCAAAGTTCTTGCAAAAGAAATTGACCATTCATTAGTGCAGACAAATCTTTTTGTGGTTGTGGGGTAATTTAGGGTTAGGATAATAAGGGAATGTTAAAGATCTCAATGGCTGTTGGATAAAAATTGCTCTTGATCCAAGAAGTGCAGAAGTTCAAGTTTCTCTACCTTTTGCCGCAAGCGAGGAAAGGTTGTGACTAGGGTGATGGAAGTCATTTATGATGTTGGTTGCCGTCTTCAGGCAGCACCTTAAATAGATGTTTCAGAGCCAGAACCACCAGGCTGAGAAACATCTTCCCATGGGCAGTGAGAATGTTAAATGACTACTAAAATAACTCTGTGTGACTACTATTTATTAAGAATATTATTTTAATATATGTACATTTATACTGTGTATTTTTATCATTTGTCGAAATGTGTGATTTGTACTGATCTGCTCCATGGATTGGAGAACGCTGTTTCATCAGACTGCACTGGATGACAATTAAACTTGAACTTGACCTGGCTGAGGGTGTTAACCAATGGCACAAAATGTATGCCATAATGCTGGCAATATTTTGTCCTTTGCATCCAAAGTCCACTGATGCGTAAAGCATAAATCTCAAGAGGCAAGGCGCCACATTGTGAACAGGGGAAGAGCCTCAGGAATGGTGTTCCTGAATTTTCCTTCAAATCAAACTGGCAAATAGGTGAAAGTCCTTTGAAACGAATTTAGGACTGTTATTGGGGCTTCCTTTTCCACTGAAAGGCAGAACAAAAATGAGACTGATTTCTCAACGCATTTTACCTTGCAAGGTTTGGAGACAAAATTGCATGCTGAAATGCTACAGATCTTCAGGTCACCTTGATGGGTGGCAAAAGGAGCTGAGTTACCTTAGTGGTGGGAGATTGCAAATCTCACTCATGTGCTGAGTACAGAGTGAACCAAAGTTTATTTAAGTATATTTATCATCCAATTTTACAAGTACAACCTGATGAAACACCCTTCTCCAGACCTCGATGTATCACACTGCAAGCACACATACAGACAATGATACAATGCACTGTACACATTTACAAATATTAGAATAAATAAATAGTAACCTCTCTACTGTTCTTCTGGTCCTTTGGATTGACCTATGATCTCATCTGATAGAGTTGCTGAAGAAAGTTGACACGATGGTGGCTGGTAGCCTTGCTCGCCTCAGTCTTCTTAGGAAGGCTGTTGGGCCTTCCTAACAAGCGAGCAGATGCTGGGTGTTCAGGGCAGGTCACTTCTTAAGTGTACTCCAAGGAACTTGGTGTTCTCTACTCTCTTAACTTCTGAGCTATTAATGAGTAGTGGAAGGTCCAAATTCCCTGGTTTATGAGTTTGTTTTTGGAAGGACATCATGTGGATCAGCCGGGTATTATCCTAACACATACTGTAGATGAAGATGAATCATGGTCAGAATAGCTCTTGCATGGCTCGTGACTCCTTTGCAATGCTTTTAATTTGTGAAACAATAGGGAAAATTAAAGTCAACAGGAAATTGAATGAAAAAAGTAATAATCGCTACAAAATATGGCTGCTTTGCTAAATAGAGAATGTGCTGATGAACTTAATTTTTTTCTGTATGAACATTGTCAAATATTCCCATTTTGTTCATACCAACTACTGCTACTCACACCTATCATCAGTTTCACGATCCTTAATATTTTCCTGACAAGCCATTGATAGGTTGCGATTGATAGGTTTCTCAGAAAGGCAAAATGTTCATTCACAATAGAATGTTTGGCATTAAGATGGAAAGATTTAAAAATTGGGTAACTGCAACAAAGGGAGTTCAGAGCTGACAGAAAGCCGTCAGAAATAAATACCCTGAATATTTTCTTTATCTGCCACAAACACGGCCATGCACTAGGGAAGAGCACTGCCAGTCGATACCAAAACTTGCTGTAACGGCAGTGATGTAACAGCAGCATTGCCACTGGTGTTTACCTGGGAGGGTGGGGAATGGAGAGGCAGTGCTCCCCCACAGTGACCAACCACCTGCTTTCTGCACCATACAGGCTTTAAACGGTGTGTTAAATGAACCGACAGTGTTTTTGTTTAAAATCCTGGAACTGTGGAGTCTGTGCCCAAAATGGCGGCACCTGTGCTCAGCAGTGGCCTTGACAAGTTGTAGACTCTGCGGGAGCATTGCAAGACACCAGGAACGGGGAGAGCTCTCCCCCACCTCCCGTCACTGAGGAGGAGCATTGGAGATGGCCTAGAGGATGGTGACCACAGCAGAGGACCAGTGAAGGGCTCGGCAGTTGAAGGACCCACACAGGCTGGAGAATCTGGAGCTCGGGTTGCCCATAGATTGCTGCTGCTGTCAGAGGGCAGCATCAACCATCAAAGACCCACACCACCCAGAACGCACTCTGTTCTCGCTGCTGCCATCAGGAAAGAGGTTTAGGTGCCACAAGATTCGCACCCAGCAGGTTCAGGAACAGCTGCTGCCCCCTCCACCATCAGACTCTTCAACAACAAACTCAATCAGAGGCTCATTTAAGGACTTTTACTTGTGCACTTCCTTGATTTTCTTTTGTTCTCTCTGTGTTGCAGTTAGCTTATTTACATTCATTATCTGTTTACAGTTTTTTTTGTTTATGCTATGTACAGTTTGCTCTACCAATTCATAGTAATTCTGCCCTGTCTCAGAATAAATGGAATCTCAGGGTTGAGTGTCTGATTATGTACAGCAGCAGGAGGCGCTGGAGGTGAATCCATTGACACCAAATGACTCTGAAATGACTTTCTTTTGCTTCTCCTTTTCTTATTATTCAGTGCATTTGGCAATTCTATTGGTGACTCTTTGCCTTCTGACAGGCTTAAGCAAATTTTGTGTAATATACTTTCTGTTTTATTACATAACTAAAAAAATCTTGAATCTTGAAGCTCAAGGATTTATTAGATATAACCAATATTTTACTTTTGATATTTATTAGATATAACCAATATTTTATTTTTGATTTCTAAGCCACCGCAACAATGCGAGGGACAATTGAACTCATAGGGGTATATGACAGTGTTCTGAAGCATCCAACATCTAGCCTTGTAATTCACTTCCTTGATTCCATTCTTCCAACCTGACCTGGGGCCCAGTGATCAGCTAGTAGATCTCCTGCCTCACAGTAGCAGTGACCTGGTTTCAGTCCTCATCCTGGATTGAGGTCTGTATATGCTGTGATTGTAGAATAAACACAGGAATTCTGGTGGAATTCGGCAGATCTCGCAACAGCCCTAGGAGGTAAAGATACATAACTGAAGTTTCGGACCTGAGCCCTTCCTCGGACCCAAAATGTTGGTTCTACATTTTTACCTCTTCTGGATGCTGCAAAATCTTCTGAGTTCCTTCAGCATTTCTGTGTTCAGTCCTGACCCTTCGAAGGATGCTAAACCTTTGGAATTATAACCCAAAGGGAGTTGAACAAATAGATATTTAAGGGGATAGTAGATTGGGTTTTGGATTAAAGCGGAGGCAAAGGTTTTTGGAGAACATGCAGGAAAGGAGAGCTAAAAGCAAGATCAGATCTTCCTCATTCACCCATCTCACATGGGGCCCTATCCCACTCCTCCCATCCAGTCCTCTTTATACCAGCTTCTTCTCCATGTCTCCAGGCTCAACAAAGAGTTTCATCTCGAAATGTTGGCAATTCTTTTATTCCCACAGCTACTGCTCAACCCAGCAGATTGTGTTTGGCTTCAGATTCCAGCCTCTGCCATCATCTGTGTTTCTCCAGATCATATCAACTTTGTTTATCTGGAATGGAAGAGAGTGCTTGAGGAGTCATGTGACTTTCTTCTACTCTGATTTCCTCTCTTCTTATTTCTTGAGCAACAATTGAGGATGGATTAACCATCAGCTATTTATTTCTAATGTAATCACACTTGGTGAAACTGTAAGCCTCTTATAATAGAATCATAGACTGTGGAAAATTAGAATCGATGAACTATCTGTTATCTTCAATCAATAATTTAGAATAAGCTGCTGTTAATATTTGCCTATCAAGATGTCGTGAAGAGGAAGTGTAAACCCCATCTCTTTCAGTCTGGTTTCAAATTGCTTTCAGTTATTTCTGTTCTCCAAGTATCTTGAGTACCTGTATTTTAATAGGCAAATGGATTCCCAGCAAATGTCACTTGGTAACTGTCAGGCTGTAACGGAATAAGCCATTAGTTCCAGCGAGCATTTTACCAATGGATATTTTTAGGACTGTGCGATTGAGGACAGACGAGGGACTGCATGAACAGCTGGACTATTACACTCTGCCTCTACAGAGAGAAATTATTGAAACCGGTGAGCAATGGTGCAAGAGATGAAAAATGGGAATGTAGTGATCTCAGAGGACAACCAGTCACCTTGATTTACATGGTCTTAGACCTGGCTGTTTAATATTACTTGCAACAACTATTATGTAAAGGGAAAATTAGCCAGGGCTGTTTCCTCTGGAAAAGAGGAAGGTCAGAGGTGGGAGGAATGTCAAGGGTGGGGGGGGGGGTAAAAGGGGGGAGGGGAACATCTTATCTAATTAAAGGGTTAGATAAGCCTAGATGAGCACAAGAGGAAGGGAAAAGGGTGGATGTGATGACAGAATGGGATGAGACAGGTTGAGAACAGGTCTACGTGGAGCATGGCCAGGCATCTCAGTGGCTGTTCAGTGCCATGGAACACTCTTTAATCCCACCTGAATGGGTCTATGTAACCCCTCTATAAACAAAGTGTAATGGTCAGACAACCATACAAAGGCAGGGCCAGGGCACTGATTGTAAGAGCTTGCTGTGCACAGATTTGCTGTCACACTCATATACCGAGATTAAGTACCTTCAGAAATACTCTATAAACTGTCTTTGAAAGTGCTGGTTGAGGCGGGTCCAATGGAAATGCAGTCTTCCCTTCTCACTTCCTTTTCTTTCCCCTTTCCCTCCTCCCTCCCCCTTCCTGTTTGTCTATTTATTTGTTTGTTGGCTTGCTGTTTATTTATCATTTCCTTCCTTTTGCTGACCTGTGCCCATGGGACATTTGGATTTATTATTTCTCCTCCTGATCTCTCATACTTGGGGGGTGCACCTTGGTGTTCTTGTTAGGTAGGGATGGTGTTTGATCCTTTAACAAGGTATACCTTAGCAGCCCTCTGGCAGATACACAGCAGTGGTCACATGAGGAGCAAACAATAAAACAGACTGGGTTGTTTCATCATGGATGATGTGGCTCCCCTCAACTGGTGGTGTCAAGAGTCAAGGTACTCTCTCGCCTTGTGCAGCTCTACGAGCTGTGTTAGGCTGGGAGGGTGGTGTTTTTCTCCTATTTAATATCCCAGAACACGTCAATAAACTAAAGTTCTTTTGTTAAAGGGCAGCTACCTGCTGTAGTGGAATAAATATGGTCATCAACCAGTCCATAGCACCAGAAATAATCACCAGGCTTTACTGATGCTGGCTGTGGGATAAATATTGGCCAGATTAGAACAAGCCCTCCTGCTCTCATGCTGAAAGCTTAACCTCCAACAATCTATTATTTGATGATTCTGATTTGATGCCATAATTATGAAACTATTTAATACTTCACAGTATCTGATGGGAATTAAACTCAGTTCTCTGGCCCATTGGTCAAAGAATCTGTCTGCTAATCCAATAAATGAACACCTGCCCTATTGTACCTCTAATGGTCTCAAGCCTTCAACGAGCTTGACTGTCTTCTATCAGTGCAGTCAGTCTGCCATTGAATCTTCAAGATCTTTTGGGGAAGCTTTGTATTCATCACAAAACATTGCAGACTCTTGTGACTCAATGTCCAGCTTTCAGCCACTGATCCCTGTTCAAACAAAAGCAAAAATTGGCAGAAGAACTCAGCAGGTCAGGCAGCATCCATGAAGAGGGATGCCACCCAACCACCCAAAGTTCTTCCAGCTTGTATTTTGATTTCTAGCTTCTTCCGCTTTGTTCTAATTGGTTGAAAAAGGGGCAGGTCATCTGAAAGTGAGGTGTGTGCGGCAACCTCTTCTCTCAGTTCTCTGAGATTCTTTTATTGTCATGTAATAAAATGGAGAATGTAATATTCCACAATATTTCCAGTAGTCTGCCACAAGGCAGACAAAGAGTCACCGTTGTTCTGCCCATGAGAGTTGGTGGAGGTCAGATCATTAGATCTGCTTACTGTTTGAGAGGCTGAGGAATTGAGGGTTATGGGTAACTGGCACAGAAAGGGAGTTAGGGCCAGTACAGATCAACCATGATCATGCTGAATGGAGGGGCAGGACTAAAGAGCTCTGTGACCTCCTTCTGCTCCTATTTTATTATGATTTTGATTCTTTTTCCACAGATATTCCCCAAACTGCAAAGTATTTTGCGCTTTGGTTCTGAATTTCCTGCAGCTGCGTATTCTTTTAGTGAAGACTTGCATGGTGCATCTGAGCTCATGACCTGTAAGGAGAACCAGAGGCTCTGAACAGAATGGGTAAAGAGTCCCCTGCTTGCTCCTACTCTCACCGACTGCCTCTTGTGGTCCAATAAATCATTTTGTACTCTATGCAAAGGCGAGGATTGTGTTCCAAACCTACTGCCTGAATTGCCACAAAACACATTGGGAAGGAATATTTGGAATCTGTTGCCTGCTTTCATAACTACAAAAAAACCCATTTGCATTTCAAAACAGAAAAGCTCAACTTTATCAATCATTCTTCATGACTCAGCTCAAGCTAAGCATTTTGTCGGGTTAAAGTACCTCCGTTGGAGATTGCTTTCATTCACTGGCATTGCATTAGCAGTGTGCAAGGTGCATGTTGTGCATTCAAAATGATTACCCAGACGTCATTAGAAACTGGGTAACGTGTCCACTGGCAGAGTCAATCACGCATCACTCTCAGTGCTGGAGACAGCTGTGGGAAGAGGTGATGAAAAATAACTGTATCTAAGCAACATAGCATTTAGTCATCGGGAATGACTAACAGTACATCCTGAATAGCTGACAAAGTGATTGCGTTCTATATATAGTGCGATACAATATGTGTGAGTGTGTGTGTGTATATATATATAAAATATATACTGTGTGTGTGTGTGTGTGTGTGTGTGTGTGTGTGTGTAGAGAGACAGACACACACATAAATATACGTACGCACACACACACACACACACACACACAAACACACACAAACACACACACACACACACACACATACACACACACACACAGAAAGAGGGAAAGATATATATTCTGTGTATATGTCTATTATAATAGATATATTGACAGAACTGAAGCATTTAATGAACAGATGCTTTTTTTTTACTTAGAGCAATTATAGTGCATCAGAGGAGGATGTTCGTGGCTTTATGACATGTCACAGTTGTATTAATTAGCTTTTCCCCTGCTGTGCTGATTTTTGTTTTGTAAGCCAGACATTTCTTGTTGGGTACCTTTAGCAATCCCTAGCAGGAATCGGGTTGTTTTGTAAGCCATACATTTCTTGTTGGGTACCTTCAGCAATCCCTAGCAGGAATCGGGTTGTTTTGTAAGCCAGACATTTCTTGTTGGGTACCTTCAGCAATCCCTAACAGGAATCGGGTTGCTCTCATGGAATTTTGTACATTTTACATTGCTTCCTGCTCAGAGAAGCCGTCTGCTGGTGGTTCAGACTACCAGGAGCCAGCTG
Source organism: Narcine bancroftii (assembly GCF_036971445.1). Taxonomy (NCBI): domain Eukaryota; kingdom Metazoa; phylum Chordata; class Chondrichthyes; order Torpediniformes; family Narcinidae; genus Narcine; species Narcine bancroftii. Next base: position 40,596,035 of record NC_091476.1, on the reverse strand, counting down.
GAGGGAACACAAGGACATCACTGAGGAAAGCAGATTGTTTTCTCTAGCAGTGAACAGCATGTTCTTGTCGTGACAACGTCTGGGCTAAAGACCGATAAAAAAGCAGAACTTTGAAAACACAACACTGCAGATGCATTAACCACTCCAGCTGTTAGCTTTTGAAGTCTGTAGTCTCATCTCCAATACATTTAAAAAGAATCAGCATTGAATTCTATCAGATATATGTGCAAGTTTCCTGATTTGTATCTTTCCATCTTCACCCCCCACCCCCCCCCCCCACCACCACCACCAATCCCACACCCCACTCCGCCTCTGCTTTATGTAGCCTAGGGTTCCCGCAGGCCAGTTGGATGACGGCCAGGATGACGCTAGAGAGAAATGCAGACTGGAACTTGTTGGCAGATTTTTAACAAACAGTTGAGAATGGTGTAGTCAGGTTCCCAGATCAGGGGTGGGTCTCAATGGCTTGCAGAGTCACCTCTTCCTTAGCCAACACTAAAAGCTGCCTACGTTGACCAGGTGAGTTTTGTCATTTTTCCACAGGTGATGGGGGAGAGCGGGGCAAGAGTGAATGCAACACTCAACTGTGTGCCAGGTTGGGTGGAGGGGAGGGCAGGGAAGTTGCAGTGCTGACATCTACAGAGTGGAGTGCCGGACAGGCATTGGGGTTTGGGTGGGAGGGAAGAAGAAAATTGTCAGCTCTGGTTGAAGACATTCCACACATTCAATCCCAGTGTAATCTAATACAAAGGCATACAACCAAAATTGGAGGATGTTCAGTCATTCACCACTCAAAACAGATGAGTTAATTAGTTTGTGATTTCTTATTGTGGGAATTCTCATTCTGCCACACGCCTGCAACATTCTTGAATATAAAAACTTAAAAAAAACATCACAGAGAACTTTGCCATGACCAGAGGATGAGCGAGATGGTGTGGGAATGTTGGATATCTTTCCTTGATTTCTTCATTCACCTCACACTAATCACCCAAGCCTCAGCACTAGTGATATTAGCCTGGGAGAGGATACTCTTCCATGATGTTTGAGAAATTTGTGTAGATAGTTTTACGAAGAACTGTACAGCACAGTGCAGACCCATTCAGCCCACATTAATCCTTTTCCATAATCAATCTAAGCCTTCCCTCCCTCCCAGTCCATAATCTCCCATTTTTTGGACATTTTTGAGCCTTTTAAATGTCCCTATTGTGTCAGCCTCAGTCACCAGCCCCAACAGTGCATACCCACCACTGTCTGTGTAAAATTCCTACCCCTGACATTGTAAAATGCCGACCCCTGGCATCTCCACTAATCTTGTTGGTCTGGTTCCAAAATATAGAGATACTTGCAATGAACAGTCCAGGTTTTGGGAGCAATAGGAGAGTAGATATCACTAGTGACTAGTTGACCATAATTTTCTCAATCCACCAGAGGTTGTGTTAACTCTTGAAAGACCAAGGTGACATTTATTTTTTGACATCTGCCTTTGCTGGAAGGAAGCTTTAAGTCTAAAAGCTTAAGATATGAGAAGCAGCTCAATAGTCTCACCACAAATCATGATAATTTGGGGTTTGAAGAGTGAATGTAGATTGGTGTACGTGCACATTATGGAAGTCAAATGTATGGTCCATCCTCTTGTATGCTTAAGTGAATGGTGGATTGATGGCTTGGAGCTTGGCCAGTTCATGCACATAACTGCAAGTTCAGCATCTGAGGCTGAGTTGACCTTGGTTCCAGGCCTGGTTACCAGAGCAGTTTCCTAATAGTTCAAAAGATTAGCTTCAGCTCAATGGAAAATACATACGAGGCCAAGTGAAACCTCAAGAAGAATAGTTGAAAGAAGAGGAGTAATAGGATATGGTCCAGGTGCAGGTCATTGAGATAGCAGAATAATTGTTTGAGATGAACTAGATGGGCCAAAGAACCTGTTTCTGTGTGGTAGTATTCTATGCTTCTACCTCTCAGCCCACTTTGCTCCAGCAAAAGATCTCAAACAGTGTCACTGAGAGTTGATAGAAAAGCCTTATTTGACTCTGACCATCGCTGAAATGGACTTGGTCTTTGACCCGATGGTTGGGAATAGAGCATTCTTGGAGAGGAATTTCTGAGGGAAACCAAATTTGAGGCCAGTGCTCCATTTACCTTCTTGCTTGATAGAATCAAAGCAGAGCAGCCATTACTGATATGCATTAAAGGCAAGCAATTGAAAAAAAATTGAGGCCGTCAAAAACAAAACGAATTTCAGGTTGATTGAAGGCTGTGGGAAGAGCTCAGTCTAGATCCCTGACCATGGTGCCCTTTTTCTCTCAATTTCAGATTTTATTTTCATGTTAATTTGCTGTGGTCATTTTGATTGAAAGTTAAATTTTGATCTTGATCTTCATAAAGTGCCACAGGATCTTTCTGTGGACACCTGAGCAAGCAGGTGGGGCCTTGTTTTGAAAGTTGGTCCCGCTGATTGTGCTTGAGGATTGTATTAGAATTTATAAACACTGTGCTGGAGGATCTCAGAGGGTCGAGCAGCATCAGTGGGAGAAAAAGAAAGGTCAATATTTTAGGTTGGAACCCTAGATCATGGGTGAAATGGAGAAGGGGGAGAGAGTCAGTGCCATGAGGACAGGGTAAGAAGGGTTGGATTGACCTTGGTCAATCCCCAGTGGGATTGCCAAAAATGGTTGAAGGACGGTGATAATAAAGCAGAAATGCAGGAGGAACACAGCAGGTCTCACAGCGTCCATTGGAGGTAAAGATATATAACCGACGTTGACAGATGGGGGGGTGAGGCAGTGGGGATGGTGGGGGGGGGGGAGGCTGATGATTGACAGGTGCCAGAGAAAGGGAGAGAGAGGCAAGAGTGTAAAAAGCAGAACCCCCATCTGCTGGAGGAACAGGATGAGCAACATCAGTGAGAGAAAAAGAGTTGTAAAAGTTTCAGGCCAGAACCCTTCATCAAGACTCAGTAAAGTCTTGACATTGGAGTTTAATTAGATTCATGAGGGAAACAGGTCTTCAGCTCAGCTCATCCATTCTAACCAAGATAACCGATCTATGCTGATCACATTTTTCTTATGTGGACCAATATCCCTCAGAATCTTTCCATTCATGTGCCTGTCCAAATTTCTTTTAATTTTTAAAATTTAATTTACACATACAGCGTTTCAGCCCACGAGCCACCCAATTACACCCAATTGACCCACAACCTTGATGCATTTTAGAGGGTGGGAGGAAACTGAAACACCCGGAGGGAACCCATGCAAGACACAGGGAGAAAGTACAACCTCCTTACAGACAGCGCTAACTGTTCCGTTAACCACACATGGAATTTTAATTGAATCTTCTGATTTAATCTTTACATTTAGAGATACAAGGCATTAAAAGGCCCTTCCAACCTACAGGCCTGAACTGCCAAAATATACCCATGTGTCCAATTAACCTACTAACCCTGTACGTTTTTTGAACCTGCTTCCTCTACCTCTTTAGGAAGCTTGTTCCAGATACCCACCATCCTCTGTGTGAAAAACATGCCCCTCATATCCCTTTTAATATTTTCCCTCTCATCTTCATGTTAGATTTCCCTACCCTGGGATAAAGACTGTGACTATCGATCACAGCAATGCCTCTCATGGTTTATAAGCCTCTATGGGGTCATGATGAGTTCAAGTATAAGGGGTATAAATAGAGTAGATGCAAGCAAGCTTTTCCCACTGAGGGAAGAACTAGATGGCATGGGTTAATGGTGAAAGGTGAGATGTTTAAAGGGAAACTTCATACAGAGAGTGCTGAGAACTACTAGCTGAAGTCATGAATATGGTCTTAAATTTGATATTTAAGAAAAATGTAATAGGTACATGGAATTGAGAATTATAGGGGGATATGGGTCTGGGGGCAAGTCATTGAGACTCAGCTGAATAATAGTTTGGCATGAACTAGATGGGCCAAAGATCCCATTTCTGTACTGTTGTGATCTATGAAGTGAAACACGAAAGCCTGCAGATGCTAAGATTGTAGTAAAAACACACAGTGATGCTGCCTGACTCCAAGCATCCAGAGGAGAGAATATATATATATATAATACTGAGGTTTCAGGCTTGAGCCTTTTTTCAAAGTATAAGCAAAAATCAGGCAGGCGACTTAAATAAAGACGAGAGAAGAAGCGGGAAGAATGGGAGGGGGAGGAGTCCAGACCAACACTCAAAATATGTTATTAGGCTATGATAAGATGAAAGGTGAGTATTAGTTTTGGCTCTGTGAGAGGAGACAGAGGGAAAAGGGAAAAGAGAGAGAGAGAAAAAATTAGAGGAGACGGGGGACGAAAATGTGGGGTGTGGGTTTAACAGAAACTGGATGTTAATACCATCAGGCTGGAGGATGCCCAGATGCAATATGAGGTGTTTTTCCTCTTATTTTGGGTGGTCTCAGACTGGCTGTGCATGAGACCATGGACTGACATGTTGGCAAGAGAATGGGACAGGGAATTGAATTAGATGGCCACTGGGACAACAGACGGATATTGGGATGGACACTGACCATAGTGTTCCACGGTCCTACCCCTCAGCCTCCTTAGCTCCAGTGAAAGATCTCAAACAGCATCAGGTGCTTGATACCCCAGATGGAGGGAACCCTTTACATGCTGATCACTGTGCTGTGGTACAATATTGAGTTGCAGGACTGACAAATCACGAGGTCTACCCAGGTGTTGGAGATCATTATTTGCTGCAATCTGTTAGCAGCTTTCCTGATATCCTGTTCAAGTGGCAGCACTCTCTTCCTGATTTATGTCCAAACAACACACATCCCTATTTGGCAACGCTTAAAAAAACACGAGACTGAAAGCTGATTGAGATTTGCGAGCAGCATGAACATCATCCTAATCTCACTGGGTGGTCCTTTTCCTGCTTTGTATGTGAACTTTGATAAACTACTGTAAATAAATGGCTTTTCTTTCCCCCTGGCTGTGGCAAAAGGATAATCAATTTCATCATCTACAGCTTTCAAAGACCTGCAATATTGAAGGTGCCCACTTGAGGAACAGTCAGACGGTTGGAAATGCTCTTGTTGATTTGATCCGTGAAATGACTTTGCATTCCATTCCAATTTCCTCCAGGCTTATTCCTGGCTATAGCCTTGTTGGATTGGATGAAGGGGATTGAACTGTGAAATGCTCAATTTGTAACAAGTCTGTGGTCAGCATTTTGTACAGAACTGAATTGGATTAAATTGTTTGTGCTCACAGGTATAGAGAAAAGCTTCATTTTGTGCGCTATCTAAGCAAGTCAGCTGAAGCAGCAGGGAGTTCAACAGTAGCAAACAAATGAATAAATATGACAACTGTATAGAGAGTAGGTTTACAATAAGTCAAATAGTGGCGGGTCCAGAGAAAAGTACCGTTAAAACAGCTCAAGGGTATCGTCTTTTGCCAGAGATTGATCAAATGGTCTGAGAACATCAAAAAAGAAGCAGCAGTCCTTTTATCTGGAGGTTCATGTTTTAAAGGTCATGTATTGTCTGCCCAATGGAAGTGGGCAGAGGAGAGATAGATTGGAGGAATGGGTCCATTAATGTGTCAGTAGATTTCCTAAGTCAGTGGGAGGTATTGATGGTGTCAGTGGTGTGGAGGTTGGTTTGGGTGATTATTCAGGAGGAGGTCACAGCACCTCCAAGACTAGGACTAATACCTTCTTACTGACTTGTTCTCAGTTTTGCAATGAGAAGGTGTTCATCAAAGATCAGATCCAATACTATTTACTATCGGCCAGAGGTAGACAAATATTCACCATTTGCATTTTCCCTTACAATCAGAGAAAAACAAAAGAGAGTCTTCTCAGAATAACTGAATGTCCGTGAGATTCGCGTCTGCACTAACTTGCCTGACTATTCACTGCTGTGTGTGTTTATTACCTAATTGTGTGGTCTCCCAGTGCTTATTACAGGCTTTCAACTCACGCCCAGCGCTGCTGTGACCTCTATCTCTTCCATTGGGACCAGTCACTGCATGGTATAGTCTATGAGTGTGATCATTGGGATGGGAGGATGCCCAGGTTGTCTTAGTTGGGGGTGAGCATGGAGACATCCTAACATGTCTAAATTACACTGAAGTAAAAATACATTGCATGCTCAGGGAGTGCACAGATTGCAAGCCCAGGGTATATAATCTCTGGCAATGCAATTACAGCAAGCCCAAGGTGAATTGCACCAGAATTATGGAACATAGAACATTATAGTATAGCCCTTTGGCCCATGATGTTGTGCCGACCTGTATAAACTGATTAAAAAAATAATTAAACTCTCCCTACCTTATAACCCTCTATTTTTCTTTTATCCACATGCTTTTCTAAGAGCCCCTTATAAGCCCTTAATGTTCCATCGCCATCACCCCATGGCAATGCATTCCAACACATATCCAAAGAGGCATAACTTCTTATGGAAGAAGTTGAAGTGCCATTTGTACACTGTTTGAACTGAAATCTTTCCAACTTCCAAACACGAGTTCTCATGAGATTATTGTTGTCCCACCGTTGCCCTTCGACAACTGGTGGGCAAAGAATGATTCAGAGCAGCTATTTAATTTTTGAAGGTTACTTCCCATGTGCTGAATTCTTTCTATGTTCCTTGGGCATGCACTGTTTGTGTTCCCTGGACACACGTAACATGTGTTGATTGTGTCTGCACTTGGCTTTTTTGGCTGGTTATGCTTACATGTGTTCCCTTGGCTCACACTGTGTGCTCCCTAGTCATGCCTGTGTGTCCTCTGTGGATTCATTATGCGAGTTCCTTATTAAAAGACTAATCCCACCCTGACCACACACTTTTCAACAATCCACCTCCCCTTGGAAAGAAGATTCATGAGTACGAGATCACACACCAACAGCTTCTTTCCCACTGATATCAGATTTGTCATAATCATTAAACTATATTGTTTTTCTCTGTATCATTACTCCATCTCTGTAAGTCTGCACTTCTGCACTGTGTCTTAAATGTTGTTCTATATCTGAGATGTCTAATTGGTCTGCTCGCAATTGAACCTTCATCACTGCATTTTGATGCATCTCACCATAAACCTGAACTTGAACATTTCCCTGGAAACTCACTGTGTTTTATGTTTGTGTTAACTGTCTTCTACTGGAGATTTGACATTATAGTGGTTAAGCTATTGATCTTGCATGGAATTCTGGACCATTGATCGCAAAGGTGTTTGTGTATTTTATAAATATATATATGTTAGAATGTGTAAAAGAGTGTGACATGTGGGAAGCAGTGGAGTGACAAGGCGGTCAGCAGAAGCTGTGTGCTTTTTTGGATTGGAGGCAGGGTGAGATAAAGTGATGACGTTTACTATGCCATTTCATAGTGGCGTCAATCCAAATCACTGGGGCGGGGAGTTAGCATGAGATATCGGGTTAAATCACACTTTAATCTGGGTAATATGAACGGGATTTCCAGGATGAAGCATGGCACTTGGCTGATTGCACTCATTGGGGTGGTGTCTGGCATGTTTGGATGTTGCGAAAAATGAACACTGAGTTTCAACAGGCTAATGTGACCTTCTGTGACACACAGTTCACTGACGGTTTTCACAGGTCTGCATCTAGATGGTTTGCGGCTGCCTGATGTGACCACTGCCTTTGTTTTCACAATCCTGGGATTGTACCCAAGTCTGTTTAACCCCTTTCCAGGCACTCCATGATTTATGCCAACACCAAAGCATCTTTGACTTCAGCCTAGTGGAGTTAAATCCAAAAGAATTCGGATATATTATTGTAGATTTCAAACCACCAGGGAGTCTTCTGGCACACTTGAACTACTTAAATGCAAGCCAGGAGACATCCTTGTTGTAAAAACACAAAGCTGGAGAAACCAGCAGGTCAAACTGTACTTTATAGGGCAAAGATAAAAATGCATAACCAATATTTAGGGCTTGACCCCTTCATCAAGGTATGAACAAAATGTAGAGTCTCTTCCCCTTCCCCCACCACCCATAATTTTATTCAAGCTCTTGCTTACACTTTGCTCGTATCTTGATGAAGGGCTCAAACCTGAAACATTGATTATGTATCTTTATCTTTGCTCTATAAGATGCTTGCTGAATTTCTCCATCATTGTATTTTACTTCAATCACAATGTCTGCAGACTCATGTTTCATGAAAAATAAATCTTTGAGTTGGTTGTTGTCCATGGGCCTGTCAGTGTGTGTGAAGCTGTCCAATTTTTCATTGGATGTTAAGATTTGCTGATTCTGAGATTATCCACAATGTTACCAGTTCTGATCTGTGCAAGACCAGGACTGAACAATGTTTCAGCTAGAACCTCAAGTGCAGCTATGGACAGTCTACCTTTGAGGGTTTAGTAATGTGGTCCTACTGTGGGCCGTCCTCCATCCAAATTGGACCATCCACAAAATGAATTGGGTCAAATTTTCACTGAACATAAAAGAAAGGATTTTCATTTGTTTACCAAATTTTAGCCTGCCTCACTAAAAGTACTTATGAAACAGAATGATCAATTTTTGCATGATCAAGAAATTAAGGCTCATGAAGAAAATGCAGGTGAATCTTGGGCCAGATCAGCCATGGCAGAGCAGAGGCTATGGGCTGGATGCTCTCTTCCTGCTTCTAATTCTTATGTTTGTGTGTTAGCATTTCTCAGTATCCCCCCAAATGGTTCACAACAAATGAATGACAATTATATTTACTTTGCATACAAACACAGTGACCAATAGTTGAATAAGGAGAGCTGACTAACCTCCCTGTAACAGCACATCATCTCTGAAATGTCTATGGTGGATTGGTTGGGAAATAAATTCTAGGCTAACCATTATCTTGCTCAATTTCACCTTACCCCATGGTTATCCTCTCAGTTGCTTGCACAGGCAAATAGGACTACCAGGCCCCACATTATCTGATAAGCAGCACCTCCATCAAAGCTTGGCACTTCACAGAAGTGCTAGTCTAGAACAGAGAGACTTGGAGATACAGTTCCATGGAAGTGACAACACAGATGATGGCAGTCTTTGGCATGGTTGCCTTCATTGGTCAAGGCACTGAGTGCAGGAGCTGAGACATCAAGTTACACCTGTACAAAATGTTGGTGAGACTGCATTTGGAGTATTGTACGCAGTTCTGATCACCCAGCGATAGGAAGATTTATTTAAGCAGGGAAGGGTGCAGAGAATATTCACACGAATGTTACTGGAATTGGAGGGTTTGAATGATAATGACAGACTGGAACAGCCAAGACTTTTCTCACTGGAGCATAGAAGGCATCAGGATGAGTTTTGTAGAATCATGAGGAATAATATAAATAGCAATTTTTTTTTCTCAGTGCAGGGGAATCTAAAACCAGATAGCAAATGTTTAAGTTGAGAAGGGAAAGATTAAAAGGGACCTGAGGGACACCTTCTTCACTCAGAGGGTGGTGGGTGTGTGGAACGAGCTGCCAGAGACGGTGGTAAAAACTGAGGACAACTGTAACACTTAAAAGACATTTAGACAAGTACATGGTTAGGATATTAGAGGGGTTTGGAACAAATGCAGGTAAATGGGAGTAGCTTGTCAACACCTTTTTAACATTTTTAAATGTAGACCTACAGCACAGTACCAAGACCTTCTGGCCCATGAGCCCAAGCTGCCCAAATACCCCAATTAACTTTCAAACCCTGTATGCTTTGAAGGGTGGGAAGAAACTGGAGCCCCTGGAGGAAACCCAGACAGACACGGGAGAATGTACAAACTCCTTGCAGGTGGATTTGAACCTGGGTCGCTGGTGCTGTAATAGCATTGCGCTAACTGCTACGCTGACCATGCTGCCCAGACATGGACGTTAGGTGAAGGACTTGCTTCCTTGCTGGAAAACTACCGACTGGCAGCTCTCCACCTAGAGCGGCCCTGACCTTCAAGACCTGCTCATGGGAACTGAATGGTAGCATAGCTCAACTCAAGCCCATTGTCACATGAATTGTGTCACACCAAAGAGCTAATGTGAAGATGAGATACCAGGCATTCCAATGCAGCCAAATTGACTGTTAAGATCCTTTGTGGCATATTAATGCTTAGATCCATTGATGGAGCTTGACATTTCAACATATCAACTGTTGAACTTACGGACTGCGCTTTTAAAACTAGAAGCAGAAAAGAATCGGAAAGCCTCAGAGGACTGTGAGTAGTCTATGTTCATCACCAGCTCCCTACTTATCTTCACACTGTTGAATTTGATATTACGCTGCAGCTATTGCAATAACAATCACCTTATAGTTTCTGTGCTGTACCTGCCAAGTCCTTAAGCCTTTCAAATACAGTGTTCAGTACAAGAAACCAGTGCCTTTAAGCCAAGCTTCCTTAGGTTTTAGGTGAGTCAATAGAATTGTTGGAAGCATGTTTAATAACACCAAAGATAGGCAGTGACTGAGCTCGGGAAAAACTGTCTTCTAAGAACAAAGTAATTTTGGATTTCAGAGTCTGCGTCTCATTCGCTTGCAGCTATACACAGTAAAGGACTGTGTGTTTTTCGCCCACATATTTAATGGAGCATTGAGTACAGAGTATCTCATTTATGCAGAATGCCTGTGACAGCTTAGTGTCCCATATTATCAGCACATTTCTAAGAAATAGGATGTAGTTTTTAGTTAAATCTTTGTGTTTAATTGCTTCAATGAGTATGTCCTTTTGAAGTACAAGAGTTAGCACCATAACTCATTGCTTGTGTGTTAAGAATGAACACAAAAATGTAATGGTAAGATCGGGTTTTCCATTTCGATTCATGTCAATATGGTGAGGGTGCTTTGGCACCGAGACATTTACCAGAGACTGCTGTTAATGGTCGCAGCTTGACACTCTGTGCGATGGGTCACAAATCAATTTGTGGAATTATTTTCTTTTTGTTGCAGGAGATGACACATTCCTGGCCTCCTCCCCTGACTGCGATACACACACCTGGGAAAGCTGAGACAACCAAGTTTCCGATCCCAAGCAAGGTAGGGAGCTGCCGCTGAACCGGTGTGGTCACAGTTGGAGAGCAATCAAAAGAAAACTCTCTTTAATGGGGTCTGGGCATTCAAAACTCAAAATCAAACCTGGTTCCAGGTACCCTGGCAAGAGGGAGGTTTCGTATACAAAAAAAACATGAACAGAGACCTGCATAAGAATGACTTAGAATATAGACAATAAGGCATAGGACCAGAAATAGGCTATTCAGCTCATTGAGTATCCTCACTCAATCATTCAATTATGAGCTGATCCATTTTCCCACACCCCAGCCTTCTCCCCATAGCCTTTGATGCCCTGGCTAATTTACAGCAAAAAAAAATCTCTTTGGAATGTATAACATGCTGTCTGAGTTTTCAGGATGGATGGAGAGCTGATGTTCCCACCCCATTCAGGGTTCTAGAACCATGGGTCACAGTCCCAAAATACATAGCCATTCAGGACCAAGATGAGATTCACCATGTGTAGATGATAGGTGAATACAGGTAGGAGGGGGAAGAAATGGAAATAAAGAAGCTGGGAGGTGAAAGGAGGATGAGGCAGAGGGCTGAGGAAGATGCACACTGATAGGAGGGATCAAGGAAAGGGTGAGGAGCTGGAAGAAGGAAGAATGAATGAGGCCAGAGAAAGGGGCAGGGGTAGGGTATGGGTTGAGAGAATGAGAGGTGTGACTGGAATTTGGAGAAAATGACGTGGAATGCCGTCTGGTTGGAATTACCAAAATAGAATATAAGGTGTGGTGCTTCTGATTTGTGAATGTCATCAATCTGGCTGTGCAGGAGGCTGTGGACAGACATATCAGTGGGTAAATACAGAGGATTATCAAAATGGCTGAAAAGATCACTGGGGTCTCCCTTTCATCTATAGATGACATTCACTGGGTGTGTTGCTTAAATAGGGTTCAAAGAATTATAGAGAACCTTTTCCATCCAACACAAAGTATCGTTGACTCACTACCATCAGGAGGTACAGGACCATCAATATCAGGACTGCCAGGCTGCAAAATAGCTTCTTCCGCAGACTGTAAGATGAATGTATGGAATCCTGTAACCAAATCATTCCAAAATATTTATGTACATTTATTTTATGATATATTTACGTGTGTGTGTGTGTGTGTGTGTGTGTGTGTGTGTGTGTGTGTGTGTGTGTGTGTGTGTGTATGATTATTGTGTATATGTGTGCAGTGGGGTCTGGAAAGATGCTATTTCATCTGGTTGTATATACAGATAGATGATAGTAAACTTGAACTATCGATGGTAGACCGTTAATCCACCAACCAGCAAGTTTTTATGATATGGGAAGAAGCCCAGGGGGTTCATTTAATTTATTTTTATTTTTTTATTTACAACATGATAGAAACCAATACCAAACATTGAAACCTGTACCACACAATTATACTCAATTAACTGACAACCCCGTGCATTTTGGGTGGTGCGAGGAAACCGGAGTGCTCGGGGAAAACTCATGCAGGTCATGAATAAACTCCTTTCTGACTGCGCCAGATTTGAACCCAGGTCACTGCCATTATAATAGTGTTGCACTAACCGCTACGCTAACCATGCCACCCACAGGACACAGGGCGAAAGTGCAACCTCACACAGTTGGGACCCAAGGTCGGGATTGAACACAGATCCCTATCACCCTGAGTCACTGGCTTACCCAGCAGCGCCACTACATGACCCACTTTATCCCCACCTTTTTTCCTCAAATACACAAATTTCACCTCGGTTAGCTCAAGCTGGGTTAAGGTCTATACTTTAATATTCTCAGAATGACCCTGCTCTTTGCACCTTCCAACAATTCCTTGCAGACAATAAAAGAATCTCAGGATGGTATGTAATACCATGTATGTACTCGAACAATGAATCTGAACTTTTGTACTTTTTCTTCCTGTTTTGCTTTCTCAGTTTCTGTGCCCCAAACCAAGAGATAATTGCTTCACTCACTTTGAAACTAAATGCTGGAATTCCCACGCTATCTTCCTCTCTTTCTGTATGACACTCATTAAAATCTCAGTCTGACTAACTCTTTTGCTTTTTGCCTATCTTGAGCTGAAATTGGTCCCATGAAGCTCTTCTCCAGTACCAGTCTCAGCGAGTACCAGTCACAACAGATTTGCTCCTGCTTTACAGCAACTGGGCAGATGATGGAGTGATACAATTCTGCTGCACCCTGCAACAGGGATCAGTAGAACCAGGATGTATCTTCATCTTTGCTACATAAAGATGCTGTTTGACCTGCTGAGTTTCTCCAGCATTTGTGTGTATTTTTTTCACTTAACCACAGTGTCAGCAGAATCCTGTGTTTTACCAGAAGAACCAGAAAGTGAGTAGAACATGTAGATGGCTGTTACTGCACAGTGTGCTATGTACAAGTTTATTGTCATCTGACTGCAGTCGAAACAGGGTTTCTCCAGACTGCAGTGCAGACACATACATGCACACAATACACACATATTATAAAGATATAATTTTATAAATATATAATATAGGAGCTTCATGGAGGCAGTCACCCCTAAGTGTAAGGAAGAAGTCAGCTGGGTGACTGTCAGGATAGGCAAGGGAAAGAGAGAGCAGGGTAGCCCTGTGGCCGTTTCTGTTAACAAGAGGTATACCATTTTGGATACTGTTGATGGGAACGACCTACCAGGGACAAGTTGTAGTGGTGGGGTCTCTGGCACTGGGACTGAACCCTCAGATCGGGAGGGAAGGGAGGAATGCAGTCATGATAGGGTATTTGATAGTAAAGGGGACAGACAAGAGGTTCTGTGGGAGAGATCAATTATACCAGATGGCTTGTGGCCTCCCTGGTGCCAGGGTCCATGATATCTCGGATCATGTACTCCTGATTCTCAGAAGGGAAGGTGAGTAATCACATGTCCTAGACCATGTAGGGTCTAATGATGTGGACAGGAAGGGTGAGGAGATCCTGATAGGAGAGTTCAGGGAATAAGGAGCAAAGTTGAAGGAAAGGACCTTCAGGGTTGCAATCTCAGGATTGTTACCTGTGCTAGGGAGGCGAGAACACACAAAGATAATCCAGTTTAACATGTGGCTAAAGAGCTGGTGCAGGAGGGAGGGCTTCAGGTTTCTGGATAGTTGAGTTTTCTTCCAGGGAAAGTGGGACTTGTTCCGGCGGGACAGTTTGCACCTGAACTGGAGGGGAACTAATATCCTTGTGGATAATTTTGCTAGTGCTGCTTCAGGGGGTTTGAACTAGATTTGGAGGGGGAGGGGAACCAGAGTGTTAGAGCAGATAGTAAGGTGGAGGATGATCAGAGTTATGCAAGGACTGCATGTAAAGACAGGGTTGTTCAGGAAAGAAATGGATTCGCATGCATCTACTTCAATGAGAGGAGTATTGTCGGGAAGGCAAATGATCTTTGACTGAGGATTGCCAAGTGGGATTATGACATTACGTCTATTAGTGAGTTTTGGTTGCAGGAGGGGCAGGATTGACAGCTCAATGTTCCAGGGTTCCGTAGTTTCAGACTGGAAAGAGGGCAAGGGAGGAAAGGAGGAAGTGTGGCATTACTGTCAGGGAAAATATCACAGCTGTGCATAGACAAGACATCACTGAGGACTTGTCTACAGAGGCCATCTGGGTAGAGCTGAAGAACAGAAAGGGCATGAGCATGCTAATAAGACTATATTACAGACCACCCAATAGTCTGAGAGAATTGGAGAAGCAAATCTGTCAGGAGATAGCAGTCCAGTGTAAGAAACAGAATGTTGTGATAGTAGAAGATTTTAACATTCCACATATAAATTGGGACTCTCATATGGTAAAAGGTCTGGATGGGTTGGAGTTCGTCAAATGTGTACAGGAAAATTTTCTACATCGATATGTACAGGTACCAACAAAAGAAGATGCAATACTTGATCCTCTTTTAGAGAACCAGGCAGGTCAGGTTGCAAAAGTCTGTGTAGGTGTGCATTTTGGGTCCAGTGACCATAATATCATTAGTTTCAAGTTAATTGTGGACAAGGATAGGTCTGGTCCTCGAGCTGAGGTTCTGAATTGGAGAAAGGCCAATTTTGAAGAATGAGGAAGGATCTTGGAAGAGTCCATTTAAATCTTATTTTCTAGCAAGGATGCATTCAGCAGAAGGAAGGCCTTCAAGGGTGAAATTTTGAGAGTACAGAGATTGCATGTTCCTACCAGGAATAAGGGCAAAGTTAACAGGCATAGGGAACCTTGGTTTTCAAGGGATATTGGAGAGCTGGTTAAGATAAGGAGGGGTCTATATATGTAGTATAGACAACAATGAGGAAATTAGCTACTTTCATAATGTAGAAGATGTATGGGAATGATTGAGAAGAAAATTAGGAAGTCAAAAAGAAGACCTGAAGGTGCTTTGGCAGATAATGTGAAGGAAAATCCAAAGGGTTTCTACAAGTATATTAAAAGTAAAAGGATAGTAAGGGACAAAATTGGTCCCCTAGAAAATCAGAATGGTCAACTATGTGAGAACCCTCATGAGATGGGGGAGATCTTAAACAGTTTTTTTGCATCGGTATTTATGCACGAAACTCGCATAGTGAATAGGGATGGAAGGGAAACAAATAAAAGTGTCACAGAGCATATGGAGTTTAAGGAGAAAGGAGTACTTCCTGCCTTGCAACAAATAAATGTAGACAAATCCCCTGGACTGGATATGATATTCTCTCACACCTTGGGAGAGATAAGTGCTGAAATTGCAGGGCCACTGAAGGATATATTCTAAATGTCCTTAGTCACGGGGGAGATGCCGGAGGATTGGAAGGTGGGTCATGTTGTCCCACTGTTTAAGAAGGGCTCCAAGGGTAAACCAGGTAATTATAGGCCAGTGAGCCTGACGTCAGTAGTATGTAAATTATTTGAATGGTTTCTGAGAGATAGGATATATCGTTATTTGGACCGTTATCTTGTAGAGTTTTTTGAGGAAGTTACCAGGAAGGTTGATGGGGAAAGGCCATAGATGTTGTCTATATTGGCTTTAGTAAGGCCTTTGACAAGGTTCCACATGAGAGGTTGGTTCAGAAGATTAGGACACTAGGTATACACAGATAGGTTGCAAACTGGGTTCAAAATTGGCTTGGTGGAAGAAAACAGAGAGTGGTGGTGGATGGTTGTTTCTCATACTGGAGGTCTGTGTCAAGTGTTGTGCCTCAGGGATCTGTGTTGGGCCATTGGTATTTGTTATTGATATAAATTACGTAGATGATAATGAATTGGATCAGCAAGTTTGCTGATGACACAAAGATAAGAGGTGTCATGGAGTTTGAGGAAGATTTTCAAAGCTTCCAGAGGGATCTGGGAAATTGGGCCAGTAAATGGCTGATGGAATTTAATGCAGATAAGTGTTAGGAGCAAAGAGATCGGAGAATACAAATACATTATTCTCTGAAGGTGGCACGCATGTGGACAGGGTGGTAAAAAAAGCTTTGGGCATCTTAGCCTTTATAAATCAAAGTATTGAGTATAGAAGTTGGAATGGTATGTTGAAGTTATTCAAGTAATTGGTGAGACCACACTTAGAATATTGTGTGCAGTTCTGGTCACTCAGCAGCAGGAAATATATCAATAAAATTGAAAGAGTGCAGAGAAGATTTGCTAAGATGATGTCTGAGTTACCAGGAAAGATTAAACGGGTTAGGACTATACTCCTTGGAATGAAGAAAAATAATGGGAGACTTGATTGAGGTTTATAACATTATGAGGGGTATAGATAGAGTAGATGTGTATAGGATGTTTCCACTTAGATTGAGGGAGATAAATATGGGAGGCCATAGCTTTAGTCTGAAAGGGGAGAGGTATAAGGGGAACATTAGGGGAAAGTTTTTCACTCAGCGAGTGATAGAAGTATAGAGTGAGCTGCCATCTAATGTAGTGAAAGCAGATTCGATCTTGAATTTTAAAAATAAATTGGATAAATACATGGATAGAAGAGGTCTGGAGCACTATGGAATGAGAGCAGGTCAGTGGGACTATCTAGTGTTATTGGTCGGCACAGACCAGAAGGGTTGAATGGCCTGTTTTTCTGTGCTGTAACATTCTATGGTTCTATGGAATGATTTACTAGGTTCAAGAATACTGTTCATCAATCTTACAGCCTGCGGGAAGCTGTTTGCCTGCATGGCAATCTTTGTTTTGATGCACCTGAACCTCCTGCCTGATGGTAGTGGGTCAAAGACTGTGTGATGAATGGAAAGGGTCTTCTATAAACCCTATTTAAGTGATGTTCTTAACAATTGTACGTGCGAGGGTGAGATCATAGGTAAAGTTGGCTTATTCAGAAGACTTAAGGATGATGTGATCAAGTTGCTTAAAATGTTGTAGCAGATACATATTATTGTTGCTAAAAATGATATAACAAATATGGAGAATCTATTTTCTCTGCATAGAGGCAGCCAGAACTACAAGACCATGTACTTGGACCAATTTTAGACTAATGTTAGCATAATCAGAAGTAATTTCATGCCAAGGGTGGGATATAATTAAAGTTAAACACAAAACTCTGTAGATGTGACTGTAGCAAAAACACAAGAATGCTGGAGGAACTCAGCAGTTCACACAGCATCCATGGGAGGTAAAGAGTTCGGACCTGATCCCTTCTTCAAGGTAAGAGTCAAAAAAAACATGCAGGTGCCTGAATGAAAAGACTGGGGAGAAGGAAAGAAAGGGCAAGGGGAAGAGCACAGATCAAAAGACAAAAGACATTAATTCAATATGGAGAGGAGGACAGGCGATAGGATAGGTACAAATTGAATGGGGGAGAGGGGGTTTGGCTCTGTGAGTACAGAGCTGGGGTCAAGGAGAAAGGAAGAGAGAGAGAGAACTAGAGGAAAGGAGACTTAAGGATAGGTGAAGTGGCAGGGCTAATAGAAACTGGAAAGTTGAAGTTAACACCATCTGGTTGGAGGGTGCCCAGAGGGAATATGAGGTGTTGTTCCTCCAATTTGTGGATGGTCACAGTCTGGCAGTGCATGAGACCATGGACATATATATCGGCAAGGGAATGGGGCATGGAATTGAAATGGATGGCCAGTGGGTGACCAGAGTGGAGGTGCTCAATGAGGCAATTGCCCAATCTGCGTCCAGTATCTCCTGTGTAGAGGAGACCACAATGGGAGCACCAGATACAATTAGGACAACCATTACCAAAAGATAGAGGCTCCTGGATAAAATGGAGCTTTCAAGGCTGAGGAAAATACAATTTATTTGTATGTGTGCATCACAAAACTGAAGAGGAGGACAGAAGAAGATGCATGAGAGAGTAGACGCTGGAATCTGAAGCAACAAACAATCTGCCAGAAGAACTTAGTGGTTGAACAGCATCAGTGGGAGGAAAGGAATGGTTGACCCATCAGGTCGGAACCTTTCATTGAGAAGGTGCACCATCCGCTGAGTTCCTCCAACTTCAAAACTAAAAGGAACTGATGCAGAGTAACAGCATTTCATCAATTCACAAAGGAAACTGTCTGACTTCCTAAATCCATCTCCTCTTGTGGCATTATGGCTTGTAATTTAACTGCATGATCACATCCCCACAAGGCAGCTCATTGTGTCAGTAATGCTTTGAGATTAAAAGAAAGAGTTGCATTTACACCCATTCCATGACCTCAGGCACACCCTTGCAGCCTATAAAGTACATTTTAAAGTGATGTAATGAGGGAAATCTGACATCCACTTTGACCGTTGGATTCTTCCAGAAACAGCAATGAGGTCGGCTTCAGGATAATCTATTTTTTTTACTGATTTTTATTTGTGGAATAAATATTGGCCAGGTCACCACAGAAAGTCCCCTTGTCCTTTTTCATTGGTTCCTTTATATCCATTTAGTTCCTTGTGTTAACATACTTGTGAATAATGACCCCTCTGACAGCAATACACTCATTCAGTTCTGCACGGAGAACACCAAATCCAGACCTTGACTCGGATGCTCTAAGATGCAAAATAAACACATCTTTGTACATTGTGAAATTATGCCTTTTCCCTAGTTTGTACTCTACTGCTATGACCCTTGGTGCTTTGTTATCACACAGAAACTGTCTGGCTTGATTTCAGTCAGAAGCTCAGGGCAATTATGTATCACTGTTCAAGATGGACTATTCCATCGACATATAATTCATTTCAGAATCAGAATCAGATTTGCTGTATTGTCATGAACACGTCACAAAATTCATTGTTTCATGGCAAAATTTGCTCTAAATTACTTTTTTTTAAAAATAGCGTAGAAGAAGAGAAAAGGGAGGTAGTGTCCATGGTTCATTGCGCATTCAGAAATCTGATGGCAGAGGGGAAGAAGTTTTTGAATCATTGAGTGCTCATCTTCAGACTCATGTACCTCCTTCCTGATGGTAGCAGTGACCAGCAGCCCTCTGGGATCAACACATGTTTGAGTACCTCGCAGGGGTACAGTGGTGAGAATTTACAACATAATGCGGAGTGAGAACGACCAAGAACATGTAGTTGCCCCTTATCCATCAGAACCTCTGGCTCATGCCTGAATTAGTACTGGCAACAATTCAGCCTGTGAACCTACTCATTGATTTAAGCCATTGCTTCATTGCTGAGTACAACTTGGCTTATTTTTTTTGACCAATTTCAGGACATATCCATTTGTCACCTTCTGAAAGAAAGGAATATGGAAGTCCTTTACAGAATGCGCAGCCAGCTTGCCCTTTCTAGTAATAGGTATGGCATTAAAAACTGCAGGGACATTGTCAGGATGACATAAAATGCAATTCTTTCATTGCCAATATTCAATTTTGCTCATTCTGTTAGAATTGTGTTTAGTTCTAACTCTTCCAGCTAATTATCTGGCACAAGTAGAGCAACACAATACCATTGTGTTCTGTTTAATTGCTTTTGTATTATCAATCAATAATTTCTGCAATCTCAATGTGCTGAAGCTAAATGATTAAATTCTTACCTATCTTGTCTTGCACTGTGTGGTTAGGGAGCATGCTCTGATGTGCCTTATGTTCTTTGTTTTATAGGATTCTCAGCATCTAACCTCTGGGTATAATGGACAAAGTAGGTCACATCTTACTGTCATTTTTGAAAGCAATTTAATGTTCTGCCTGTAATTAAACTTAACATTGGAATGTTAATTGCATGGTGCTGATCCTTTACTGATGGAAGGATCATTTCCCTATGATGAAGGATTATCTGTTGCAGATTGTTAATAGTAGAATTTCACAGGGAGCACCCACAGCTGAAGACAGATCCTGTATAAAACAAAAACAAAGACCTGACACTCTGATGTTTGGTTCTTTTCAGAACGGGGCGATGTTCAAGGGAAACCACCGACCAAGTCAGCGCCACAGAAATCGTGAGTACCACTTGGTTGTTTTCTTTTTTGTAAGCTCACTGGCTTTGATGGGATCAAAGCTGGGTTCATTTGTCAAGGGCTTAAAAGCTGTCAGTAACTGACCTTGGCTTATTTTCCCTCTACTTATGTCCTTCAATAATGCGAGAGGATTTCTGCTAAACTGTGGTGTTAGGGTGCACAAAGTATTGGCCACAACTCAGGGTTACAACTTAATAGTAAAGAAACAGGTGTTTAACTCATCTGGACCTCCTGGTGATCATGCCAACCTCCCACCCTTCTCCATGTCACCTCACCAGTGAGGTTCCATTTCCACCCACCACCGCCCCCACATGTAATTATCGACAACTTTCTGAATACACCTATCTTATCTGCCGTTTCTCGACATGAGAGTGAGCTTTATGTCCCAACGTTCTCTGGGTGAAAATCTTTCTCTTAATTTTCTGACTGTTGCTGGTCAGATAGAAGGACATCCTTAACCTTCTTCTGTTAATCCTCTTCAACAATTTAAAAATAACACTTCAGTTGTTGCTCTAATAGCACCGGGCAGTCTCAAATGTGCACACACACAGATGTCCATGCACATTAGATGGAGAAGAAGGCATTTGGCATGCTTGCCTTCATCAGTCAGGCCACTGAGTTCAGGAGCTGGGGTATCACATTATATCTCATTGGTGAAACCACATCTGGAACATTGAGTGCAGTTTTTATCACTGCCGGAAAGGGTGCAGAAAATATTCCAAAGGATGTTACTGGGATGGGAGTGGTTGACATAAGGAGATACTATAATTCTCTATATAATGGAGGAGATTTTGGAACTCAATACATTAAAAGTCCCCTCTCAGCCTGGTTACTCCCTCTGCTACCCTATTCTGTTGGGTAGGAAGTAGAGTTGTTGGGTGAGCTTTCTTGAAAATGGCATCAGAAATAGTAACTGGAGCAGGCATTTGGTCCCTCAGCTTGCTCGATAATGCGATAAGATCACGGTTGATCTGACCATGTCCTCGGCTCCACATTCCTGCCTCTTCCTCGTGATCTTTGATTCTCCCAGTCCAAAATTCCATCGATCCAGGCCTTGAGTATAATCAATGACTCGATTTCCACAGCTCTCCCCAGCATGAATCTTAAGATTCTCTATTTTGCTGGGAACTCCTCCAAAACTCTGTCCAAATAGGATGGCTTATGATCCTGAAACTATTCCTCATTATCCAGATCCTCACAGTGAACCACAGAGTTTTAAGGTATGGAAAAGTGCCCTTTGCATAGCTTGCCGTACTGACCGAAATATCTTCCAAGAGCTAATCCTATATGCTTGTCGAAACATTTTTCATCCACATATCTCTC
The DNA here is from genome assembly GCF_036971445.1 of Narcine bancroftii. Classification (NCBI taxonomy): domain Eukaryota; kingdom Metazoa; phylum Chordata; class Chondrichthyes; order Torpediniformes; family Narcinidae; genus Narcine; species Narcine bancroftii. The sequence goes on along the minus strand of NC_091476.1, from coordinate 40,574,402 downwards.
CCAATGTCTTTTAAATACCCTAAATGTATCTGCCCCATCATTTCCTCGGGCAGCTTGTTCTGCGTACATACCATTCTCTCTGTAGGAAAAAATAATAATCTCAAGCTTTCAAAATTCCTTTATTGTCATTTAATAGCACAAAATGTTATATTACACAAAATTGCCTTCTGCCTGCCATGTTGCACTGCATCCCTTGGAGTAAAAGGAGTAAAAGAGAGTCCTTTCAGAGTCACTGAATGTCCGTGGTTTTGCCTCGCACAGTCGCTGCATCTAAACACACACCCCTGTTCGATCCATTTGCAACCCAAGCTCCAAATCCAAACCTCCGACACGATCCAGAAGCATTCAGAGCCCAAGGCCCTTTAGGAGCCCTTCTTGCCCTCAGCACCCTTTTAAGTCCCAGTTCTGATACCTGGTTCCCATGAACCAGTCTCCAGCAGCCCACAGCCTGTGCGCGTCCCCGATCGCAAATTGCCCACAGCTTGAATGGGTCCCTCAGCTGCTGAGAAACTCATTGGTCCTCCAAGGCCATTTTAAAATCTTTTCCTTCTCACCATAAACCGATGTTCTCAAGTTATAGACCCTCATACCCTGGGAGAACAATAAATCCTCTCTAATTTCTCTGTCAAATCCTCATGCTTTGAATTTGTGGGAGAAATTAAAAGCATTTTTGATGGAAAAGAGCATCATGTAGCTTCTTGTACAATAAGGCACGTTTTGTTTTATGTGTTTTTTAATGAGAGGGTAGAAGAGAGAGATCATTGTCATAGACATAATCATAATGTACAGATGCACCAAGATTATTATTTGCAGCCAAACAGGTACCTCAGATATACAAATGTAACAATAAACTTTAAATTACCACAATATGCTAGATAGAAAAAGAGATAATAATTGTTAGATGATAGATAAATAAGTAGATATAGATAAAGCATAGAAGAATGATTGGAAATTTGATGGAGTATTCAAAATTATGATGGATTATAAATAAACTAGATGCAAGTAGGCTTTTTATGATAAGGTTAGGTGAGGGCATGGGTAAAGGGTGAAAGGGAAGAAGTTTAGGGGGAATTTCACACAGAGAGTGATGGGAAAGCTGTGAGCTGAAGTGATGAATGTGGGCTAATTTTTAACATTTTATAACAATTTTGGATAGCTACATGAATAGGATGGGTGTGGATGAATATGGACCGGGTGTAGGTTAATGGGAATACACCCAGTTAAAAGGCAGAATAATAGTTCAGCACAGACAAGAGAGACCAAAGGGCCTGTTTTCTGTGCTGTAGGTCTATGGCTCTATAGATAGATGGATAGATCGATAAATAGATAGATGGGTACATAGATATTCACAGTTGTAAATGATGCACAAAAAAGTGATATCTCAGCAATACAAACAGATCAGTTCTTGGTCCCAAGTAGTTTATGGTTTGGGTAGAACTGGGAGGTTCAAGAGCCTGATATCAGTTGAATAAAAACTGTTCTTGAACCAAGAGGTGCTGGACTTCAGTCTTCTGTACCTTATGCCCATAGGAAGCAGTGAGAAGAGGTCATGACCATGGTGACAGTTGCAATCTGTTGGCTTGGTCCACAGGTGTAATGGGCAACTGCTGTTACCAGAAGTAACCTTGTGCAAATGCACAGGCAGGAGGGCTTGTTCCTATCTGCTCACAGAGCCAGACTGTGCCATTTAAAAGATATTTGGACTCGTGTGTTGATCGAGATGGGCAAGCACAGGCAAATTGTACAAGTTTAGATATGTCAACTTGGTCAGCATGAACAAGTTGGGCTGACAGACTTGCATAATGCAATGACTTGATGACAAACCTGCTGGAGTCAAGGGATAATTTGATGACCCTGCTACAAGGATGGACAATGCTTAAGGCAAGTCCTCGTTTGCCTTTACAGCAGACAAAGTGTGAAGTATATCATGTACATTACATTTTTGTATTATTATATGATGATAAAAGGAACCTTTGACCTTTGATGAACAGAATATGCCTGGAATGTAAACTTCAAGTTTAAAAACATAAACTGTAACCTTGGGCGGATCGGATGTTCGGTTACATGGCATAGAATGCAAGTCATAAATATAAGGTGGAATTGGACCTGACAATTGTGGATCTATTTCATTACTGTCCGTGGGAAAGGAATTCTCCCTGATCTATCCTACATGTGACTCCCAGACCCACCAATGTGAGAGCAGATTGACTGTCCGCACTGAAAGGAGTTAGATATTACCGTTAGGGTGTGAAGGGTTAAGGAATATGGGAGAAAAGTTGGAGTCATGTGCTGAATTTAGATGATCATCTATGACCATAATGTCTATTGCAAAATACTCAAATGTCTGATTGGCCTATTCATAGAAATAGAACATTACAGCACAGAACAGACCCTTCAGCCCACGATGTTGTACTGACAGATATAAACCTACTCCACAACAACCTAACTCTTCCCTATCACATGCCTTCTATTTTTTTCTAACATCCATGTGACTCTCTAAGATTCTTTTGAATGTTCCTATTGAACCACCCTCCAACACCACCCATGGCAATGCATTCCAGGCACCCATCATGCAGTGTAAAAAAATCTACGTCTGACATTGCCGCTAAACTTTCCTCCACTCACCTTAAGCATATGTCCTCTAGTATTTGTTATTGATGCCCTGGGAAAAGGGTGCTGGATGTGCACCCTCTCTAAGCCCCTCATCATTTTATGGACTTCTATTTATGCACCTCTCATGCTTCATTGCTCTAAAGAGAAAAGACCTCATTCTTTCCACCTTGCTTCATATTCCTACTCCTATTCCCAATGTATTGGGACAAATAGAGATGCACAATTACTTCTGCCATTGCCTGAGGTGTCCACATTCTCAAAATGGATGAAAAAGCCCAGAAGGAAACCTGACATGTCTCTCACCATTCAAACCTGGCCAGCTCATAAACAATTTGCTCAAGCTAACTTTCAACAGTTAAGAACCATCTGCAAGTTTTGTCCTGCGGTCTTTGTCTTTCCTTGGCTCAGTTTTTATAATGATGATCACTATTTGCCAATCTCTTCATGGTTTCATCTTTCTCTGCCTCTCTAATCTCCCAGGGTCTCCATTTCAACTCAGCTCCAAACTGTCTAAATATCTTGGAGACTGCAGGTACTAGAATCTAGAGCAAAAATAAACCTGCTGGAGGAACGCATTAGATCAAGCAGCATCTGTGGAGGGAAAGAGGCAGTTGACCTTTGAGTTCTGATGCTGGTTCTCAATCCCATCCTTGTCCCTTTCCCTCCACAGATGCTGCCTGGCCCACTGAGCTCCTCCAGCAGTTTGGTTTTCCTTTGTCCTATCGTTTTTTTTTTCGGCTCAATGTTAGGATTTTGCACTGCCTGCATTCCTTTGGGATTTTCTTTGTTCTTTGCACTATTAATGGTCTCAATAAACCATAGGATTAGGAATAAACTCACTGTTCTGTGAACTAACAAAGCTCTATATGGACGTTTGGCTCAATCCATTCTCCTGCCCTAACTGACGGGTATTAAGGTAACCAAGAGACATGGGGATCAATACAGTAGAGAGGTATTGAGGAGAACTACCCATATTCTTACTGAATACAACAAGACGCATGAGGGCTGAATGGCCTACTCTGGCTCCTATTAATTACGCACACAATCCTCAATTCCTCAGTACCACAAAATTTGTTTCGGAGATCATCAATAACCGTGGCCCACATTCATAGGGAAAAGAGGGAGGATGGGAACTTCAAGAATTAAAAGACATCTCAACAAATAAATTCCTTTTTGATACAATCTAATATTGCTAACTTCATTTCTCCTCTGTCTGAAGCCAAGGAAAACAATCTCTCAGCTGTTATATTTGCAATGTTTTGTTCCACTGCAGTTAAGACATAGGAGCAGAAATAGGCTATTGAGCCCATCGAGCCTGCCTTGCCATTTAATCATGAGCTGATCCATTTTCTCACTTTGCCCCACTACCCGGCCTTTTCCCCATAACCTTTGATGCCCTGGCTAATCAAGAACCTATCAATCTCTGCCTTAAATATACCCATTGACCTGGCCTCCACAACTGCATGTTTCAACAAATTCCTCAGAGTTACCTCCCTCTGGCTGAAGAAATTCCTGTTCATCTCTGTTCTGAATATTTGCCCTCCAATCTGCTTCAGAGCATTTGCCCTTCAATCTGCCCATTCTCCTAGACTCTTCCACCATGGGAAACAATCTTTTTACATCTACTCTGTCCATACTTTTCAACATTCAAAATGTTTCAATGAGATTGCCCTCATTCTCCTAAATTCAAATGTGTACAGACCAATAGCTTTCAAAGACGCCTCGTATGATAAATGCTTCATTCCTTGAATCATCTTTGTGAACCTCCTCTGAACCCTATTGAAATGGTTCTGATAACATCTGTTCTAAAGTTATACCAATGCTGATTCATCGTGAAACACAGGAAAGTTGGTCCCAGGATTACTTTCTACTGCCACAATGTGCACTGACAGTGTAAAAACTGAGTTCAGCAAATCTTCTCTCTGGGATGAGCCTTTTGAATTGTGGCAATCTCTGCTCTCAGTTCTGGCCTCTTGTATTTTATTTTCATCACTACACCATTGGCTGCAGCCAAGATCCTAAACTCCAGATTTCCCATCATAAACCTCTCTGCCTTTCCATAAAGATGTCCACTTTTAATAAGTTGCTCATAATCTACTTCTTTTTATCAAGCCTATTGGTAACCTGTCATTGAACCAGTGAACACTACAGCACAGAAACTGACCCTTCGGCCAATCTCATTGGTGTGAACTATTTATCCTGTCTAGTCCCACTGACCTGCACCCAGACCATAGCCCTCCATAGCCCTTCCCATCCGTGCACCTATCCAATCTTCTCCTAAATGCCAAAATTGAACCCACGTCCACCACCTCAGCTCGTAGTTTTGTTCCACACTTTTACCACTCACTGCATGAAGTAGTTCCCCTTGTATGTTCCCTTTAAATATTTCACCTTTTATCCTTAACCCTTGTTCTCTAATTCTTGTTGCACCCAATGTCAGTGGAAAAATGCCCCTTATAATTATCTGAACCTCTGTCAAATTTCCCATCGTTCTCCGATGCTCCAGGGAATAAGTTCCTAACCCATTCAACCTTTCCCTGTGATTCAGCTCTTCAAGACTTGGTGACATTATTAACATTTGCCTAATTATTTCCGCATAACTTTCAAAGTCTGAGGGAAGACATGATAGATTTATAAAATTATGAGAAGAATTGATAGGGCAGGCAGAATCTTTTTTCTCAGAGTAAAAACGTCACATTTTAAAGAAGATACACAGATAGTGGTGGGTGCCTGCAACAGACTGCCAAGTGTATTGATGGAAGAAGTTATAATAGAACCATTTAGGACTCTTCTTGATAGATGTGAATATGCAGGGAACAGAGGAGTATGCATATGTACATGTAAGCAGCAGAGTTTCAGTTTGATGTGGACATATTCAATGCAGATGTGAGCCAAAGAGCCTATTCCTATGACTGTAGTGTTCTATGTTCTATGTCATAGCTTTTCCTCAGAGATATGAAGTGACATTTTGGTAGTACGTTCTCCTGATGGTGGAAAAGATGTGTAAGCTCATTTGATCGTGCATTCAAACTGGATTAGTAAAGCAATCCTATTGCACTGACAGCAGTGTGTTGAGTGAATATAATGCTCAATAATATAATTCATGATTCATTCTACAGTAAAACCCCTGGTATCCGGCACCTAAGGGGGTTGGTAGATGGCGGAGAAGTAAATTTTACGGTTGACTGAGATTGTGTGTTGCGAACCAATAAAAAAGTTTGGAAAAGAGATTGGGTAATTGACAAACTAGCGGTGAGACATGCCAATTCTAAATTTTTGTATTTATTTTGCACGATTCTTTTGCCAGTTGCTTGAATTCCAGATAACGGGATTTTTACTGTTTCCATTTTTTCATGTAGCCAATATTGATACTTTTACAAAGTTCATAAAAATAAATATTACATTTGTGGAACACCCTTGGTCCCCTTATTTATGAAAGGCTATAATAAGATTAGAGACAGTTGACAAGAGAGTGGCTATACTAATATTTTGGGTCAGATGGTTGTATTATCACAAGAAGCTAAACAAATTGGACCTGTGTTCTTTGGAGTTCAGCAGAATGAGGGGTTAACTTACTAACACATATAAGATCTTAAGAGGACATGACAGGGTAGATATTGAGATGGTTTTGCAAGAATGAGTATCATGAACAAGGGGAAATTATTGCAAGATAATGATGAGGGGAGGAAGAGTTACTTAAATCTCTGATATGTAGAGATTTCTTTTCACAGAGTGGGGTGATTTTGGAATTCTGGAAGCTGGGTGATGATAGGTATTTAAAGAGGAAGTAGATAGATTTTTGAATGATGTGGGAATTTTGGGGTACGAAGATTTGAACTGAACCTCATTGAATTGTGTATGGTCATGTGTACTGTGATGCAGTGAGAAACTTTGATTTATGTGTAATCCAGGCACTTTAACCGGAGCACATCTCATGCAAAAATAATACTAAGTGCAGTATCTAGTGTTACAAAAGAACATATACTGGTAGTTAAATAAAAAAAACAATGTAAGGGTCAGATTGAGGTAGGATTTGTGAGATTCAAGAAATTGTCTTTCACTTATATGAGAGGTCCCATTCAAGGGTCTGATAACAGTAAGAAAGGATCTGTCCTTGAATCTGGATGTAAAATATAAAACTTTGCTGGCACAGTGATTGGAATAAAAACACAGCATCCATAGGAGATAATGATAGATAACTGACTTTTTGGACCTGAGCCCTTCTTTAAGGTATATGTTTCCAAATTTGTATCTTCTGCCTGACAGGAATGGGGAGAAGAGAGGAAAGAGGCAAAGATACGCTCTGGCCCAGATTAGCCTGAGTCACACTGAGACTATTGAACGGACCTCTTATTGGTAAAATGATGCAGCCCTTGCAATGTTTTGAGTGAACCCATTCTGTATAACACCATATTTTGCTCTCTTTCTTTACTTTGGACTACCTATTGTACTTAAGGATAAGTTGACTTTCCTGGATAGCACACAAGATAAAGGTTTTCTCTGTATTTCAGTACATGTCAATAGCCAAATCATTTCAGGATGGAGGGGATATGTAGCCAACTCCTGCTCCAGTTTTCTCAAGTTTTATGCTGTTAAAACCTCCCATGTTGATTTTTTTATTGACAATAAAGTACTTTGCCACGCCAATGACCCAGGCTCGAATCCACCGCAGTCAGTGAGGAGTTTGTATGTTCTCGCCATGTCTACATGTGTTTTCTCTGGGTGAACCAGTTTCCTCCCACGTACCAAAGATATATAGAGTTATTAGGATGTATTTGGGTGGCGTTGTCTTGTGGGCCAGAGGGGCCTGTTACCATAGTGTATTTCTAAAAATGACATGTACATGTTGGTGCTGCGAATCATGGAACCTAATTTGTGCACAGTAAGATCCTAGCTACCGTAATGTGTTAATAACCAGGTCAAACTGAGAATCTTCGATGAGTTGGTTTCAACTTAACTAATAGCAGGTGAATTCACTTGCTGCACATTGGAGTGTGTTTAGATGTTCTATGTCCATTTGGGAATGACAGCAACCTGGATTTGAACCCTCTACTGCTTGTAAGGAATTTGTACATTATTTCCATGGCTGTGTGTGTTTCCTCTGGGTACTCCATTTTCCCCCATGTGGGATTAGTAGGTTATTTGGTCAAATGAATGTAGTTGGCTGTGCAGACTGGTGGGCCAGAAGGGCCATTTACCATGTTGTTTCCCTAAATTAAAAAAAAATTAAAAATGACAAAACTCATCCATTCATAGATAATAGGGCATTCAGCCCTCCAATCTGACCCATTATTCAGTGCCCACAATGTTGGTCATGTAATGCCAATATCTCCTCAGTCTTGAAATTCTCCTAGCCAGGCAACATCCTCATGAATCTCTCCCATGCCCTCACCAGGACACTTTCCCAAAGCCCACAATGAACATGATTTTGGCAACCCTCTGCTAAAATACCTCCTTCATCATCTGGATTGCGCATAATGTATATGCCGGTGTATAGGATGACTCTGTATAAGATGACCCCTGGAACATCCATCTAAAATGCAAGTTTGAGCCATACCCTTTGTATAAGATGGCCCACCCAAATCTGGAACAACGCTGATGAGTGGATGCTGTTAAAAGCAAATCACAATATTTTACTTCCAAATGACCCTGTAAAGGTTTTAATTTTATTACACAGTTGGCTCCTGTAACAGGTCGTTTAAAGCCTGTACAGTGCCATCGGCAGTCAGAGTGGACGGATGGACCCCACAGGTGAGTGCTGAGACTTTGTTCATAACTAACAGGGCATGCACAAGATTGCATTGTAGGCAGAGAGAAGATGGCAGCGATGTTGAGCACTGGCAAGGTTAGGACTTTAGTCTCAGCTTATAAGACAACCTGATTTTAAAGTGGCAATTTTAAATTTTGAGGATCATCCCGTCCATCGGGATATGCAGTAATTTAGAAATTCTGCCTGGCCCACAGGAAAAAAGAATCTCAGGGTTATATATAATGATATATATGTACTCTGACAATAAATTCAAACTTTGAAATTTGATCTGTGGAGCTTTGTTCCACATTATATCAGTTGCATGAAATACCTCTTATATGTACTTAGCCACTTTTCACCCCAGTCATGCTGGAATGAAACATTAAGTTGAGTATCTGCATGAAAACCAGAATGTAATCAGTAATTTCTTTTTCCAAACAAAATCACTATACACATGATTACTTGTCTTTTTATAAAGCAAACTGTGCCCAGAATAGCTTTGATGACAGTGAACAAAGAGAGAGAAGACATAACAATAAGCGTTGATTTGAAAGGCTTTGAAATTGAGATTATTTTTATGAAGATCTACATTTTCTGTTGAGCTCATTCAAAACAAAGGTTATAAAAATTCTCGGCAGACATATTCCATCTGTCACCCCTTTGTTATTTTAATTAGACGAAGACCTGACTGTGCCAGGACTGTTAAGAGCAAAAGTCTGATTACACATGATGATTTCCCCTATTCCTGATGAGAATGGATTGGCAGGGGTTTAGAAGGATATGGACCAAAAGCAGGGAAATGGAACTAGCCCAGAATTCAACTTGGTCAGCATGAATGAGGTGAGCCAAAGGGCCTGCTTTATGTTGCATGACACCTCTTTCGGTGATGGTTCTAATCTGAAGTGCAGAATTCGTAACTACTTTCTGATCTCTGTGTCCCACTAGAAAAGTAATTCAGTTTACAGAGAATTTTCTCAGATAATTTGTGAATAGACTTTATTGACCACGAGTCTAACTTGACGCCGTGCTGTCAATGAACATCACAATAACTCATTTGGACATAAAGCTCCTTTCTACGATAATATATCTTGTGAATGTGGTGTCTAAGCCATCTCCTTCACTTTGGGTTATGTAACATGAGTGCCATGACCCAAATAGAAATAACTCAATAATATGGAGTGAACTCCTTCATGTATAACATTGTCACTGATACTAGAACTGAGTGGTTAGTTATCCACCCAGCAAATCAAGGAATGAATAAACATGTATGAAGGCCAGAAATGCACTAGAATGTATTGATCCAGGAATGAAAAGACACTTTGTGATCCATACAGGGAACTAAACCTACAAGAATAACGGAATGTTTACATTCAATGCTTTAATAAATATAAAATGATAGATAAATATATTCAAGTTGCAGTTAGTGCAAATAATACGGGATCTTACAATATCTGGCGTTCTTGTGCCATCCTAGCTACCATGCCTCTCTAAAACCTATTAATCTCTCTGGAATGAATTCAGAATCTGTGACTTTGCCACCCTTCATCATACAGCATTCTAAATAATCCTTTTGATTCAATAGTCTTGCTTAAAGATGTGTCTAGAGAGGCAGATGAATAAGGGCATTCAACAGGAAAGTGGGCAGATGCTGGGATTGTTGTGCAATACACAAAAGGGCTGAAGAAACTCAGCAGGTCACGCAGGATCAATAGGAAGTAAAGGGTAAACGTCGGGTCAAATACAGCAATGAGTTCTCTGAACCCTTCTCCGTTAACAATGGTGTGAAGCAAGGCTGCGTTCTCGCACCAGCCCTCTTTTCAATCTTCTTCAGCATGATGCTGAACCAAGCCATGAAAGACCTCAACAATGAAGATGCTGTTTACATCCGGTACCACACGGATGGCAGTCTCTTCAATCTGAGGCGCCTGCAAGCTCACACCAAGACATAAGAGCAACTTGTCTGTGAACTACTCTTTGCAGACGATGCCGCTTTAGTTGCCCATTCAGAGCCAGCTCTTCAGCGCTTGACGTCCTGTTTTGCGGAAACTGCCAAAACGTTTGTCCTGGAAGTCAGCCTGAAGAAAACTGAGGTCCTCCATCAGCCAGCTCCCCACCATGACTACCAGCCCCCCCACATCTCCATCGGGCACACAAAACTCAAAACGGTCAACCAGTTTACCTATCTCGGCTGCACCATTTCATCGGATGCAAGGATCGACAACGAGATAGACAACAGACTCGCCAAGGCAAATAGCGCCTTTGGAAGACTACACAAAAGAGTCTGGAAAAACAACCAACTGAAAAACCTCACAAAGATTAGCGTATACAGAGCCGTTGTCATACCCACACTCCTGTTCGGCTCCGAATCATGGGTCCTCTACCGGCATCAGCTACGGCTCCTAGAACGCTTCCACCAGCTTTGTCTCCGCTCCATCCTCAACATTCATTGGAGCGACTTCATCCCTAACATCGAAGTACTCGAGATGGCAGAGGCCGACAGCATCAAATCCACGCTGCTGAAAATCCAACTGCGCTGGGTAGGTCACGTCTCCAGAATGGAGGACCATCGCCTTCCCAAGATCGTGTTATATGGCGAGCTCTCCACTGGCCACCGTGACAAAGGTGCACCAAAGAAGAGGTACAAGGACTGCCTAAAGAAATCTCTTAGTGCCTGCCACATTGACCACCGCCAGTGGGCTGATATCGCCTCAAACTGTGCATCTTGGTGCCTCACAGTTCGGCGGGCAGCAACCTCCTTTGAAGAAGACCGCAGAGCCCACCTCACTGACAAAAGACAAAGGAGGAAAAACCCAACACCCAACCCCAACCAACAAATTTTCCCCTGCATCCACTGCAACCGTGTCTGCCTGTCCCGCATCAGACTTGTCAGCCACAAAGAGCCTGCAGCTGACGTGGACATTTACCCCTCCATAAATCTTCGTCTGCGAAGCCAAGCCAAAGAAAGGGTAAACAACACTTCAGGCCTGAGGCCTTCATCAAAGCATGTGCAAAAACAGACAGGCACCTGAATAAAAATGGGGGGGAGGGAATCTGATGAGAGGAGGAAGGAAGGGGCGGGGGTGAAGCACAGGCAAGAAGGTCACAGGTGGAAGGGTAGAAGAGAAAAAGCTAAGAAAGTGATGTGGGAAATGGTAGCTTTCTAAATGAAGAGGGAAGGGTAAAGGGGTAGGAAATGGAAGAAAGGAGACAGAAGGATGGCTAGAGAGAGACTGGGGAGGGGTTTAATGGAACCTGGAGAAGTTAATGTTAATGATGTGTGGTTGGAGATTGCCCAGACACAGAATATTGGTGCTGTTTCTCCAATTGGCGAATCACCTCAGTTTGGCAGTGCATGAGGTCAAGGATGTATGCGTTAGCTAGGAATGGAGATCAAGTCCAAGAAGAAGAGATTTATGGTCACGCAGTCCTTGTTTGCACTACCATGACCCTGCCGCAAAACAACAAATTTACATGGCCATACATGATTCCGACACGATAGGCTAAAGGTCCTTTTCCAGTGCCATTCTGTGAAGTGTTTACACTGAATGCAAAGTGCACTAATTGATCCCAAGAACCACCAAGTCATTCCCTGATGGAGCACACTAACTACTCTGGGGAAAGATTGTGTTGCCTGGCCAAGGGTAATCACTCCAACTGATGACTATTAGTGCTTTGCTCTCACTTATTTTGAAGAAAAATGTTTCTTTATTTTTTGACTGAAAAGTGCGTTAATTTTATCTGTAGATTCTAAAACCGAGGGAAACATTAGCAACATGTCCTAAGACATATTATGTATTCACGCTTTGAAAACTTGCATCTTCCTCAGTGCATTCACATACTTTGCAGTCATTTTTTTCATTAACCTACTGCAGAAGTTGAGTGTTCATATCCCATTGCACTCTATGTGACTAATTGCTTTCAATTCTTACTTCAGATGCAATTTTTCCTCTCACTTCAGTTGTCGCAAAGAACCTGATTGACTGCTTATTTTGGAATATTTTTACGGAGAGCAGAAGAATTGCTTTATATTTGATCCAAGGCCAATTGTATGCATGGGGTTCATGCTGAATGTGTAAATAATTTTGCCGCCCATTTGTGCTGACTGTCAAAGGCATCAACAGTCAATGACTTTAATCAATACTGAAAGGAGAGAAAAAAATACAAACCTTGGAAATCCAAAAGGCAGCTGAAATTGCTGGAAATCCTCAGCAGGTCAGGCCACAACTGTGGGAAGAGAAAAAGAGTTAACGCTTCAGGTCTCTCACACACACTGTCAGAACTGGGAAAGAGAGTATAGAAGCTGGTTAAGCTGCCAAGAAAGAAGATGTTTGTGAAAAGGTATAAACCGAGTGACCATGGAGTTAAGTTGAAAATAAGGACAACGTGTGAATGAAAGCAATTTAGAGAGTGAGAACATGGGCAACAGGACACAGATAAAATCAAGTTGGAGAGTTGCAAAACTCAGAACAGGTTCAAGATTCAAGGTTCCCTTTATTTTGTAAAATGCATCAAAATGTAATATACATGATTTACCTCAACTTTTATCTGTCAAGAGGCAGAGAGTCGGCACGAGCATTGCCCGACACCCTTAACAATAGGAGAAAGATAAGCAAAAGAAGAGTCCCTTCATAGACTCTGAGTGTTCATAAGGTACGGGGGCTCCCACAGACGCACAGACTCCTGTTCAAACTATAGGTAACCTCAGCTCCAGATCTAGAATCTTGTGCTGAAGACCTTAAGCTTCTGAAAATCCTCAAGATTCACCAAAACTGAACTCAGACAGACAGGACTAGCTTGGTTGGCATGGAGAAGTTGGGGCAAATGGTCTGTATCAATGCTGCAAAATTCTATGAATTCATGTCACAATATTTCTTGTATTAATATGAGACCCAGTGTCAAAGTTTGCTATGAAGCCCCCTCAATGTGGTGTGATGTTTACCTGTGGCAAAGGGTCTAGGAAGAAATACCAACTGAGAACATTGCTAATTTCCATTCTCACTGAATCAGAAGATTCATGTCCCATCACAGAGGCTATAACATGAGGGTTCAAAGATTGATGGGCCCACCAGTGTTAAGAAAATGTTACATGGGCATGGGAGAAGGTAGTAGGGGAAGGCTCCAAACAGATATTTTTTTCTGCTGATTTTATCACTCTACCAGTGTTACTAAAAGCAGACTATCACAGCTGGTTGAAGGACCTTTTTGCTAGCCGACTCACTGATTAATTTCCATACACTGCAGCAGTTGGCCACAAAGTGCTGCGGAATGTAAGAAAGGTTGCTCTTTTATGACACCACTTCCATCTCTTTGTCACTATCTTTCTCCATAGCACGACAACCAAACCATAATGTGCAAAATGTGGATTTAAGGGGTGTTCTCGTGGATAGGGAGGCTTGGGTAGGGAATCAGGAGGCTATAGAGAACCACGGTTAGCGTAATGTTATTGCAGAGCCAGTGTCCCTGGTTTGAATCCAGAGTTTGGATGTTCTCCCCGTGGGATTTCCTCAGGTGCTCCAGTTGCCTCCCTCTTCCAAAATGTATGGGGTTGATCATTTTTAGGTGTAATTTTGGTGTATGGTTGGAGTCAGCTTCTACCATGGTGTAAATAAATAAATTGAAATTTAAAAATCTCTGAAGGTTCATGTGATTAAAGTGGGTGATTCCTGGTAGGGCCAGATTTGGAGAAGGGCAGAGATTTCTGGGTATATTGAATGACTGCAGGAAGTGACCAAGATGTCAACCTGTGTTGGCAAACTATCAAACCAAACCAGAGCATATGGTATCCCCTTCATTCCCCCAATACAACACCAGGCTTTGCAAGATGTGCCTGCTCAAGCTAGCTTAACAACCACAAACCAGCAGGAACATTTATTCTTCTCAATGCTTTGTCTTGGAGTAGGATGAGTGCCCAGTGAACATGTCTTTCATTGCATCTGATTTCCTCATCTGCTTCTCTCTCCGGGACTGAGGAGCAACTGAAGCTGATGGCCCAGGCTGACCTTTGGCACTGGATTAAAACTTGCAGTTGTTTCCATGGTAATAGTATCCAGAAAATTATGTCTTTGAAGGGGCAGGGAGAAACTTAAAACTCTAGGAGCGGCAGTGAACTCTGCAAAAGAGGTTCTCTTCAATTGGCAATGACATCTCCCTAATTGAAATAATCTGGTTCTTTGCTTGGGAGAGAACAATTTCTTTTCTAACCATGATGCGTTTTCTTTGAAAAAAAAAACACACACAGTAACTGATCGCTCTTGCTCAGAAGCAAGGCACACTGCAGCCATGTATTTTAAATCAACATAGACACGCAGCCTGCAGGACTGATATACTAACTGATATATGGGGTGGCAATGTGCCAAGCCAACCATTTGGAGAGTGTACTCCAAAGACCCTTGCCCTGGGCAAGCACATGGGTATTGGGATCTAAATGGTGACTGGTTTTAAATCACAGACTATCCAATGCAAGCTCTAAAGGAGATTTCACAAAGGGTTTTTTTGGAAGGAATAATCTTGACCCTCAAGGGGATGCTGCTGTGATTCAATCAAGAGCCTTTAAATGTGGAATGTTAAAGTTACATGTGTCTTTTATAAAGCACCGAGAATCTCTTTTAACCTCTGCATTTGAAATGCTGCTCCTCGTGGACTCCAGATTGCTGCATTTCCTATCAGAAACAACAAAACTCACAGTCTTTAGTTTTATGCTGTAACGCATAACATTCTTGTTGTGAATCTTGAGCAAATGTTGGATGTTATAACTTGAAAGTACTCAGTGCCATGTTTCCTCAAGCAATTGCTGGTGCAGAGTTCTGCCAGATAATAATATTCCCTCATCTGGTTACAAATACCTGGAGCTTATGAGGCTAAGAGATATCCTTCAGAGGAGTAAAGGCAAGGGAACTGGTCGCAGTCTTTCTCTCAGGCCAGGGGAGTTTAATAATAGAGGAGATAGATTTATGGTGAGAGGGGAAAGATTTAAGAGGGACCTGAGGGGTACCTTGTGCACAGAGAGGGGCAGTGGTTCTCAACCTTTTTCTTTCCACTCACATACCACTTGAAGTATTCCCTCTGCCATCGGTGCTCTGTGATTAGAAAGGGATTGCTTAAGGTGCTAGGTGGGTGGAAAGATAAATTATTCATACTGAATTGACTTGTTATGTGCATGGTTTCATAACTCCAAAGGAAATGGCCCAATGATTACTTTTCTCTAGCAGAATATTTCAATAACAATTGGGTCTAGAGCAGTGGTTCTCAACCTTCCCTTCCCACTCACAATCCACCTTAAGCAATCCCTTACTAATCACAGAGCACGGATGGCATTGGGATTATTAAAAGTGATACATGAGTGGAAAGAAAAGGTTAAGAACCACTGGAGTAGTGCATATATGGAATGAGTTGCCAGAGGATGTGGTAGAAATAGGTACAATTACGTTTTAAATTTAGACATGGTTAGGAATAGTTTAGAGCAAAGGTTTTCAAACTGGTCCCGAAACTCACATCCCACATTAAGGGATTGCTTAAAGTGGTAAGTGAGTGAGAAGGGAAGGTTGAGAACCACTGCTCTAGACCCAATTGTTACTGAAATATTTTGCTTGAGAAAAATTGTCATTGGCCCATTTCCTTTGGAGTGATGAAACCGTGCACATGACAAGTCAATTAGGTACGATTAAACCAATGGTTTTCAAACCTTTTTTTCCTTTTCACTCACAATAAGCAATCCCTTATTAATCACAGACCACTTATGGCATAGGGATTACCTAAGGTGGAATGAGAGTTTAGGGGGGCAGTTTGAAAACCACTGGTTTAGCAGGAAATTGGCAAGTCGGGGTACAAATCCTGAGCACTGACTAAATGCTAAAATTTGGGGAAGGCGTGAGGTTCTGATGTATTTTTAGTGCCTGAATGGCTGATGATCCAATCCTGACATAAACATATAAACTCAGAGCCTCACCTGTTTGCTCATCGAACCTCTCAATAAGTTTATGTTATTGGCATAATTTATCTTCACATTCCAACTTCTACTCACCTCCAAAGCAAAAAACCTTGAAAGGTGTAACCTCTCCTTCGTCATCCGTTGGTTGAGGTCCTGAAACCCTCTTCCTTGCAGTGCTGCGAGAGATCCTCAACACAAGGAAGGCAGCAGTCTGACGGGGTGGCTCACCACTGTCACCTCCAGGGCGGACAGGCATGGACAATGAATGCTAGATGCTTACATCCCAAAATTTTCCAATAGAAACCTGCGAGACACCCCAAAGATGTTGGAATTTGGAGCAAAACACTATTTGCTGGAGGAACTCAATGGGCAGAGCAGCATCACGGAGGAAAATGAATGGTCGATGTTTCCGAGACAGAAACGCTGACACTTCTTTTTCTCCTATACATGCTATGTGTCTTCAGCAAGTTGTGTTTTGATCCTCCTTTTAATGACGTATTTCCTTACCACAGGAATGTTACTGGAACAGTTGCTTATTTCACTCTGTGACAGCCACTTTTCCACATAATCCATCTCTGCCACAGCAACCATAGAAGTTCATGGGAGGGCGTGCAGTCAAAACAATTACTCCTGAAGAGGACTAATTTTGAATTACTTTACATTTTCAAATGTAATTTTAAATTTAGACATACAGCATGGCAACAGACCTTTCGGACCACAGGCCCATGATGCCCAAGTACACCAAGTGACCTATACCCCAGTTCATTTTTATGAACGGTGGGAGGAAACTGGAGCACCCGGAGGAAACCCACGCAGACCCAAAGTGAACATACAAACTCCTTACAGACACCACTGGATTTGAACCCTAGTCACTGGCGCTATAACAGTTTTGCACCAACTGCTACACTAGCCATGTTAATTATTTTGGTTATTAAATAAATATACCTATTGTTCTGTAACCCAGCTCACATTTATCACACAAAGCACATAGGAAAAGGGAAAAGGCTGATTACTTTTTGATAAATTTTTTCCCCTCTATCAGATGAGCTATACTTTGACCGACCAGGGCATCATCCCAGTGATAGGCATGCCAAGTGTATGGAACAGGAGCTGGTTTCTATGCCATCTACTAGTGAAACCTTTTAAATGCCGAAGCATCCCACGGCACATCAAAGTCAAGTCAAGTTTATTGTCATGTGATTGTAGAAGTCCAACCTGACAAAACAGTGTTCTCCAGTCCTTGATGCAAAACATGCAGACACACAATCAGACACAACATACATACAGGCAAACAATACATTTGCAAGACAAGTATTTCATCTATACAAATAAATAAATCAATATTTTTTAAATTATACATTAAGAGTCTCAGATGGTTAATGTGAACATTGGTCGTACAACATTCTCACCTGTCTGTGGGAGCGCCAAAAAAAAAGCTACCAAGAATACTCAAGTAAATTGAAATGGGACTTCCTCAAGGAGTAGGATTCATGGAGCATTTTAAAGTAGGCAGCAAAATTTACTGAAGTGCAGACTATTTTAATCCTTATATCTGTGATTAAATATATAGGCTCAGACTACACATGATGTAAACAATACTTGTTTCATTTACTGAGGTAATCTGTGCACGCACTGTCACAAACAGTATCCAATAGAGTAATTAGCAGAGAATGGACCATCCTTTTAGACCAATAACCTATAACTATGGGAGAAAATCAAGTCAAGATTATTCTCATCAGATTTTACAAATACAACTCAACAAAACAGGATTTTCTGGTCCTTGGTGCAAAAACATGCAGGCACACAACCAGACATGACACACATACAGACAAATAATACATATGCAGGACAAGATTTATATCGATAAAAAAATATATAAATCAACACTGTTTTGTACAAATGAGGTCTTGTATGGTTAGTGTGCACAATTTCTTTGGTCATTCAGCATTTTCACTGCTGAACGACCAAAAGAAATTCCTCAGCTTACAGCGCAGGGTCCCAGTCGCCAAGAGGTTCGCTGCAGAGTTACGCAAGAAATTTGAACTGGTGGTACACCTGTATTTTGGTGGGTTATTGAACTGCAGCAAGTTCCAAAAATGAGGATGAGGCTATCGAAAAAAGGAAAAATAAAAACAAGTATTTTAAAAGTAGAAGTTGTTGGGGAGTAGGTGTATTCAGGTTGGTACAACATCATGGGATGAAGCGCCTGCCCTATGCTGCATGTTCCATTATGTATTTGACAATAAACTCATTATCATGACTGCATCATAATTTTAATTCTCAGTCATAGTGCATTTGCAGCAGAGAATCCTACCGATTTATTGCTCTCTTAGAGAAGCTGTTCCTTCTCCCTCTATATCAAATTAGCACCTTTTGTTGGTCTGGATTCCTCCCCCTGACAACGTTGTCTGAATTCTGAGATTTTGTGCTTTTGGCTCATTCTGCTTATGCCTTGAAGAAGGGCTCAGGCCCCAAACATCAGCAATATATCTCTGCTTTTTATGGATGCTGAAAGACCGGCTGATCTCCTGCAGCATTTCAGTGTGTTTTTACTACAATCCTAGCATCTGTGGACTTTTGTGTTTCCCTCCTCATCTTAAATATCTACTCCCCTGATCATGAGACTGTGACCCCTAGTTCATGTCTCTCCTGCCAGTGCAAACATCCTCCCTTCTTCTATCCTACTGATTCACAATTTTCCATGTTTCCATGAACTCCACTTTCATTGCTCCAAACTACGTTGAGTGTCGTCCCATGTTATTCAATCTTTCCTCGTAAACTGAACCCCTCATTTCTAGAATCAATGAAAAGAAAAAAAAGATAACAAATATAAAAGAAGGGGTTTCGAGTTCAAGTTTGTTGACCCACGGTACATGGGACAGTGAGAGAAATTGTTTTGCCAGCAGACCACTTCGACATCTCGTACAAAAGTGTAGTTACAGAGAGAGGTCAGTGGATACATATCACTTCACGACTGTGAGGTTCATTCAAGAGTCTGATAACACTGAGAAAGAAACTGTCCTGGTGTTGAGTCAGCTCATACTCTTGAACTTTCTTCTTGATGGTAGGACGGGGAAGAGAGTATGGCTGGGGTGAGAAGAGTCTTTTAATATTGGCAACAAAAAAGCTGATTAAAAAAATAAGTAAATAAAGATTCATTGTTGGCTGGTAGGCAATAAAACTATGCTGTGTGTTGGTTGTCTGACAGATTTTTGGAATAGTCTTGGAGTGGTTAGTCTGTGACTCATTCATTTAATATCTACACAGCTCAAAATGTACCGTTACATCTGGACAACAGGCATTCACTCCACTGTGTCCCTAAAACATGCTTATTTTTGTACTTCTTATCTAGAAATGAGGTCCCATTGAGCCAACACATTATATTTGTTTCTCTTCCCACAATGAAGCATGACCTACTGAATATTTCAGTCAAAATAGGTTAGTGAGCACCTGGCGGGGGTTGGGGGGGGTATTGTGGGGAGATGGTTTAAGAAATTGGATGCTGTAAATCTGGAACTTGGGTGGCATATGCTGGAAAGGCTTGGTGGGAAAAGGAAGGTGGAAGTTGGAGATGGGAGGTGGGAGTGTTAAAGTGGGGTCTCCCTGCACAGGCGCAAATTCTGCCAACTGCACCAAATGTTAAAGTGCACTTGAGATTACTTCACAAACAAACACAAATACACCTTTATTGTTGCTTTGCAAAGCATGAGAGCTCCATTAAAGCAAGAACCACTGCCACCTGCAGCTAACCTCACCAAAAGGGAGTCTGCCACATGGCTCACAATTTGCATCAATCCAGTGATCATTGGGGGATCAGAGGTGGAGAGGGTGAGCAAATTTAAGTTCTTGGGAGTCACTATCTCAGAGGATCTTTCCTGGACCCAACTCACCAATGGCATCGTGAAGAAAGTATGTCAGTGCCTCTATGTCCTCAGGAGCTTGTAGAGGTTTGGTAAGACACCTGAAACCCTGGCAAATTTCTACAGAGGTATGGTGGAAAGTCTGCTGACTGGCTGCATCACACAAGTTGTGATGCAATAGCCCTCCAAAATATAGTGAATACAGCCCAAGATATCACAGGCAAAACATTCCACACTGTTGAATACGTCTACAGGGAATGCTGCCGTCGGAGAGCAGCAATA
Source organism: Narcine bancroftii (assembly GCF_036971445.1). NCBI lineage: Eukaryota > Metazoa > Chordata > Chondrichthyes > Torpediniformes > Narcinidae > Narcine > Narcine bancroftii. Next base: position 40,553,971 of record NC_091476.1, on the reverse strand, counting down.
GCCCTCCAAAATATAGTGAATACAGCCCAAGATATCACAGGCAAAACATTCCACACTGTTGAATACGTCTACAGGGAATGCTGCCGTCGGAGAGCAGCAGCAATCATCAAAGACCCACACCACCCAGGACACGCTCTGTCCTCGCAGCTGCCCTCAGGAAAGAGGAGTTAGTGCCACAAGACTCACACCAAGTTCAGGAACAGCTGCTCCCCCTCCACCATCAGAATCCTTAATGACTAACTCAATCAGAGACTCACTGAAATCTGAATCTGAGTTATATTGGAACAGACAATTTTCCTGCTTTCCAGAGCATTTGAACAAACTTTTCAATATAAGGAGGTTCCTTAGGATTTGTCATAATGCACGGTGTCCCTTACCCAATGATTAATAGTTTTTTTTTTGCTGCTTTTGCCAAATAGAGAGTCGTTGTTGTTCTTTGCCATCAGATTTAGCCTTGTATAATTGTTGATGCTCTCTGCTACTTTACCCCTGCCTCTTCTTTAAAACTTACATTCTCAGGAGAGAGTTGATTCTGTTTGTCTGGTCTCAAAAACAGAGGCAATAGATAATGAAGCAGACTCATTTTTTCAAAGGGGCACCTTCTTCACCCAGAGGTTGATGGGGGGGATGGGGCAACGGGTGGTACATGGAACCAGCTGACAGAGGGAAGGTATAAACTTGGACAATTGTAATGTTTTGGAGACATTTGGACAGGTACATAGACAGGAAAAGTTTTAACATCAACCCTGTGAAGGCAAAAACAAGGCCTCACTTGTCCAGCCAACACCACTCTCAAAATAGGAAAGAGAAGCTTCAGAGAGATTGGGTATCCATGGATCTCTTCCAACGCTGCTCTTGGTTGCTTCAATGCTCTTGTTTAGACATTAAGATATCAGAGCAGAATTAAGGCATATGCCCCATCAGGTCTGCTCTGCCATTTGAATCATGCAGGATTTATTTTTCTCTCTCATCCCCGTTCTCTCCCTTCTCCCATAGCCTTTGACCTCCTTCCTGAGAGAGATGAGGGCAGAAGAAGGCGAGATTAGCTTAAGTCAATAAATTGGCTAGAATGGGGAAGATAGAGTGAAGGGCTTGTTTCCATGCAGCAATGCTGCATAAGTCAGTGCAGGAGGTGTGAGGCTCTTCATTCAAGAACACCTGGTCTACAGACAGGGTGAGGAACAAATTACATACAAATCCTTAGCCCAACATGAATATGAGTGGTAAAATCATAGAAATGCTAGAGGACCTCAGCCGGGTCTCGTAGCCTTCATAGGAGGCAGAAGTGTATGATTGATGTTTCAGGCCTGAGCCCTTCTTCAAGGTATAACCAAGATCTGGCAGGCATCTGAATTAAAGACCAGGGAAACAAAGGGGGAACAATGGAAGAGGGAAGAGTGCCAACCATCAGACAAAAGGATGTGATGAGAAGAAAAGTCAGGATTGATTTTGGCTCTGTGAAAGGGAAAAGGGGGGAGAGAGAGAAAGGGGGTGGGGAGAGAGTGAGAGAGAGAGAGAGAGAGAGAGAGAGAGAGAAAGAAAGCTAGAGGAAAGGAGATAGGCTATGAGATGGTGGAGGTGGGGGATGGGAGCAGTTTATGGAAACAAGAGGTCAATGTTAATGTCATCCAATTGGAGGGTCTCCAGATGAAATATGAGGTGTTCCTCCAATTTGCAGATGGTAGTATGTCAGTTCATGAGTGCATGACAGGCATGTGAGCAAGAGAATGGGATGTGGAGTCTGGGTAGATCATCCCACTGGCTTCGCTTTCTTTGTGGCCTAATATTGTCAGTCTTGGCAGATAGGTTTGGAGTAAATGAAAATAAAAAAAAGCCAATGGATACTTGAGAATAGAAAATGCTGGAAACACTCACCTGATCAGGTGGTGCCTTTGGAGACACCGAGCCAAAGTTAATTTTTTAGCAGTTCTGTTGACTGTTTCTGTCTCCCTAGAAGCCTGCCTGATGGGCAGAATGCTTCTCGCATTTTCTGTTTCCCCGATCGAGGCCTTGAAGAGGTGTCACCCTGAGCACCTGGAGTTGCCATGCTCTTTTACGCAACTTGGGGAAGGTGTGCCATGGCTGCTGAGCTTCACTTTCAGCTTCCTGCCTTCCCCTGTATCCAGTGAAAGCGCAAACAGTCCTGTTCTTTCCTGTCTATTCTCCGACAAGAGCCAAAAAATGAGGGAAGTCTGTCCAAACCCAAGTTGGCAGCACTCTGAACCCCTGTGGCTTAATGAGGTTAATTTACTGATTGAAGCTTGCAAGAATCAGTCTGAATGCTCTCAACACTGAGTGACTGCAATATTGTTTAAAACCAAAAGACCTCATATAATACACATTATCTGGCATAATTAATAATAGCGTACAAGGCCCAAAGCAGAAACTGTTACCGACTAACCCAGGTAGAATAGCAACATTGAGAAGAGGCTTCAAGAGAGACACATGAATATGCAGGGACTATTATATGATGAGCTGAGAGTTTATTTTCATATACAGTGAAACTCCTGTTATCTAGGACCTGTGGTTGCTTGAGACTGCTTGAATGGAGAACTAACAGCGAAGGGTGCCAATTTTATACTTCCGTGTAATTTATCCATTTATTATTCATGAATTTCTTTTGCTGGTTGCTTAAGGTTGCCGATTGCTTGAATTCCAGATAGCAGAGGTTTTACTGTACTTCAGGGCAATGTAGAGATGCACCAAAATTCTTACTTGCCACGGCCACATAGGTATGAAAGATACACAACTAAAGTAAGATTTTTGGTGGATATTTACATTCTACTTTTATATATGACAATAAATGCCCTTGTTATATCATGTTACTTTTATGCAACATTAGACAGAACAACAAATATTTTTAAAATGGACAAGTAAATATTCACAGTTGGGATTAGTGCAAGAAAAGTGATGTTTCTATCAGTCAATGTAAGGTTAGTGTAACAGTTAGTGCAACACTATTACCATAGGGCCATAAGGCACAGGAGCAAAAATAGGCTATTCAACCCTTTGAGTCTGCCCTGCCATTCAGTTATGAGCTGATCCATTTTCCCACTCAGCCCCACTGCCCAGCCTTCTCTCCATAACCTTTGATGCCCTGGCTAATCAAGAACTTATCTATCCCTGCCTTAAATACATCCAGTGACTTGGCCTCCAAACTGCGAGATCCTTCACATCTCAGTGGACACTCTTCAATCCTGAAATTGTGTCCTCTTGTCCTATATTCTCCCACCATGGGAAACAACCTTTATACGTCTACCCTGTCCACACCTTTCAACATTGAAATGTTTCAATGAGATCCCCCCTCATTGTGCTAAATTATAATGACTACCAGCTAAGAGCCATCAAACATTTCTCATATGATAACCCTATCATTCCCAGAATCATCCTTGTGAATCTCCTCTGAAACCCCTCTCATGTCAGCACATACTTTCTTGAATCAGGAACCTAAAACTGCTCACAATACTCCAAGTGAAGTCTCACCAGTGCCTTATATTACAGTGCCAGTGGCCCAAATTTGAATCCATCTCTGTCTGTTCTCCCCATAACTACATGGGTTTCCCCACACATTCCAAAGACGTATGGAGTTAGAAGATGAATTGGTCACATGTGATTTGGGTGGTGTGGGGTTTTGTGCCAGAAGAGCCTGTTACCACTCTGTATCTCTACATTTTTTTAAAAAAAGTGCAGATGGCCCTTTTGGCGGTCACAATGCCATTTATGGTTTAGGTAGTTCAGAGAGGTTCAAGAACCCGATAACTGTTGGAACTGTTGCATCGTGTACAAGCAGAAGGGATTTTGTTTATTTTGGGCATGTTTAGAACAAACATCATGGACAGAAGGGCTTGTAAGCATCACAGATAAAACTATGAAGTCTCACATACATGAGAATGATCTTACACCATCTTTTTGAAGACTGAGGAAGTTATCCCAGTGTCTTGAGCAAGGGTTACTGCTCAGTTCCAGCACACTGGTTATGAGCTTGTAAAGTCTTTCACTTTCTCTCCCTCTGCCTTTTCTGTAATGCTTTTTGAATGGATGTTGTATAACCAAGAAAATTGTCAAAGTATCTTTTTGTCTGCACCTCGCCATTCATGAATCTCTCCCACCCTGAACCTATAGCACAACAGCTCTTGCGTTTGAATCACTTGATGACTTTACTCTGTTCTTGTAACTATCCTCAACCTGATGTACAGACTTGTCCTGCTTTTATGTCAGTGCAGTTCATTAAAGGCAAATAAATTCAATTATCAGGTTTTTAGTCCCGAATACTGTGAGAAAAATCTGCTTAATGCAATTGGATCTGCCATGGAAGCTATTCACTGTACCTTTTAGTGGTAATCTGCTTGTAGATTTAATGAATCTTCCACTACTTGGAGTATTTTTGGCTGGTCGGTGAGATGTTCGTCAAAGTATCTTTAGTCTTAGTTCAGCACGTGTAGCTTAAAAGTTGCGCAGAGCACAGAGAAAACATGCCACTGAACTGTAATAAAGTGCCTGGTTAGTGTAGTGGTTAGCGCAACCCCAGTAGAAAACCAGTGACCTGGGTTTGAATCTGCCACTGTCTATAAGGTGCCTATACATTCTCCCTGCGACCTGCATCAGTTTTCCCTGGTTGCTTCAGTTTCCTCCCACTCTCCAAATAAATATGGGATTGTAGGTTAATTGGGTGTAATTGGCAGCATCGGTTTCAATGGACAGAATAGGCTTCTCCAGTGTTGTAAATAAAATTTAAAAAAATATAATTCCCATTCAACTGAAATCATGTTAATTGCTGGGAACTAAATTCTGCTTTCACCAGAGTTGTGGTGGCACGGAATTAACACCCACGTTTAGGCTGTGAAATGTTAATTAATATCCCATGCAATATTTAACTCTAAAAACAAGCCATAGTAAGTACAGGAAATGTTGGAAGAACTCTGAAACCCCCTGTGAAGAGACCAGACTGAAGGTGACAGGTCAATAGAAAAGTGTGTTATAATATGCAGATGTGGAAAGAGCAGAGGGAGTGGAGACTGAGGTTATCCAGGTGTCAGCGCACAAGCACGCTGGAGAAACTCAACAAGCCATGCAGCATCTACAGGAAGTCAAGGTCAAGCAATGTTTCGGGGCTGGGCCCTTCATCCAGGGGACAAAATAGTTTATGGCAGCTTTCTGGTGGAGAGTGAGTTAATCAGAGCAACTTTATCTGGAGAGGTGCTAAAATAATAGGAGAAAACAATAAAGAGAAGTAAAACATTGGAATTGTCAGAAACACAGCAATAATCACAAAAGTTTGAAAATAAAGGAACATACTATAAATATTAGCAGGTTATGTAGTATCTATGGAGAGGGAAAATCCGAGTTAATTATTCATTTGGACCACCTTACATCAGAACTGACGTAAATGGAAAAAGTTGGTTGTCAGTTTCATTGATGAGACCTGAGGGACGTTGACTATGTTTGTTTTCATGAGGATTTACTAGTCACCGACTATCACATAACTGACTGAAGATTGTGAAGATTGCTGTTCAAATGTGATTGCACATCAGATGTATTTGATTGGCTATAAAGATGATGAAGATAATTCTGTAAAGTGAGGACTCCCTTCTTTAATAATGATTCAATGTCAATAGCTACCATTCACCTAGGAAAACGGTGTGTCTCAAGATACTTCACAAAGCAAATATTGATGTCAAGCTGTATGACAATGTCAGGATAATGATTAAATGTTTGGTGTGTTTGATTTGTTTAATTAAGTTTGTGTTCAGCCTATATCCCTCTTTTCCTTTCTGTTCATGTTCCTGTTTAAATGACTTAAATGTTTTAATTGTACCTGCTTCCACCACTTCTTCTGTTACTTCTTTTGACATACACACTCTTACTTGGTACATTATTTATTATGGATTTTTTTTTCTGTATTGTATGCTCAGCTTACATTTCTCTCTTTCGTGTACATAACTTTTTTTTCTTGAGTATGGTTTCTGATAAGTAGAAATTCTGCCTGGCCCACAGGGAAAAACAGAATCTCTGGGTTCTATGTGATATCATGGATGAACTCTGACAATAAATTTGAACTTTGAACTTTTCACCTTTGACACCCTCTGTATTTAAAAAAAAGATCCCCCTCAGATTTCTTTTATGTCTTTCCCCTCTCTCCTTTAGTCTTTCCCCTCTAGTTTTTGACCAGATGATAAAAGAGTGGATGGGGAGTGGATGGATAAAATGAGCTCAGTCAAACCTTGTTTCAAGATTTAAAAAAAAGCATAATTCTCACATCAAGTAAAACTTTACTTATGTTGGTAATTAGAATGATACCCTTGTAAATTTAATTGAGATAATTAAACTCAGGTCTAAACACAATAATTTAACAAGGTGAATGCTAGTGTAGCAGATATAATATTGTTTGGTACCACTTTAAGGATTGTAGCATGCGACAACTGTTGTCTGTCCTGCAATGTTGTTTAATGTGAAACTTGATACTGCGTCTAAGTGTCTCTGTGGAGTCAGCAGACAGCAGAAATGCTGTCTTGACTGTCTGTGAGACCTCTTTATTAATAAAGTACTTTGTTATTTTAATATACTCGTTGTCCTTCTGTGGAAATGAGAATTATGCCAACACAATAAGTAGAATTGGAAAATGCAGAGTATATTCTAATTGCGAAATTCATATATTTGTGTGGCATGGAACAATGGCATATCATCCCTGTAAAGGGGCAAAAAAAATTCTCCCCCTCATCATTCCCAATTTGATTATATTCAGTGAAAATCAAGACTACAGATGTCGGAGATTGAAAGCAAAAACAGCAAACACTGCAAATATTCAGGCCGTGTGTTTGGGAAGGGGATATCCACATACCAGAGGAACTCTTCCAGCTCATCAAAGCAACTAACACTTCCACTATTTTAAGGAACATGAGGAGATTTAGCATGCCATTGAATACAAAATTGAGCTTTGAAAGGTGGACTGGTTTGGTAATTCAAATCCCCGGGAATGGAGAAGGTTGCGGAAGGCATGGGCAGGTCCATCACAGGCTCCAGCCTCCCTTCCATTGAAGAAATCTGCCTCTTCTCACTGCAGAAGGCACTGAAGCCAGACATCCCACACCTCTGAGTTCAAGTACATTAACTATCAGGGTCCTGAATCTCAGCATAACACTTTTACAGGATGCCCAAAGATCTGTCTGCACCACCGACAGAACACATTGTTTGCATTATCAGCCAACTCTGAATATTTATTGTTTATTTTCTTTTGCCTCTCTTTTATATTTATTATCTTGTTTACTCTCTGTGTAATGCCTTAATTATACTTAATTTGTGTTTGTGTGTTTCACTTAATGAGGAAGCTCACTACATAAGACTTAAATTGCATCTGCACATTTTTTATGGCAATGGAGTCCCATTCATTCATTAGAAATAGAGTTAATGTTTCAGGGCAAGATCCTTTAGGAAGGATTCAAAAAGAAGTTTGTTAAACTGGAGGGGAGGTGGGGATTGGCCTTGATAGGGTAAAACCAGGGTGACAATTTAATTTTTTTTATATTTAGACATACAACACGGTAACAGACCCTTGCAGCCCATGAGCCCATGCCAGCCAATTACACTCAATTAACCTTCAACCCCGGTACAATTTGAATGGTGGGAGGAAACCCATGCAGATGAGGGGAGAATGTACAAACTCCTTATCGCCTGTGCTAGATTCGAAACCCAGTCACTGACGCAGTTACCGTGCCACCCTGGAAACAATGTTATTTAATAATCTAGTTAATGGGACCAATTAGAGATTGAGAACATTGATAAAAGAAACTTGGCTATATTCAGATTCAAGTAGGTAGAAATGGAGTGAATAATGGCTTAAAAATTAATAGTTTGCATTTTAGTAGTGCCTTTCACAACCTCACGATACTACAATCCTTTATTCAACTTACTAGTAGTTTATAACTAGAGGTCAACACCCAGAAATTTAACAGAAAACTGAGAAGAAACTCTTTACACAAACAATGAACTGTTTTCCCAATGAATAGAATTGTTTATTGTCACGGGTACAACAATTCAATAAGAAGCTTTGTTTTGTGTGCTATCCAGGGAAGTCATCTTGCACTGCAGGTACTGCAATAATAACAAATAAGCAAACAGGCAAGCAAGTGAAGTGTCACTCTAGTCAATTAGTTCAGGGTATAGGGAAGAGTACAGTGTAAAATGCAAAGCAGGGGGACCACCTTTTGCCAGTGTGAGATCCATTCAAGAGCCTGACAATTGCATGAAAGAAACTGTCCTTGAATTTGGAGACACATACTGTCACAGAACCATAGAGCACTACACAGTGCATAAACAGGTCCTTCAGCCCAGCTAGTCTGTGCTGCTCTATTTTGCCAAGTTCCTTTGACCTGCACCAAGGCCAGAGTCCTCTGTCACCGCTTTCTGCATAAAGTTCTCCCTAATGTTCTCTTTAAACATTCCACATTGCACCCTGAACATATGTTCTTTAGTTCTTGTTTCAAAGTCTGACTGCATATATGCTATGATACAGTGGTGAGAATTGGGAAGTGGATCCCGCAGGGAGTGCGTGAGCTGAATCACATGGGCGTATATAAGGCTGGACAAGTACAAGGAGACAAGAAATAGAGATTGGAGATGAAGACGATAAAAGATGGAAATACACCTACTTGGAGTATCTTGGAGAATAGCCTGTTACGGTTCTCTATATCTCATCAAATCTTGTGTAATGAAGCACTTTCTGATATATTTTCACAATTGTAATGAAGGAAAAGTGGCAATCAATCCAAAATCAGCAAGATCATACCAACAATATTATGAAAATAAGCATTTGTTTGACTGATGTTCTTTGGAGACAAAAATCAGCCAGTGCATTTGAGAAAAATCCCCTCATATCTTCTTAAAAATGCACAATCCAAAATTTAACATGTCTATCCATGCATTGACACCTCTAGGCACCATTATATCCCTATAGGGTGTTTGCTTTGGATCTCTGGAGTGGGTCATGAACTCAAAATTGCTTGACTCAGAGGAATGGTTGTGGCAGCAGACACCCAGTAATTTGGCCTGAGAAATCCTAATATTTTGGCCAGACTCTGGCTATCCATTCATCCCATTCCTACTGTTGTTACGCATGGGAGACTCTTCCCAACCCCTCAGCAAATCCTATTCCTTTTCCTCATGCACCCTTCCACCTTCCACATGATTGGACTAAAGAAAACTCATCACCATGGACCAATTCATTCTCGAGCAGTGAACAGAAAGGTTGAGTTGATATTCCTTGCGGAATTGAAAATAGAGGAGAACTTGTTTCAGCTGTAAAAATTTGAGGAGAGCAGGGAAAATTCCCATGTAAAAAAGATGATTGGAACCACAGAAAATACATTCTCGTCTAGAAGGGAAAAGGCCTAAATTCCCTCGAGGGAATGTGAGAAAGATTTTTTTTTTCACCTGGAGAATCCTACCTAAATGGATGGGGAAGCAAATGCTTTCACAACATTTAAGATTTAACGTTGAAGGGTGTCAACTTAGAACAGAGATATAGAGGAATTTATTTAGCCATAGGGTGGTAAATGTGTGGAATTTGTTGGCACAGGCAGTTGTGGCGTTCAAGTCACTGGGTGTATTTAAGGCAGAAATTGATAGGTTCTTGATTAGTCAGGGCATCAAAGGTAATGGGGAGAAGGCCAGGGAGTGGGGCTGAATGGAAAAATGGAGCACCTCATAATTAAATATTAGCACCGAGCTAATAATAAAGATCAGTGCTGATCTGTTAGCATGGACATGACAGGCTGTTGAATAAAATGTATTTTTTCTATTCCTCTCATCTTCTCCTGGTGGTCGTGGGAGTCACATTCTCACCACTTCCTGGTACTGAGTCACTTACTAAATTTATCATTGACAATTTTATGCTTGTGGCTTCTTCTCTCCTTACTTGTGAAAGCCCAAATCCCACCTAACCAAACCTCTCCCCATCTCAATGATCCTTAAGGCACAGCCATTTTTTTTTTAACATCTTAGGAAGTTAAGGGTTATAGAAAACAGACAGGTAAGTGTAGCTGAGTCCTCAGACAGATCAGCCATATTGAATGGCGGAGCAGCCTTGAAGGGTTAGATGGCCGACTCCTGTTCCGATTTCTCACGTTTCTGTCTGTTACACATTGAGTCACAGTCACATTGGCATGGATCAAACTCAAGTTATTTGGTCTTCTTGGGGAGATGCAATATTAAGCTTCCATGAAGATAGGAGCTCAGTTTTTTTTTTGCTGATGCTTAAGGTAATGATGTGAACATTTAGAACATGAATATAATATTGCAATTTGGAAAATTCAATCCTAATCCACTGCTGATATTATCAAGTCCTATCAACAAGATGAATAATTCTTCTCTGCTGAATACTTGATCTCCCATTTGGGAATCATTAATCAGACCCACCAAATGAATCCTAACGCAGAACAAATGTTGAGATTAAAGCTTGGCTGAGAAGATCCAATGAACCTTCTTTCGTTCTTCTTGTTCATACCTTGATGAAGGGTTCAAGCCTGAAAAGGTGGTCATGTACCTTTTTCTTTGTTCTATAAAGTTCACTGTTTGACCTGCTAAGTTTCTTTGTTGAATATTCAGTGATTCTGCTACAGATAATGAAGAATGACTACTGTTAGACCACAGGGTGGAAGGCAAATTGATTGGTTCATGGAGACCATAAGCCCATAAGATATAAGCTATTCGGCCTATCAAGTCTGCTCCGTCATTCCATCATGAGCTGATCCATTCTCTCACTCAGCTCCCCTCCCCTGCCTTCTCCCCATAAGCTTTGATATCCTGACTGTTCAGATACCTATCAATTTCTGCCTTAAATATACCCAATGACCTGGCCTCTTGAGCCACCATGGCAGCACATTCCAGAGGTTCTCCACTCTCTGGCTAAAGAAATTCCTCTGCACCTCTGTTTGAAATGGGAACTATTCATTTGTGAGGTTGTGCCCTCTTGTCCTAGACTCTTCTACCATGGTAAACAGCTTTGCCACATCTACTCAGTCCAGGCTTTTCAGTATTTGAAATGCTTCTACAAAGTCCCCGCTTGTTCTTCTGAATTCCAAAGAGTACAGTCCAAGACCCATCAAACATTTCTCATATGCTAATCCCTTCATCCCTGACCTTACCTTCAAAGTGAAAAATTGTAGCACGGCTTCAGCCAATACTTGAGGGGTAGGACAAGGTTTTAATTCATTTATCAAGAACAACAGGTTTATTTATTCTTTATTTTTGTTTAAATATTTTATTTACAAATTTTACACTACATTTCATTCAATAAAGAACTTCCAAAAATTATACGAGATATACAAAATCCCCCCCCCCACCTTTTCCCCCTCCACAAGCCCCTGAAAAAAGGAAAAGAAAGAAAGAAAGTAGAAAAAAGGACTGGAGAATAAATAACTATATATATCATTAAATTTCAATACTGGAGGTTACCAAGAATGATGTGTTCAGAGAGTCTCTTAAACATTCATACTCACATTTTGCAAATATGTGTGCCGTATTTTACAAAATACATGATATTTATTTTTTTAAACTAGAAGTAATCTTCTCAAATGAAATGCAGCTACAAAGTTCCACAAGCCATCTCTCCATCCCTAAGTCTGTGTCTGATTTCCAAGTTGTTGCTATACACATTGCAAGAAACTGTTAAAGCAATTTGTACAAATTAAATTTGATACATAGTTAGTTTCAATTTGGGTCTTATAGTCCCAATATTACCCCACAAAAATAGCATCAGTTCCAAAAAATTTCCAACTTCCAACCATAAATGTTTAACTTTAGGACATTTCCAAGTAGAATGTAAAAAAATATCCAATCTCTCATCCACATCTAAAGCAAAAATCTGTTAATGTAGGGTTCAATCTTTTTAATTTTTGATGAGTCAGATATAACTGATGCAAAAAATTATAATGAACCAACCTATATCTAATGTTTGTAATTTTTATCATATTATCATTACACAATTCCATCCAGTCTTTCTCATTTATTTGTCTATTGAAATCCACTTCCATCTTAATCTTAAATTATGCACCCTATTTTAGGGGCTTTATTTTGAAGTAAATTATATATTACAGAGATATTTATTTACATTACTATTATGAATCAGTAATTCCAGTTCATTCTGGCTAGGTAATGTCAAACTTGGACCTATCTTACTAGTCAAAAAAGCTTTAACTTGATAGTAGCAAATTAAAGTATTATAAGGCACATTAAATTTATTCTTCATTTGTTCAAATATTATAAATCTTATAGCTTCAAAAAAATTCTCTATCCTCTCAATACCTATCTGCATCCAAGTCCACAAACATTGATTATCCATAGAAAATGGAATGTCTGTTTTAACATAAAGGCAATTTTATTCCATAATTCTATCAGATGTTTCAAAACAGGTGTGTCTCTACTTCCCACCAACAATTTTGAATTCCATTTATAAATAAAATCTGTATATTTATTTCTCCTATTTTACTAAATTCTATATTAACCCAAGCAGGAATTTTATCTATACCAAACAATACATTGATAAATCTCAAATGGGCAGCCTTATAATAATTCTTTAAGTGGGGAAGTTGTAAACTTTCAAACTTTCAAATCAATTTTTCCAAAGAAACTCTTGCTTTTTTGCAAGAGACTCATTTACAGAGAAAGTACTTCAGAAATTAAAAGAGATTGGGTAGGTCAAGTGGTAGCTTCAATGTTTAAATCTAAAGCAAGAGGAATTGCGATATTGATTAAGAAAACTTTACCTGTTAAAATTAAAAAGGTGATTATGAATCCTGTGAGGAGATTTGTTTTGATTCATTGACAAATTTATTCTGAGATGTGGACATTTATGAATATCTATGAATCAACTATAGATGATGATGAATTTATTCAAGGAAACTTCTTTGTTTTTAGCTGAAGCACATGAGAATGTTTTCATTGGAGGAGATTTTAACTGCTGTCTTGATCCAGTGTTGGATAAGTCAGCAAGATCAGTTACAAGAAAAAAAGTGGCAAAGATTACTTTGAATTTGATGGATATTTGAAGGTTAAATCCAAAAGAAAGGGATTATTCTTTTTATTCATATAGGCATGACTCTTATTCGAGTATAGATTTATTTTTAATATCAGCAAAATTGCAAGGAAGAATTATGAATGCAGAGTATAAGGCTAGAACTTTATCTGATCATTCACTACTTCTGATGACATACTTGAGAAAGAAGAATTGGTTTATTGGTGGAGATTTAACTCTACATTGAAGAATCGGTTTAGAGGTGAAGATTTAACTCTACATTGTTGAAGAGGGTGGATTTCTGTGACTTTATAAGAAAATAAATTCAAGATATTTTTTAGAAATAAATTCCAATTCAGTGAATGATGTTTACTGTTTGTGATGCTTTGAAGGCATATTTGAGAGGTCAATTAATAAGTTATACAAGAGAAGTTAAGTAAGATTATATGGAAGAAGTTGATCCATTGGAAATGAAAATAGGTGTTTTGATGAAAGATTTATAAAGAAAGGCTTCTGATGAGAAAATGAATAAATTAATAACAAAAAAATACTTCATTCCAACACGATTCAGACTTATAGAAAATTTAAAAAAAAAACGATTTAGAGAACCAAGCAAAGGTATCATGAATTAAGGGAGATGACTCATAAAGTTCTTTCTTAGCAATTGAAAGTGGAACAATCTTCGAGAACAATTAATGCTATTTTTAAAATTCCAAGATGATTACACATAAACCTCAATAAATTAATGATTTATTTACAGATTTTTTTTTAAATTTTATTTGTCAGCGACTATTTGTGATGATTGAGAATTTTTATCCAAAATAAGATTACCTAGTTTGAATTATTGGGATCAAAGAGATTTAGATGCTCCCCTTACAGCAAAAAAAGTTAGTGAGGTATTGAGTCCATTGCAAAGTGGTAAGTCAGTGGGGGAAGATGGTTTCCACCTGAGTTTTTAAAGATATTTCAGGATCTTTTAATTCCTCCTTTTATGAAGGTGTTAAATCAAGTGGCGGAATCTCAACTGCAATTATTACATTTATACCAAAGAAAGATAACAAAGCATCTGACAGACCAATATCATTATTGAATACAGACTATAAAATTATTGCTAAAATTTCAGCAAATAGATTAGTTAAATATTCACCAAATTTAATCCATATGGAGCAAACAAGGTTTATTTAAAAGCGTAAATCTGCGGATAATGTTGCTAGATTGATTAGCTTAATTCATTTAGCCCAGAAATGGTTGACAAGTGTCGCAGTAGTTTTAAATGCAGAGAAGGGGTTTGATAAGCTAGAATGTAATTTTTTTTAAATATTGGAAAAGTTTGGATTTGGATCGATGTTGGGTTAAAACCGTATATAAAAGTCTTTGTGAAAAAATGGTGACTAATAGATAAATTTCTACTTCTTTACAATTAACTAGATCAAGTAGTCAGGGTTGTCCTTTATCACCACCTGTGTTTATTTTGGCAATGGAGTCTTCAGCAGAGTTTATAAGACAAGACTTTAAGATTAAGGGCATATTAAGAAGAATATTAAATAAATTTGCTGATGATGCTTTGGTTTACTTTACTATGATTTTTTTGTGTCAATTATAAGACTGGAGGAATATGGTGAAGTATCTGGATATGATTAATTGGGATAAAAGTGAAATTTTGCCTTTAGTCAAGGGTGACTATACAGTATAGAAAGGCCACTCAATTTAGGTGGTCTGATGCTGAAATTAAAGATTTAGGAATTCAGGTTGATAACAATTTGAATAATTTATATAAATTAAATAATTTACCATTATTTAATAAAATGATTAAGGATTTGAATAAGTGAATACCCTATCTATAACTTTCGTAGGTAGAGTAAATTGTATTAAGGTGAATACTTTCCCTAGAGTTCAATATCTTTTTCAGTCTATCCCCATCTCAGTTCCTCAAAAAATGATTAAGGTTTTGAATACAAGTGTTAGAAAGTTTTTATGGAAAGGGAAAATGGTGGTTTTATTTATTATAAAAACATTGAAATTCTAGAGGAACTCAGCAAGTTTCACAGCATGAATAGGAGTTAAGATATATAAGCTACATTTTGGGTCTGATCCCTTCTTTGAGGTATGAGTAAAAAGTAGACACTCTTTCTGTGTCTTCAAATGGATGCTGTATGACCTGCTGAGTTTCTCCACCATTTAGTGCAATCATGGTATCTGTAGACTTTCATGTTACACATTTATTTATTCTTGCTCAATTATTTAGAACTATAAGAAGTAGGGAACAGTGCAGCACAGAAACAGGCCCTTTGGCCCATCATATCTGTGCTCAATTATTTTATGCCTAGTACTGCTAACCTACACCATATCATTCCATACCCCTCCCGTCCAAGTTTCTGTTTAAATTTTTCTGAAATGTAAAATTAAGACTGCATTTCCCAATTCAGTTGGCAGTTCATTCCACACTCCCACTACTCTCTGCATGAAGAGCTTCCCCCAGAAGTTCAAATTTTAAAGTTCAGTTTTATTGTCAGATTCTTTTTGTCTTGCAGGCTAGGCAGAATTGATACTTTTTGATAGTGCAAAAAAAGTTGTACTCAACATACACATGTAAACAAATAAAGAAATATAAACAAACTGACTGCACAGTACAGAGAGAAAAATATCAATGAAGAGCAAAAATATAAGTCCTTGATTGAGTTTGTTGTTGAGAAGTCTGATGGTGGAGTGGTAGCAGTTGTTCCTGAACCTGGTGGTGTGAGTCTTGTGGCATCTATATTTCTTTCCTAATGGTAGCAATGAGCAGAGTGTGTACTGAGTGATGTGGATCCTCGATGATTGGTGCTGCTTTCCGATGGCAGCATTCCCTGTAGATCTTCTCGATGGTGGGGAGGGTTTTGCCTGTGATGTCCTGGATTGTGTCCACTACCTTTTGTTACCTTTGTTACCAATATTCCCTTACTTCATTCTTCAGAAAATTCTTACTCATTCCAGAGACTGGAGCACAAAATCTGGGTTCACACCCAATCATAGGGAGAATAGAGTGCAACTTTATTGACAGAACAGTCTTTCACACAAGAACTTGAGAGAATAGCAGGAGGGGGTCCCTCAGATCTGCCCTGCCATTCAGCATGAACATGGTTAATCGTCCTCAGGCCTCTATACCTGTTTCAATGCCTCCATTTTTACCCCATTTGTTCCAACCCCTGTTTCTACCCCTCTTGTTCTATACTGTTTCAACCTCCTTTTCTACCCATCTGAATCTACTCCTCTAATTCTACCCCTCTGTCTCAACCCCTATATTTCAACCTTGCTGTTTCTACCCCACTGTTACTACCCCTTTGATTTCACCTCTTTGTTTCTACCCATTTATGTCTACCCCTCTGTCTCTACCCCTCTGATTCCACCCTCTGTTCTACTCCTCTGATTCTACCCCTCTGTTTCTACTCCTTTGTTTCTACCCCTGTGTTTCTATGTTTCTACCCCTTTCTTTCTACCCCATTTTCTATACCTGTTTCACTCTGTCTCGACCTCTCTGTTTCATCCCCTTTGTTTCTACCCCTCTGATTTTATCCCTCTGTCTCTACCCCTTTGTTTCTACCCTCTGATTCTACTCCTCTGGTTCTACCCCTCTGTTTCCAACCTTTTGATTTTACCCTCTGATTCTACCCCTTTGCTTCTACCCATCTATTTCAACCCCTCCGCCTCTTCCCTGCCACCTCTCCACAGCTCTTCATTCCCTGATCTTCTACAATTTATTATCGGATGTGATGTTGGGTTGGAGGTGAATGTTAACCATCTCATTGGAAATTCAAAGAGCAGAGTTATTTTCGAGGTTGGTTATCTCTGCCTAGACAATCAGTGAAGGTTCCTGGGGAAAGATAGGCATGTGTTTGACAAATGAGAACAAAGTAAGGTGTCATAGAAAAAAGAAATAGATAAGCATTAGCAGTCATATCGAGTAATAAAATTGACTTAATTCCCAGATGGTTAAGGTTCACAGCTAATCATAGATTATATTCACCAGCACTAAAGGATACATTAAATAAAAGGAAGAGTAGTTGAAAGGACTCAAAGAAGATGCATGTTTGTAGCTTGGTATTATAGGTAATTACAGGGGATGCAATGCTCAGATTTCTTAAACAGAAGATTTTGATGATGAATTCCTGAGCCTCTATAATTGTTATTATACGAGTGAAAAACAGTAATCTAGGTAGTTCCGCATTTCAAACAATATTATGTACCTGTATTCTTCTCCAACAATTTATTTTGAAAAGCAAGGTTCAACAGTAACTGTTACTGCTCCTCCACCATCAGACCCCTAAACATCCAACTCAATCAGAGACTCATTACAAGACTCTTACTTTGTATATTGCTTATTATTGAATATTTATTTTCTGTATTGCAGAGTTTGCTTGCACTTCTTTCTTTATTTACATTTCTCCTTTGGTATACATAACTTTTCTTGAATTAAGATTTTTTGCACTATCGATAAGTAGAAATTTCTGCCTGGCCTGCAAGAAAAATGAAACTCAGGGTTGCATGTGATGTATGTACTCTGACAATAAATCTGAACTTTGAACTTTAAATTGATGCCAAACTTTGGTAGAGCAAGGTAAAATTTGCTCAGCAGTTGTCACCCTTTCTATCTCTGGATTATTGACAAGTGGCTGCCTGATAGGGGGAAAAAATTACTCTGCAATACAGCAGGTCAGGGAATCTTAAATATTAAATTAAATTTTAAAATGTTAAATTTAGACATTAAGCACATTAACAGGTAATTTCAGCTGACGAGGCCATGCCGTCCAATTACACCTGATTGACCTGCACCCCTGTACATTTTTGAGTGGTGGTAGGAAGCTGGATCCACCAGAGAAAACACACACAGGCATGGGAAGAACATACAAGCTCCTTACAGACAGCGAGGAATTTGTATCCTGGTCTTGATCGCTGGGGCTGTAAAGGCATTGCGCTAACTGCTACACAAACCATGTCATATTGTCAAAGAGAGAAAGCTGGTCTTTCACTTCAATGATTGTTCATCAAATTCCTGTATTTTCAGTTTTTATTTCAGATTTGCAGCATCCTCAGTTACCACACTAAATCTGTTGAATGGAATTTTGGTTTGTAATGCTTTTTTTTTTATTGAATATTTTATTTAGAATCAACACATATAAAACAAATATAAATCATATATCACATCTGTAATACTTCATTGAATTGCAGGGTTTGATCTTTTCTCTTATGTTCCATCCTCCAATGTTGTGCTTTGGAGCAGCTATCCTCAATAGGGGCCTCAGCTTTGTTTCCTTTTCTCCTCATGTAACATTTTTAAAAAATGTTTTGTTTTAAATGTAGCCACTAGGAGAGAAGGGCGGAAGAAACCAAAACTTGACTGCTTCACAGAGAAGGGGGCCCATAAACTTTGAGCAGAGCCCTAAGGGGGCCATAGCCAAAAAAATGGTTGAGAATGTTTGGTTTAGAGGATTCAGCTGAGATATCACCAGTGTATCCATGATTCAAACTCTCTTGCAATCAATCCTTAAGATCCCTTCGCTGCTTAAATTCTCTTGCAAGTGGCTTCAGCATGAAGGTGGATATATCTTGGGTGCTGTAAACAGAGTGCCTGATACCTCATCTGAAGCAGCACGTCACTGATGCATCACAAATTAATGATCACTTAACACCATCTCTGTTCAAATTTCACACGACACTTCTCAGAATGCACAAGGCTGGAGCAGGTATGACATGTTCATCTGGAAAGGTGGGTTTAAATGGTTGACAGGCCCCTGCTCCTAGTTTCTGGAGCTCTTGCACGATTGATAATAACCTTGTCATGTCCAGGACAATGTAGGTGCTTTATAGTAAGTCCTTTTGAAGTTTTCTATGAGATAGAAAACCAGAAGCCAGCAAGCTCATTGCTAGAGGAAGTGGGTAGAGATGGGTTTAATTGTAACATTTAAAGATCAACGTTTCTTTAGTGGTCAAGTAGTAAAACAGAAAATGTTATATTACACAGAATTTCCTTTTGTCTACCGTAAGGCAAAAAATACTCCGTCAGCACAAATTGCCCAGCCCTCCGTACAGTCGGAGAAAGAGAAACATTAGAGTGACTGAGTGTCCATGGATTCACCTCCAGTGCTCCCGCAGCCTCCACAGCCATATAGGCTTCAGTCCAAACCATCAGCAACCCAAGCTTCAGATCCAAACCTCTGACACGATTAGGAAGCCCTCAGTTCCCTCGGCAATCTCTCACATCTCGGTTCCAATACCTTTTATCCCTTCATCCAGTCTCAATCCAATCTCTACTAGACCGCAACCTAGTGTGAGAATCTTGACTGCAGTCACCAGCAGTTCAAAGCCTGCATGGACTCCTCACCTAGAGTCCCCAATAGCCCACTGCCTGTGCATTCTTCAGCCGTAGAGCCCCTCACTGATTCGCCGTTCTGGTCACCATCTCATTGGGTCATCTTTGTTTTCAAGTATTTGGATCAGTATGTACAGTATATGCATAGGAAAGATTTATGTGCCAAATGCAGGCAAATGAGACTAATTTAGGTTGGCACCTTGGTCGACATCGGTGAGTTGGGTCAAAGGGTCTCTATGACCAGATATTGAGCTTGCTCAGGAAGTAAATATTTGGAGTCCTGCTTGTTATTGATTAATGCTGTGTAGAAGAATGAGGGTATATTTGATAGAGATATACAAAACCCTGAGGGGTACAGATGAAATAAATGGAGGTAGGCTTTTTTTCACTTAATGTGGATGAGACACCTACCGAAGAACATGGGTTCAGGGTGAAAGCAGAGAAATTTAGGGGGAACATTAGAGACAATTTCTTCATGCAGAAAGTGGTGGGGGTATGGAATGAACTGTTGGCTGAAGTGATGAAGGCAGGATCAAATTTAAGAGAATTGTGGATAGATACATGGATGAAATGGATAGGGTACAGGTCAGTTGAACACTATAACAATAGTTTGGCACAGACTAGAAGAGCCAAAGGGCATGTTCCTGTGCTGTAATGTTCTATAGTTTTTACGTGATATTTTTTTCCAAAACCAAAGAGCATACAACTGGACTTATTTTAATCTCATTAAAAGTTGAGGTCCCTCACCATGAAGGACTCCCTCAGCTCTACCCTGGTGTCAGCATGGATATCTCACCTCGCTGGTGTGGGGCTCAAACCCATGACTTTTTAGCTCTGAGTGAGGGCTGAGCAAAGGCCATTGCTTCCATGAAATCCCATGTGAGGATGCTATCCTGCAAAGGAGCTCAAAAGAAGGAGAAGCTTTCAGACTGGACAAGAGGCAGAGGGAAGGCAATACGGAGTGCCCAACATTTCACTTTGAAAATGAATCCCAATTCTCCCATTATTACTCCAGGCGAGCAAGGCAGTGGAAACCATGGAAGGGCTGAACCTACTTAATTACTTTAACCATCCACAATGAGAGCCAGCAATAATGAAAATTAAGTTAACATCAGTTTAAATAAAAACACACATCACGAGCTGAATAAAGGGTCAGTCTTGACAATTTTAAGGATTCAACAAATATATATTCTTGAAGGTAAAGCTTCAGGCATCTGCAACCTCTGTTGAGTTGTATCTAAGTCTGAGTTTCTACTCCCTGCTTCAGATGCTTCCATCTTTCCATCGGTCAAGCGAGTTAGGGGATCAAGTGCCCTGGTGGGTGGTGGGGACAATGTCACCCAGAGAGCCGTAAATTCTCATAGCCTCAGCTGCCACTGGGAGGCTCCCGTCAGGGAAGTGAAGGAGTTGTGTGACATTATGCCACAGGAAGTTGGCACATTTTCCCTTTGTACCTGCCAACTTGTACTTTTCATATTATTTGTCAAGTATTTGCAAGTGGAGAGCTTGCATTAATGCCAGACAACATAATACCATCACTGTCAAACAAGCAGAGCCGGGTAAATGTTTACAAATGTCTCAAGATCAGTTGTCAGCGCCATCTCAAAAAAAGGAATTGGACATGTGTGCGGAAGAATATAAAAGAATGTATAAACCGATATCGAATTGTGGTTATTGTTTAATGCCCCCGAGAACTACATTGGATGAGAATCAACAGTAAAATTGGAATGCTGGAAATTTTAAAAAAAAACACTCAGTAGATAAAGCAGCATCTGTGGGAATTAAAACAGTCTATGTTTTGGGTCAATTACCTCTCATCAAAACGGGGATCGGAAGAAATAGGTTTGACCAGGAAGCACAGAAGTTGGGGGGAGGGCATTGGGGGAAAACAAAGGGAATGTCTCCAACAGAGTTAAATAATAATGTGATCAGAAATGGATATTGAACCTCTGTTGGATGCATAACTAATGTATGAACAGCTGCTCACAGTTCACAAGATATAGGAGCAAAAGCAGGCCCATGGGCCCATCGAGTCTGCTCCGCTATTCTAATCATGAGCTGATCTATCTACCCACTCAGCTCCATTTCCCGGCTTCCTCCCTGTAACCCTTGATGCCCTGGCTAATCAAATACCATCAATCTCTGCCTTAAATACACCCAATGATCTAGCTTCCACAATTGCCTGTTCCAACAAGTTCTACAGACTCACGTCCCTCTGACTAAAGTCATTTTTTTTCTCATCTTTGTTTTAAATTGATCCCCTTTTATCCTGAAGTTATGCCCTGTTGTCCAAGAATCCCCTACCACAGGAAGCATCCTTCCCACATCTACTCTGGCCAGGCCTTTCAGCATTTAAAATGCCTCAATGAGTTTCCCCCTTATTCTTTTCTACTGAAACGAGTACAGTCCAAAAGCCAACAATCATTTTCATATACTAACCCTTTCATTCTTCTCTGAACCCTCTCCAATGCCACCACATCATTTCTCAAATTAATTGTATAGTGCAATGTTGTATGGTTTGCCCTATTTGGACGTATATTTAATAGGTTACGTAAAACAATAGGTGCAGGAGAAGACCATTCAGCCTTTCAAAACTAGCTCTACCATTCAGGATAATCATAACTGGTCATGCATTTGTGGTTCACTATCCTCCTTTCTCTCCCTTTGCCTTCTTCACACAAGCAGTGAGACTGTTAAAACAACTCTCTGTCATTCCACTACTTAGTTATTTTAATGTATGTACTATGTATATATATATTGTCTGTCTGTATGTATATTATTTCTGTATCTGGGTTTTGTTCTGAACTGTGGACTGGGGAACAATGTTTCATCAGGTTGCACTGGTACAATCGTATGAGAAACTTGAACTTGATCATTTCAGCAATAAAGATTACATCCATCTCTCTTATGAATGAACTGGCCCCCAACAACTTTCTGTGGCAGGGTGTTCCAAAAGGTCACGACTCTTTGAGTGAAGATGTTTCTTCTCATCTCTGCCCTACATGGCTTCGCCTTATCCTTAGATTGGGCTTCTCCAACATTGTGAACATTCCTCCTGCATCTAACCTGCCTTGTCCTGTCAGATAAACAATGCCCAAAATTCCCAACAGGCCAGTGTACAGAAATTAAATGTAAAAGGAAGAGAAGGAAAATGGCCAGTCCTGACATGAAGGGAAGAAAACAGCAAGTCATTTGAAGTTGGAGAATCCTCCAAGGTGAAACCTGCTCCACAAGAAGATTAGATGTTGCTCTTTAAGCTTCTTTGGCCTCCAACCATCAATAATACATTGCATCAGGGTGCTGCTGGAGGAAAAGGTCCTCCAACTGACTTTGGTGCCACACTGATATTCCTCAACATTGCATCGGGTAGGAATTGATCCAGTGAGGAATTTGAAATTGCTGCCCTTAGAGCCATCATCCCACAGCACCTAAACAGGCCCACAGTCTCAGCTTGTTCTCATGAAAGAACAAGCCATCCTTGCTTTAGTCCCCTTTCCCCACCTTTGTCTCAGAATCTTCCAATCCGCTCTTAAAGAGCGTTTCTTAAAGCAAGCTAATGTACCTGCCTCAACCACTTCATCTTGCAGCTCGTTCCATGTGCCCACCACCCTCTGAGTGAAGAACCGTCCCCTCATGTCCCTTCTAAATCCCACCTCCTCACCCTATAATTGTACCTGATGTCTTAGATTCTCCCCTCATGATTTTAGAGACCTCAATTAAATTTCTTTTTACACAGAAATCCTGCAATATTGCCATAAGGAAGACCTGGCATTAAGTAAGCTTTGGTTGTTTACACTAAACCGAACAAGGCCCCATAATGCCGGGTCAATGTGTCTTTTTACACACAAAGCCGGCATTCCACAAGCAAATGATTGGATGTGTAACACAACAGCATTGGTGTTAGTATCACATATAACAAATCATATTTGACAACATGCTAGGCCCACTTATTTTCCCAAAACATTGCTCAAAGATATTCCCCCAGTCTTGTATGTAAAGTTGAAATTAGGGTGATAATGGTGAGTAACACCGACAGTGATCATCATCACTGTGTGGCTCACTTGCATCACCGCTATCTATCATTGGGGGCTGATGGCAGGTTGTCTTGAGACTCTTCTACTGGCCCGCTCTCAGTCGCCGCACTGGTCATTGTTATGTTGAGAAAGTGTCAGATTCTAGAGAGACGAGTCTGGACACAAGGGTTGCAATCAAACATCACTTTTATAAACAATTAACAATTATTAGAAGAGCTTGGGAAAATCATAGCAGGAATAAAACACACACGGGCACAATTTATAAAAGAGCATGGGAAAATCTACTGCAAGAATTGATCTATAGCAGTGGATTTCAAACTTTTTCTTTTCACTCACATACCACCTTAAGTAATTCCTATGCCATTAGTGGTCTGTAAAGGTTTGCTTAAGGTGGTATGTGAGTGGGAAGGGAAGGTTGAGAATCACTACTCTAGACCCAATTGTTACTGAAATATTTTGCTTGAGACAAATTATCATTGGCCTGTTTCGTTTGGAGTTATGAATCCGTGAACATAACCAATCAATTAGGTACGATTAAAACAGTGGTTTTCAAACTTTTTCTTTCCACTCACATACCACCTTAAGTCATCCCTTTCTTATCACTGTTATCTATTGTTGGGGGCTGGTGGCGGGCTGTTGGGGGAGAGTGGGGCAATGGGCTTCAGACCATTCAAACTGAGGACAAACCCACAGACCAGCTTGCTCACAGCACAAGGCAACTAGAGACACCTGGGAACAGCTGAGAGCAGGGCGGCGGGATTAATGTAGAGACTGGTTTTTTTTTAATCACAATGCCAATCCCTAACACTAATCTCCTCTCCCTTGACACCTGAAGGTCTGTTAGTGACTGTCTTGAATACATTCAGTAATGGAGCATTAACACCTCCTTCTGTAGAGTTCCAGATTCAGTACCCTTTGATACATACCTTTTATCTTATTCTGGAATGATCAAGTCCTATTCTGAAAGACCAACATCTATCCTGTCAGAACCATGTACTTATGAATTAAGTCATCTCTCATTGTCCTCCCAGCAGCACATCAGTGTTTCACCCACCTAACAAAATGGTGAGCCTAGTAGAGGATGCATCACTATTTCACCACCAGCTCATTTAATCTCCAGCTCATTTCAGACTTTTGGATTTATGGGAACATGCATAGACATCCCAGCTGGGCTAAACTCCAAGGGCCTGCCGGTCAGGTATTCCCTAGTGAACTACTCGCTGCCAACCAGATCGACTCTGCCTTTTACCTTTTCTGCATAGTTGCAGGCCTTCAGGAGTGAATGGGCCAGCGGGCCACCAAGAGAGAGTGGGACAGTGGTATCATTTTTTTTTTTTTTAATTCTTGTGGTCCTACTTGCATGTTTTGTCCTTAAATACATTATTTAAAAAATCTACGGTACACATACACATCTTTACCCGAGTTGGTCCCAGAATGCCGGATTGCCCTTTTACACAGATGGCATTCCGGTGTTGTTACTACCTCTGCTGCCAGATAAAAAAGCTGAGATTAGAATGCCCCCCCCAACCCCCAAGTTCCATGTCAGTGCCATTTATACAGAAGGCATAGGGAACAAAAGCTGCAAATATCCTGGAATGAAGTGGCTGTGTAAATTCCTCTCAAGCTCCCACACAGACCCATTTCCTCCTCAGTTTCACCTCCCCCAGCCTGTTTCCAATTTCCCAAAAATCCCCACATAATTTACCCAGTTTCCTTTTCCCTTGCTCATGAAAGACTTGTCTGCTTGTTTAAACAGGAGACGAATAATTATACCTCATAAGACATTTGGGAAGTAAATTGCTGAACAAAACCTGGATCTTCTGCATTTCATTTTCCCACAGCACTTGTGGGGAATTAACAGAAAACAGGAATCGTACAAAAAAAGCAGGTGTGCGACACTTTTTATTAAATCCTTGTGAATGACGGCCAAGATTAACAGTCCCTTGTGAACTGGTCAAGCAAGAAGCAATCAAATGTTGGACTTTGGGTTCATTTAACACCTCATTTTGAGGAAAGGGAGTAGTTTGCAGACTCTTCCAGCTCTTTTTTTTTGCCTCATGAGGGCTTTTTTTTCTTTCCTCCTCTGGGCTGCTGTAGCTATACTTTTAATTTGAGAAGCCTTTGTGGGGGATGCATACACCACAGCTGAACTGATTTCTGGCATATTCCTGCCTGCTAAATTGTTGGGGGGGATTGGGATGGTAGCAGGAGAGTTGTGGAGCTATCAAATTCAAGCCACCTTCAATAGATGAAGAAGAGTGGCACTCAGCAGAGTTAGTGCAGTGGTTCATGCTATTACGGTGCCGGTGACCCGAGTTCGAATCCGGTGCTGTCTGTAAGGAGTTTTTATATTCTCTCTGTGCCTTCTTGGGTTTCCTCAGGGTGCTCCGGTTTCCTTCCACCCTTCAAAACATACGGGGATTGACAGTCAATTGGGCTCTTGGGCCAGAAGGACCTGTTAGCATGCTGTATCTGTAAATTTAAATTTAAATTCAATAGCCATTTATCACAGTGGACTTTCAAAAAGTAAATGGGCCCCAATTGGTGGTCAGTTCAAAACACAAGGAAAGAATGACAAATACACTGACCAAGCATACCTGTCCCTCGTCACTGAACACATGGATTATTTGGCCTTGACCTCTATGACTGGACACAATAGAACTGATTCTACATGCAATGTGAGTTGGCAGCCCAGAGAAAGAGAGGTGGGGGGGGGGGGGGGGGGTGGGAGGAAACAAAGCAGAAAGAGGAAGAGGGAGAGAGTGAGGGGGGAGAAAGAGAGAGAGGAGGTGAAGGGCTGCGAGAATTCCAGAGCCTGAGATCCACGGAGCTGATGGCCCAGCCGCCAATAGTGAAACTATTAAAACATCCAGTAGCCAAGAGGGGAAAATTGGCAGAGCCCAGATCTTTTTTTGAAAGTTATGGAGTTGGATGAGATGCTGGATTGGCAAATACAGAGAGACTGGAAATTAAATCAACAAATCAATTATTTTAACAATGAAGATCAACAGCAGCATTACAGCCAAGGTCAAACAAAGAATTGTTCGAGGAACTCAGTGGGCCAGACAACATTCCTGGGTAGAAAGGGTCAGACACTATTTCGTGACAGTAAAAACAAAATATTAGAGAATCTCAGCTGGTCAGACGGTATCCTTTATGTTCTTTTCTTTGGCTTGGCTTCGCGGACGAAGATTTATGGAGGGGGTAAAAAGTCCACGTCAGCTGCAGGCTCGTTTGTGGCTGACCAGTCCGATGCGGGACAGGCAGACACGATTGCAGCGGTTGCAAGGGAAAATTGGTTGGTTGGGGTTGGGTGTTGGGTTTTTCCTCCTTTGCCTTTTGTCAGTGAGGTGGGCTCTGCGGTCTTCTTCAAAGGAGGCTGCTGCCCGCCAAACTGTGAGGCGCCAAGATGCACGGTTTGAGGCGTTATCAGCCCACTGGCGGTGGTCAATGTGGCAGGCACCAAGAGATTTCTTTAGGCAGTCCTTGTACCTTTTCTTTGGTGCACCTCTGTCACGGTGGCCAGTGGAGAGCTCGCCATATAATACGATCTTGGGAAGGCGATGGTCCTCCATTCTGGAGACGTGACCCATCCAGCGCAGCTGGATCTTCAGCAGCGTGGACTCGATGCTGTCGACCTCTGCCATCTCGAGTACCTCGACGTTAGGGGTGTGAGCGCTCCAATGGATGTTGAGGATGGAGCGGAGACAACGCTGGTGGAAGCGTTCTAGGAGCCGTAGGTGGTGCCGGTAGAGGACCCTTTATGTAGCAAAGGTAAAAATGCGTAACTGGTATTTCAGGTTTGAGCCCTTCATCAAGGTATGAAAGAATGTCAACAGGCGTCTGAACAAAAGGATGGGGAGATAAAAAGGCAGGAGATGATAAGTGGAGAAGGGAGGGAGGTGAAAACAGCCATCAGTTGACAAGGGATGGCTGGGTGGGTCGAGGGGGAAGAACTGGAAAAACTGGAAAGGAGGTGGGGAAAGAAAAGGCAAGCAGGTTAGGAGAAAGCAGAGAACTCAACATTAATCCCATCTGGATGGAGAGTGCCCTGATGGAAAATAAGGTGTCGTTCCTCCAATCTGTGTGTGGTCAGGGTGGGACAATGCTTAAAGCCATGGACAGACGCGAGTATGGGAGGGTGACTCTGAATTAAAATGGTTGGCTACTGCAGAGGGAGCGGAGGTGCTCAGTGAAGTGATTTCCCCATCTACGACCAGTCTCTTCGATGCTGAGAATGTCACAAAGGGTGCACCGGATCCAGTAAATCAGTCCTGTGGATGTACAAGCGAAGTGTTGCTTCACTTGAAAGGCCTGTTTGGTGCCCCGGACCTTGGTGAGGCAGGAGGTGTGGGCACAAATGTTGCACCTCCTGCAGCCACAGAGGAAGGTGCTGGGAGGGGAGGGGTGATAGGTGGGGAAGGATGAATGCATGAGTAAATCACAGAAGGAGCAATCACTACAGAAGGAGAAGGAAAAATGTGTTGGTGGTGGAATTCTATGATAAGTGCCGGAAATTCCATTGGATAATGTGTTGGGTGGGGAGGTTGGTAGGGTGGTAGGTGAGGATGAGGGATTTTCTATGTTTGTCGCATCTGAGGGCAGAGGGGGTTAGGGAAGATGAACGGAAAATGGAGGAAATGCGAGTGAGGGCTAAGTTGATAGAGGTGGAGGTGAAGCCATGTTTGTGGAAAGAAGCAGACATTTCAGAAGATCTGGATTGGAAAGCCTCATCTTGGGAACAGATGCGGCAGAGGGAGAGACATTGAGGGAAGGGGATGCAGGGGACAGGGTAGTTTTTGTTTTAGGATACTGTTTGACCAGCTAAGTTTCTCAGCATTTTGTGGTTTTACTTCAACCACAGTGTCTATTGTGATTCACTATTTTGTGTCAGGCCCAAAATGCCAAGCACTTTCCATGGATGCTGCATGACCTGCTGAGTTCCTCCATCACTTTTTGGTTCTGTAGTCTGTGTTTCTGTACAGTCTAGATGTAGCTTAACCATGAGGCAGTGTCCAAAACTGATCGGTTCAAGGGACTTGATAAATTATGATGCGGGTAAAAGAGATTTGGATGATTTATGGAATGCAGAATAAAATAGGTAATCCAGGATAAGAATAATTGAAGAAGACTAGTAAAAAAAATAAGAGGAAATTAATTCAATGCTCCCATTGATCGGAAGGCAGTGGATAAATAATCGGAGATTTATTATTCCTGCCTCAGATGCAAATAATGATATTGAACTTACTTTAATGCACATTAGTACAATGCACAGATGAATTTATTTACTTGTTTGCATTCTTACTTTTCTTAAATTCTTACTTGTTGCAAATAGATCCTTTGTAAAAAAAAACAACTGTTCATATAGAGAAGGTAACCATAGAGTCGGCAGATGTTGGAGGATAAGAACAATACACAAAAGTGCTGGAGGACCTCAGCAGGTCATGGACATCAATTGGCAGTCAACATTGCAGGCCTCGGAATTGGATAGGTGTCAATGAGATCCCTTCCTATCTTTCTAAACTCCAGCAAGTACAGTTGCAAAGCCATCAAGTACTCCTCAAATGATAGCCTTTCCACCTCAGGGATCATTCCAATCAACCTCCTCTGTAGCCCCTTTCAAACTTGCAAGTGGTCCCAGGAATTAATGTCCATTCGGCCTTTAAAGTGAAAGGAAAATCTTCTCAATGATTGATGGCCTCGACTCCTAGTACAATCCCCCGCATCTGCAGATGCTGGTGTTACAGTAAGGCAAGTGTAGAATGGGCAATTGCAATTTGAAATAGAAATGACCCAAGTTTTTGTGTGAGTGCAGGAACGTGAAAGAAGAAAAGATTAAAATGAAGGTATAAACTTTGCCGTGGGAAAGTCGCAGTGGGAGAGAGAGAAGAAATAAATTATAAATAGCAATAACAGACAATTTTTAAACAGCGTGGGAAAGTTGGTAGCGCTATCGCACACAATTTATAAAGATTGTGGTGAAAAAGTGATGGTTGACCTGACTTCCCAGAATGCCGTGTGGCAGAGAAACCCCTCGATGAGCGCTCTGTGCATTCAGCCCTTTCTCTGCCGCAGGGAATTCTGGAAGGGCAGGTCTGCCATTGTGTTTTCCCCGTGGCATTTATAAATTGTACACAATAGTGCTCCCAGCTTTCCCACACTGTAAATTGTACGCGATAGTGGTACCAACTTTCCCACACTATTTATTGCCAGCACTTTCCCACAGTCCCTTATAAAGATTTATATAGGTTGGCACCACAGCAACAGGAGCTGAAGGGCTCATTCTGTGCTGTACATAAAGCTTAATTATGTTATAATTAATTTTGTTCAAATATAGAATCATAATACATTGATCAAGATTTAGGGCAGGTCCACCATCGCTCAATCGTCATGATGTCACCGGTAGAAGGTAAAACAGTCCTAATCCCGGGAATGGCTCCTTGCAAGTGTGAATGAGTGCAGTGTCCCATTTAGGAGTGCTCAAGTGTGAACTGCAAAAACACCATTCCTATCCCGGGACACTGAACGGACAATTTAACAAGGTATACACATAGATAAAGAGCCCAAAACTGCTCACAAAGCAGGCAAATTTCCAGTATCAAGGTGGGACAGCTGGTATTCTAGGTGTAAGCTGCAATGACTCTGAGCGGAAAAGGTAATGATTCCACAAAATCCCAGCATTTACCTTTTATAATAAAAGCATACAACTCGCCTATAATCAGAAGCGACTGCACTTCATTTGAATTGTCTTTGCCTTAATCTCCTGCTAATTGCTTCCTAATGAGTGATGTTTCAACCACAATCCTACCTCGTGCACTTGAAACAGAATTCCACAGCCTTCATCTGATTCCTTTCCCTGCTGCTTAAAGCCAGGGGAAAGATTTGATTTGCTTGCAAACATATTCATACTTTCTTGCTCTATACCATATTCATCAGCTGCTTAATCCAAGGGTCCTTGTCATGATTCATCCCCACCAGCAGTGTGACAGAGATACCTCTGATCTATGGGCTGTTCTCAGGAGCGTACTTGGACTCTGACATCCAGAACTGTGGGAAGACCATCAGCTCAGTGAAAGATGCACTTTGGTCCGTCCAAAACCTGTTGGTCTTTCAGCATACTGTGATGTCGGTCCGGGAATGTGAAATTGGTGCAACATATGTTCAAAATTTAAATAATAAGTAAGTTGACGCGTTTGGGGCAGATGTCTGAGGAGTCTTGAAATGACGAGCCTTTGCTTTGGTTTGGGAATGATCATATCACTTCATTTAGCCTTGGGAAGGAAAAGAGGAAGGAAAAAAAGAAAGACAAAGCAGGAAAAAAGGAAAGATTAGAGTTATGGATTCATACAACACGGAACAGAGGCTTCAGCTAGTCCATTTCAATCAAGTTGGTAATGAGGCTAGTCCCATTTTCCAGAATTTGCTGCATATCCAGAAATCTGTCCAAATATCCTTTGAACATCAAAATTATGCCCACCTACAGATTTCTACGATCGTTCCAGATAAAGACTACCCTCTGAATGAAAAATTTCTCCCTCTTAAAACTCACCTCCCGCAGCTTAAATTTATATCTTCTAGCTTGAGAATCCACCCTGGGAAATTAATCAATGTATGGACTGAACCTCAAATTCCAGGCATCCTAAAGTTTTTTCCCTTCAGTGAAGTGAATCCGGACTGTAGCCATTGTTCCAATGAAGGTAATGCACAGCCAGTTTTCATTCAGAAAGCTGCCACAAGTAGCATTGTGGTAAAGAACTAATAACATTTCAGTGACATTCATTATGCAACAAGTAAATGGACACTTCTTTCTTTTGAAATCGAGTCATGATATCTCTCAAATCAAGCCGAGAGAACAAATTGACATACAACCAAAGTTCATCCCTTCTAACAGTGGTTTTTGGAGTAAATATGCTTGGAGCTCACTTGATTCTGCCTGTAACTGGTGACATTAAGGAAGGGATGAGATAGGCCCTCAGCTCAGGTGGAAACCTGCTTAATTGCCCACGCCACACAAATTCAACAATGGGAGCAGAAGTAGTCGACCAAACCCCACGTTGGAATCAGAATCAGGGTTTATTGTCGTGAACGTAAGTTGTGAAATTTGTTGTTTTGTGGCAGCAGTATTGTGCAGAACAAAGTGCAAAATTACGATGAATTAAAATATGCAAGATGTAAAATAAATAGATAACTGAATAGTGTGACGAAGAAACAAAGTGAAAAAGTGTCCATAGGTTCATTGTCTGTTCAGAAATCTGATGGCAGTGGGAAGAAGCTGTTTTTGTCTTCAGGATTTTGTATCTTCTTCCTGATGGTAGCAGTGAAAAAAGGGCATGGTAGTGAGGGTCCTTGATGATAGATGCTACTTTCTAAGGCACCTCGTCTTAAAGACTTCCTTAATGGAATAGTCTAATGCCCATGATGGCACTGGGTGAGTTTACAACCCTCTGTCATTTGTTCCTGTCCTGTTGATAGGCACCTCCATATCAGATGTAACCAGTCAGAATGCCATCCATGGTACATCTGTCAAAATATGCAAGAGTCTTTGGTGACACTCCTAACAAAATATAGCTATTGGAGAGCCTTATCATTATTGCATTTCTTCTGCAGGTAGAACCGTTTTTTTTGGGTCAGTCATACAAAAGTGACCTCCACTCTTTTGGTCACAGAGTGGTCTACTCATTCCACTATAATAAACAGGAGGAAATCAGATTGATTGACGGTAATGGAGGATTCAGACCAGCTTATGCAAGAAGGGGTGCAGTTGCATCAGAAGACATAATCTCAATTCCACTATGAGGCCCAAGATGCATATTTAGTAGACACACCTAAATTCCACTATGGGGCCCAGGGATGCGTATGAATCAGTAGACCTTATCCAACTTCCACCATGAGGCCAAGAGAAGCAGTTGTCTTTTGTTGGTCGCAGACTGTCAGGAGACCTTGAAGATAATTAAATCATTTGTTCAAAGAGATAAGATCTGAAGTAAACAACTTTTGGGTAATATAAGCCATGGTCCCACTGCTGAACTTTGAGACTCTCCAAGAGGTGGCAACATCTCTCAGCAAGAAGAAGAACTTCAAGAGTCCAACTAACGTCCCGGTCGAGGGAGGTGGAGAAGCTGTTACCGGTGCCGCAACAACCTACTACAAGTGTGCAGTCGTTGCCTCGCTTCGGCAATTGGGACCAGTCCAAGCGTTGATAACTATAATTGGAAAGGGCTTGCATATTGTAGTGTGAATTCAGCTTTAGATTTAGTAATAAAGCCTTGTATAAACTGAACTGCTCTTGGTGTGTGTGTCTATTTTCTTTCGGTAGCTCAAACACTGTGACCAATCTAAAACGATCAAAATGAGAGGTATAAGTTTACCCAAGATGCTGCGAGTAGGGTTGGTCTCAAGATGTTTCGCCGAAAGAAAGAGGTGAGCCCTGAGCAGTTCTTGATTCCAGGATGGACTTCAAAAGACGATGGGTTTGGCATGTTGGCCAATACCCTGTCTTTGTTGGGACCACCCATTAGTTGGGATGAGGTTAGACTCAATTAAGTGCACCTCTGGGAGAGCGGGTTGCCACTCGCCTTCGAGAAAGTAAGTTTCCTGGTAAAAAGGGGATGCTGACAGATGATTTTTGGCTGCTGGCCACAGCCTTACGCCACTCCATTCAGCGTGAAGCAGAATTAGTTCAAAGAGAAGTAGAATCTCAGCACAAGAGAGAGCAATTAGAGGAAGAGCTAGAAGCCATGCGACAACGCTGTTCCATGATGAGCGAGAGTGTTCGCACCAGTCGGGACCGAGGCAAAGAATGGGAGGATAAGCACGTCCAAACAATCTGCCGTAATATTAAACTCTGGCAGCAGCTCTGTGCAGATAAAGAAAGGCATGGAGTAGAACCCGATCCACATCGTATCCGTGCCATGATAAGGAATGGCGACGATCCTGATGTAATTGATGATTGGGACAGAAATATCTGGAATGATGACCATGGTAATAATGCATGTGCCTCATGTACTGCCCTCTCCACCCGCTGTTCACGCCCGCCCTGTAAGGCAGCAGATTTTCCAAACAAACGGAAGGGGGGGATAATGTAAGGGAAGAGATTGAAGGGATAGATACCCCGATCTCCCAAGCGGACCCAGGGGAAAATACCCGAACCCCTGCTTATGCTCTATGGCCTACCCCCTCTACAGGATGGCCTAGGCCTCATCCCGTCCACTGGGCAAAGGACCCTGTGGGCCAAAGTGGGAGCAGAGGTCAAGAGGAGTCAATGATACGTGACTTCTCTGTAAAAGAGCTGGCTGCCATTGGAAATCGATATAGGCAAAAGGCGGGAGAAACTCTGGCAGCCTGGCTCCTGCGTGTTTGGGAGCAAGGGGGGGTGGGGTAATGTATATTTAACCCCTGAGGGCCCTGAGGAATTGTTGGGATTAGGAACATTGACTACTGATATCTGGGTCACTGCTGAGCTGTGAGGTAGAGGAAGAGAGGTGGATTACTTACTTGCCACTCTAGGGTATGCCCTGCTACGAGTATACCCATCACCAGTAGATTGGGATTTGCATTTACAGAACAATTGGGGCACCCCAGAGGAGGGTATAGCAGTAATTCATCAACAGGCCCTGGCCTCTGCCTTGTATGCAGGGGGTTTGAGGCTGTGGGTACATGGGGGGAGCCCTGATGAAGAGATATTCACGGCCGGAATGCATACCAGATTGGTTCGTTCTGACCAACCCACTACACGGGGGCTGGTTCTGTCCGTAACTAGTCCGCTAATTGGGCACCCTGTGTCTGAGGCGGTGCACGCCTTATCTGGGCTTAGAGAATTAGAGTTGGGAGGTAAAATCCACTCACGTACCCAGGTTAAATCAGACAAGCAGGATGAAAAGAGAGGGGCTGCTACTAATAACGGAGCGACAAGAAAGGACCTTTTTCTAACCTTGTTAAAGTTAGGGGTACCTAAAAGTGATATTGATGGGAAACCTACTGTGGTCCTTTATACCCTTTATAAGAGGAAGGCAGGGGAACATCTTCCCCAGCTGTTGAGTCCTCCTGCTCCCACTGCTGCTCCTATCAAGCCGGCTTCTCTTGCTCCAGTTATCCGTGATGAGATACAACAAATGGTTAAAAAGGCTTTTATGGATAATAGTGGCATGTGGGTCTGGAAGCCACCGAACCCTAATAAAGCATGAGGGTGTGGGCAGGGCCCCCGTGTCTACTCTATTGAGACACGGCGGAAACACGGGGATCCGCGGCCCTACATACCATTAAAAATCCATTGAGGTGGGGGTAATGACCACCAATATTTGGCCTTGGTCGACACTGGTGCGGAGCACTCGGTGATTCCTTGTAACCTCGACCTCTGGACTGGACCGACATTTCGAATAGAGGGGATGGGAGGAGCGATCACCTTGGCGAAGGAAATAAAAGTCCGTGCCACGTGGGTGATGGCCCTTCCCCTATATGGTTACATGCCCTGGTGGCTGCCACTGACGAGTGTATCCTGGGTATTAAGGGTACGGCCCTTAATATTAGCCAAAGGGGATTTGCATTTGGAATTCGGACTATTACAAAAAGATTAGTGGTGGGTCGGGCTAAATGGGATCCTGTAATGGTGCCTTCCTCCCCAAAACCAGTATGTATTACACAATATCGCCTCCCTGGGGGCAGGAAGAAATTACTGCCACCATCGATGCTCTGCAAGAAGAAGGGGTAGTGAGGCCCGCACCGTTGCCCTTTAATAGCCCTGTTTGGCCGGTCCAGAAGCCAGATGGCTCCTGGAGAATGACAGTTGACTATCGTTTTTTGAACAAACATGCCCTACCACTTGCTTCGGCAGTTCCGGACATTGTTACCCTTATTGAAAACATTGCTATTGGGAACTCAGGAACATGGTATGCTGTCATTGATCTCGCTAACGCCTTCTTCAGTATTCTTATAGCTGAGGTCTCACGGATCAGTTCGCTTTGACCTGGAAGGGGCGCCAGTATACCTTCACTCGCCTCCCTCAGGGCTCTGTACACTCTCCCACTATTTCCCACAGCCTAATTGCCCGTGATTTGGAGATGGTGACAGTATCGCCTTCCCTCTCGATTCACCATTATATTGATGATGTGATGATCCAAGGGGCCACGGAAGAGATGGTATAGAAAGCAGAACAAGAGGATGCCTGGTTTACTGATGGTAGCAGCCGGTGGGTGCAAGGAAAGCAGAAGTGGAAGGCGGTGGCTTATCATCCCAGGTCAGGAACTCACTTATTGGAGGAGGGGGATGGTGGCTCCAATCAGTATGCTGAGTTGAAGGCGGTCATTTTACCACTAGACCCCCATGATCACCCTCTTTGCTTGTTTACTGATTCCTGGGCTGTGGCTAATGGACTAGTGGTATGGATGCCTGATTGGCATGACCGTCCAGTATGGGGCAAACAGTTGTGGCAGCTGTTGTGGGATGCTTCCCATCATCGTGAGATAACCGTATATCACGTTGACGCCCATACCAATGCGACGACGAACATGGCAGAACATTATGCAGTAGCAGATCAGCTTGCCACTATCAGCCGCGCCAATACCGTCCCTCTGGCTCGATGGGCACACGAACAGAGTGGCCATTTGGGGAAGAAGGGATCAGCTATGTAGGCCCGCACACATGCCTTACCCGTCCATCAGGACGATGTCTGCATGGTCGTGCATACATGCCCAGCATGCCAGCTTGTGAAGTCCTGCACCGATCCTCCTGGTCCGCATGGCCAAATAAGACGGGGAGCTCGCACAGCTGCAGTCTGGCAAATTGATTACATAGGCCCCATGCCAGACTGTATGGGTAAACGTTACGTCCTATTAATGGTTGACACCTTTCCGGGCCTTGTTTTTGCTTTTCCCACCAAGACGTCTAACCAAGACTAAACCATTTAATTTCTCATTATGATGTACCAGAGGAAATTCAGTCTGATAATGGCTTGCACTTCTCCAGGAAGGCAATCTGTGATTGGGCAGCTGACAACAGTATTTTATGGGTCCACCATATTCCTTATTACCCACAGGCTGCCGGGTTAGTACGAACGAATGGCTTACTGAAGGAACAAATTTGTTTGTTAATACCACTGGGGACCCTGAAGGGGTGGTGCCATGTGCTGCAGCAGGCAGTCGACAATTTGAATCATCGCCCTTTGAAGGGAGGTACACCTTTCCACCGACTTCTTCACACTTCTGAACTACAGCCTATTCCAAAGGAAAAACAGTCACTGCTCCCCATTCCTGAGCCAGAGAATGCCGGACAAAAGGTATGGGTGGCACCAACAGGTAGTGGCCCTCCTATAAAAGGGAAATAGTGACACCTGCCTAGGGTAACACTCGGTGGGTAGCTATTGAGGGACAGGATGGTTTAGTTTGTTTAATACTGAACGCTTACGGCATCATGAGTGACAAATGTCAGGCTTCTTTGTTCCAGGTCCTCCATCTTGTGCTCCTGTTGATCTAGCTTAACCGCTGCTTTGATGCCAGCAATTGGATTTGTAATGTTGAGGACGTTCTGAGGGAGTTGCCCATGGGGGACATGGCCTGATGTATCCACTAATATACCTGATATTGTTAAACATTTTCAAAATCTGTTCGTGAGCTTCAGTGTCTGGGTATTGTGGCCCACGAGGATAGTTTGAGCCTTGATTGGTTAAAAGGTACATTTGGGGGATTGGACCACAATATTCTCCGTTGGTTGCTTGCATTATTGATTATTTTTGTGCTTATTATAGTTTTAGTTTCTCTTTTTCGCTCCTTTTGTACTCAAATGCTTGTAAGGTCTCGTATGTGACAGGCTGTGACCAAGGGGTGGAATGTAATGGAGGATTTAGACCAGCTTATGCAAGAAGGGGTGCAGTTGCATCAGAAGACATTATCCAACTTCCACCATGAGGCCCAGAGATGTCTTTTGTTGGTCGCAGACTGTCAGGAGACCTTGAAGATAATTAAATCATTTGTTCAAAGAGATAAGATCTGAAGTAAACAACCTTTGGGTAATATCAGCCATGGTCTCACTGCTGAAGTTTGAGGCTCTACAAGAGGTGGCAACATCTCTCAGCAAGAGTCCAGCTAACGTTCCGGTCGAGAGAGGTGGAGAAGCTGCTACCGACTCCCCGACAACCTACTACAAGTGTGCAGTCATTGCCTCGCTTCGGCAGTTGGGACCAGTCCAGCCGTTGATCAGTATAATTGGGAAGGGCTTGCATATTGTAGTGTGAATTCAACTTTAGATTTAGTAATAAAGCCTTGTATAAACTGAACTGCTCTCGGTGTGTGTGTCTATTTTCTTTTGGTAGCTCAAACACTGTGACCAATCTAAAATGATCAAAATGAGAGGTATAAGTTTACTGAAGACATTGACTATAACCACATTCAAGACCAATCCAACACAGAATTTCTTCTTCAGAAAACTGTTTTCTCCTGTGGTGTCACCTTAAAATGGCCCCTGAGCAAAACTGTGTATTCAGTCTTAATCTGTTGGTCACATGGTCTCTGCACCCAGGTTTTAGGGACACTGCCTTGCTGCTCTATAAATGTATCCAATTTAGAAATGTGATGTCTTCAGACTTCCAGCTCAGTTTCACAGACACTCCAAAGCCTGAAAAGTGTGTTAAATCTGTTCACTTAAAGTGACAGTCCCTCACAATATATTGAAAAAAAAACAGAAAAATGGGAGCATGTAACATCCAAAACCTGGTTCAGGCATGACCTGACTGAATGGTGATGCAGATTGAACAAGATGATTCAGCCACACTTGCTCATGTTGCTTATGTTCTGTTGACGGTAGTATCTCAGATGGTTTTAACACACAGTGCCTTATTTTATCTTGCAGGATGCTGGAGGACGATTTGAAGCTGAGCAGTGATGAGGATGAGAGTGAGCAGGTAAACACTGCATTGATTGCCTTGCTTCTTGCTGAAGAAGGACACAAATCCAAAAACAAAAGAACACTGAACCCGAAAGGGAAATGTTTCACCATTCAACAAGAAAAGGTTGTGCTGGAGGGTTAGAGAGGTTTAGGGAGAGATTTGGAAGCTAAAGTTGAACATGCCCATTTTCCAGCAATTGAATTTGGGGATAAAGTTCACAGATTGCAGGAATTTCAGAGATATGTTGCATTGAAGGTGGTTACAGAGATAGCTGCAATTTATCTACTTTACAGAACCATAGAACACTGCAGCACAGAAACAGACCCTTGCACCAGGACTATATCCTTCCATACTGCCCCCATACATATACTTGTCCAAATCTTTTTTAAATATTGAAATTAGGCCGCATTCATCACTTCAGCAGGTAACCCCTTCCACACTCACACCAATCTCTTCATGAAGTTCTCCCTAATATTCCCTTTAAACATCTCACCTTTCATCCTGTTACAAGCCCAAAGGACCCCGAAACCCAGCAGCAATAGACATTCACCAAGACAAGTGGATTTTAAAACAAAAGTTATATTTAATCAACTTTAAACATGAAAATAGAATCAAACTTTAACTTAACTCTATAATTAACTAACCCAAATAACCCCCCCCCCCTTCTAATTCTAAGCACATGTGTATGTAATGTCTGTAAATTTTAGAAAAATTCTTTGGTTCACAGTTCAATCTTACTTCTTCTTCCAAGTTCTCTGGTTGCAGGCAATTCTTATACTGTGCACAGAATTTAACACGTATAAAGTTCATCGGGCTTCGGTGCTCGAAAGGTAAATGTTTACTGCTTAGGAAGGTTCTTGAAGGGTTTGCAGAGAGAGATTTGTTGTTCCAGCATTTCCACATCTGAGGTACCACCATTAGTCACCTCAATGTCTCGCTGATGAAAGTTGCCCCATTAGAGTTTTCCAGATGGTAACTTCTTTCTTCAAGCTACCACAGAGTTATATTCCTCTGAAAGATAGCACTTCCAGCCATCCACTCTTCTGGAACTTTCTGTTTCCAACCAGCTCTTCCTGGCTTGCACTCTTCATCTGCTTTAGTGTCACACACACTAGCTGACTGAGAGCTTTTCCCCCCTCTCTCTCTCTCCAACTGAAACTTCCAACAAAGCCATGTGATTCACTCACTTGCAAAACCCCCACCTTCCTCAACAAACAAGAGGAGTTCTTTCTTCTGCTCAAGCTGTTGTTAGATAAACAAAACCCAGGTGTGACCTTCCTGGAAGCACCCTGCAAAAAGGTACTTGTAGCTATCCTGGCACCAGTTCATTCATTTTATGATGTCAGTTCAAGTAACACCTACTTGTGAAAGGTGCTTACATTCTCCAGAGATCTTCAATATTTCTTCAGTCTTTCAAATAAGATCTGTTTTAAAATGTGTGTATGTATGTAACCTACTCTAAATCTTATCAAAATCCCAAATATTACCAAATTCTCCAAATATTTATAATCCATTACAATCCTCATCCTTAATGGATTGTTTATTTTCATTCTACTGCTTCCTTTACAAATGTTCCAAAGAGAGGAACAGAGAATTGAAAGTGAATTAAATTCCTGAGCAATGGCTTCTGCTTTGGAGACCTGTTTCTTGGGTAGATAACCTCGGATGTGATAGTTCAGCAAAATAAAAGGCTTGAGGCTCTTCATGCATGAGAGATGCGAGCCTCAAAAGATAGGTTCTCCACCTCTCAAGACAATGGAGTTAAACCACAGACCAGCACCACCAAGAGGAAGGCCCTTCAGCATATCTTGTCCATGCTAGCATTTTTGCACTATCTTCACCTACCCAATTGGGACTGTATCCTTCTAAATCTTGCCTATTTAAAGCCTCTAAAACATAGTAATTGTATCTGATTCCACCACCTCCTCTGGCAGCCATCAACCATTCTCAAAAAAGAAACACCCCTCAGATTCCCCTCAAAAATCCCTTTTTTCATTTATGCCACTTTTTTCATACCCCTTCCAGGAAAATGTTTGATTATCCACCCCATCCATGCCTCTCATAAACTTATCCATTTACCCTTCAGCCCCTTTCACTCCATTGAAAACAAGCCTAGCCTATCCATTCTCTCACTATAACTGAAGTATTCCAATCTAGGGAACATCCAATGTCAGGCAAGAAAAAGATGATGCCACACCACCTTGCTCCAACCTGCCCCATGATGGCTTGGTGACTGCATTATTTACCACAGATGGCACAGTTGGCATAGCGCTTAGTGCAACACCTTTACAATGCCAGCGATCAGGACTGGACCGGGATTCAAACACCGCGCTGTCTATAAGGAGTTTTTGCATTCTCCCCATGTCTTCATGGGATTTCTCTGACGGCACTGGTTTCTTTCCACTGTTCAAATCATTCCAGGGCGTAGGTTAATGGAGGGTAAATTGGGTGCCACAGACTCATGGGCTGAAATGGCCTGTTACTGTGCTATATGTCTAAATTTTTTTTGAAATGTAAAAAGACCATTCTTCCATAGACATAAGTTCAAATCCAAATATAAACCTGGAGATTTTAAAAATATGTGGCTATGAATAGCAACTGTGACCATGGAACAATCAGAATGTCATGAATCCCTCCTGGGTTGCTAATTGGAGAAGGATATCTGCCGACCTTGCCTGTCTGTGACTTTAGATTCACCATTAGTATTGATTCTTAGCTGCCTCCTGCATTTAAATTTAAATTTAGACATACACCATGGTAACAGGCCTTTCCAGCCCACAAGCCCTTGCTACCCAAATACCCTAATTAACCTACAAACCCCTGTA
The DNA here is from genome assembly GCF_036971445.1 of Narcine bancroftii. NCBI lineage: Eukaryota > Metazoa > Chordata > Chondrichthyes > Torpediniformes > Narcinidae > Narcine > Narcine bancroftii. The sequence continues at coordinate 40,512,885 of NC_091476.1, read as the reverse complement.
CATTTTGAAAGGTGGGAGGAACTCAAAGCACCCTTAGGAAATCAACACTGGCACAAGGAGAATGTAGAAAGTCCTTGCAGACAATGGCAGATTCGAACCTGGGTTTCTGGTGCTTGCAGTGCCGTCCTGTCCTCCCCCCCCCCCCCCCCCACCCCCACCATGGGGGTTTATGGGCAATAGATGCTGGATTACCTGCAACATCCACGTTGCTTAATTGGAAATATGAATGCATAAATCCACCCTGTCCCTCATACATTTCATATCTCCGCACCTGCATTTATTTGTCTCCACTTGGATATCCAGGACCTTCTGGAAGGGATGAATAATGAGGTACCTTTGAGGTACCTCCTTGTATTCCTTTGGCAATCTATCCATTCCTTGGCCCCTGATAGTCTCAGTAGAGACCAACCTTTTGAACCAGACAACCTCAAGCACAATTAGAAACAAAACAGAAACGCAGTTCTATCTTAAAGGAATTTGGCAAAATTGGCAATTAGTGGCTTGTGCTCAAAGCAATGGCCTATTCCATGTGGCTTAGCTTACCCTGAGTGTGGAACCACAGCAGCAACATTTAGACATGCCCATTAATATACTGAGATATTCCAAGGCCCCACCCTGGATCATTATCAAAATATTATTATCATTATATCAGGAAACATTAGAGTGGAAAGTTTTTTCAAAAGTTTTAACTCATATAGTAGTGGCGGAGAGGGATGCAAAGGGTCGGAGAGATTAAGAAAAGGATTCTAGAATTTAACGACTTCCTGATCTGGCCCCAGTTCAACATAGTGACGACGATCCTCTCCAAACTTTCCACTTGTAAATTAGTGGAAGGTGCAGTAATCCAGGAAACTTCCATTCTCTCAGTGTGCAAAGATATCTGGCAACAATTCCCAGTTTCAGAGAAGCTTTGATTTTAATTGGTGACTGTTAAATCCTGCAAAAAGGTTCAGATTCAACTCTCCCTGTAAGGAGTTTGTATGTTCTCCCTGTGACCATGTGGGATTCGTCCATGTGCTCCAGTTTCCAACCACATTCCAAAGGTGTATGGGGTTAGTCGGTTAATTGGTCACATGGGTGCATTTGGGTGGCATGGGCTTGTGGGCTAGAATGGCCTCTGGCTGGTCTATCTCTTAATTAAAAAATGATTTAAATTAAAGATATAGTACTTCAAGTTTTGTGTTATAAGGGGAAATGCCACTAACTCTCTTAACAATGAACCTCAAGGTGTTCTGCGTATATGTGAATAACAGAAGGATGATGAGAGAAAGGTGGGGCTGCTAAAGGATAAAGGAGACAACATGTGCCTGGTTGAGGAGGTCCAAAATGAATACTTTACTTGATCCAGTTGTGCTTCGAATAGAACAGACTTGTGTACTGGACAATGTTGAGATCAAGGAGGAGGAATTGTTGGATCTCCTTAAAAATATTAAGATTGTTAAGTCCCTGGGGCCAGACACGATCTACCCCAGGTTGCTGTTGGAAATAGCTGGGACAATGGTTATGATCTTTGAGTCCTCTTTGGCCATAGGGGAATTGCTGGAGGTTTGGAGAATGGCAAATGTGGTCCCCTTGTTTTAAACAAAAGGTAATAGGGATAATCCTGGGAATTTTAGATTCATGAGTCTTACATCAGTGGTGTGCAAACTACTGGAGAGGTTTCTTAAGGATAGGATCTTTGTAGATTTTAGTAAGGTATTTGACAACGTCCCCCATGAGAGACTCATTCAGAAAGTCATGAGGCATGGGATACATAGAAACTTGGCTGTGTGGATAAAATAAAAATTGGCTTGCATGTAGAGAAAGCAGAAAGTAGTAGTGGATGTCAGTGACTAGTGGATTTCTGCAGGGATCTGTACTGGGACCCCTGCTCTTTGTGATTTTTATAAATGTTTATGAAGAGGTTGAAAGATGGATCAATTAAGTTTATGGATTATATGAAGGTTGGAGGAGTCGAAGATGGTGCTGAAGGTCGCTGAAGGTTACTAAAGGATAGTAACAGAGTTGGGCAGAAAAGTGGCAGATGGAGTTAAGTGTGAGGTGATGCAGTTTGGAAGTTCAAACCAGAAGGCTGAGGACAGGGTTAATGGTTGGTTACTTAAGAATGTGAATGAACAGAGTGACCTTGGGGTCCAAATCCATACATCCCTCAAGGTTGCCGCACAGATTAATAGGATAGTTAAGAAGGCCTATGGATGTTGGATCTCATTAATAGGGAGATTGTTCGAGTCGAGAGGTCATCTTACAGCTCTTCAAATCTCTGGTGAAGCCAACTTAGAATATTGTGTTCTGTTCTAGTGACCTCATTATAGGAAAGATGTGGAAGCTATGGAGAGGGTGCAGAGGAGATTTACTTCGATGTTGCCTGGATTGTAAAGTAGGTCTTATGAGGCAAGGTTAGCAGAGCTGGGACTTTTCTCTTTGGAGCAAAAAACGATGAGAGGAGACTCAATAGATGTCTATAAGATTCTGAGAGGCAGAAACAGGGTGGGCAGCCAGTGACTTTTTTTTCCAAGCAAACACCAGAGGAGATATGTACAAAGTGAAGGGAGGGAAGCTTAGGGGATATATCAGGGGTGTTTTATTTTTACACAGAGAGACGTGGGTGCCTGGAATGCCTTGCCAGGGGAGGTGGTGGAGGCTGAAATATTATGGCAATTTAAGAGTCTCTCAGAAACATGGATAGAAGAATAATAGAGGGTTATGAGGCATGAAGGGTTTAGTACATTTTTTTTGGAAGGAATATATGGATCGGCACAACATCAAGAACCAAAGGGCCTGTAGTGTTCTATGTTCTAATGCACAATTAAAAAGAACAAGGCTTTCATTGGTTATTTCTGAGAAGCTACCAAATGGACTTTGTAACATAAGCTATTTACAATGGCTGTGAGAACTATACAAAATGATTTTTAATTTTCTTTGTGACTTATTATGGAACCACAGTTGATAGAAAATCGATGAACAGGTCTGAAATCTATTCCTTGTTGATTGCAAAGAACTTGCAGTTGATTCTTGCTGTTTTTTTTAACAGTTGTCTGGACACAGTGCTTGGGCCAGTGATCTTAATGCAAATGAGCACACAGACCCATAACCTTGTTCACATGTCATCATCTCGTCATCCCAGCAGAATGCCCAATAAATATCAATCGAACACACACTCAAGGGTTGTATGTATTTCATCTCAAGGACCTGCAGTACTTTAGGGTTTGAAAAAGAATACACTACCCATGGTAAATTGGAGATAACTGTCAGCTTTGAAGATCTAAGGAGGACATAAATCAATTTAATTACAGTCAGCATCTGTTCTTATAATTTTACTGTAATTCAGCTAGATCTTGCAGGCTTCCTCTCACTGTAATGACTGCCAACTGAAGAATTTAAAGCATTCCTTTTCCAAATGTTTATGTGACATGTCATTAGCCCAATAGAGAATGCTGTGGGCACAGATCACTCGTGAATAGATGTATGGAAGTGACATTTCAGGTCAGTCTCCCAATGAGGAAATGATTGAACTTGACATTGACATTAGATTTATACAGAAGGAACAAATCAGAGATTAGTCACCATTTAATGACTGGTGTGTAACACTACTATTCCCGTGTTTATGAAAATTACATTAAAAGGTAAGGGAAGTCAGACAGCTGTGTCTCAATTGGGTTTAATTTGGGCAGCACAGTTTGTGCGCTGTCTGTAAGGAGATTGTACATTCTCCTCGTGACCACATGGGTTTTCTCCAGGTGCTCCAGTTCCCTCCTATCTCCAAAAACATACAGGGTTATTTGGGTGTAATTGGGTGCCACAGATTTCATGGGGCAAAATACCTTTTCCAAAATTAAATTAAATTCTCGGCTAGCACATTAGTTCTTTGCCACTGGAGACATGCGAGACAGAAAATGCAGACCATGAAGAGCTCAGGTCCACAACATCGGTAATATATCTTTAACTCCTGTGGACCCTGTGAGATCTGCTGAGTTCCTCCGGCATTTTTGTGGACAAGAATGGAACTGGTAGATGGGGAATATTGAAAGCAAGTAGAGGAGGGGGGGCTCTTTAAAAGACATTTCCTAAAATTTCATTGTCAGCTGAAACATTCATTTCTGTTAGGTGTTGAACAATTTGTAGTGGGGGGGGGGGGTTAGAGGTCAGTCATACTGAGGCTGGATTGAGGTGTTAATCCTAGCATTGCAACTTTGGATTTCACTGGATCAGCAGCTAGCTGAGAATTAGCCACTCAGAAATATTAAGTCTTTAAGACATTAAGCTTGCAGAACTCAAGATGATTTTATTCTCCAAATAGTGCTTATTTGGCTCTGAGCCATTTAACAATGGCACTTCACAATTTTAAATACAGAAAACAATAAACTGAGATCTTGGAATTATGTCCAATAGGCAACGATAATTGTATTCAAATATACAAGTGCCAACAATTAACCACTCATCTCTATTTCACCTTTGTTGATAATCCTTTTGATTTTTGTGGGATAACATTGCTGCTCTTTAAAACTCTGGTTAGACCACACTTGGAATATTGTGTTCAGTTCTGGTTGCCTTATTACAGGAAGGATGTGGAAACTTTTGAGAGGGTGAAGAGGAGATTTGGCAGGATGTTGCCTGGTTGGAGAATGTCTTATGAGGCAAGGTTGACAAAGCTAGGGCTTTTCTTGATGGAATGGAGCAGGATGAGACATGACTTAATAGAGGTCTGAAAGATTATGAGGGGCATAGATAGGGAGGACAGCCAGCATCTTTTTCCCAGTGTGAGACCAGAAAACACCAGAGGACATTTGTACAAGGTGAGGGGAAGAAACTTTCGGTGAGATGTCAGGGGTAACTTTTTATACAGAGAGTAGTGGGTAAATGGAATACATTTGCCTGGGGTGGTGGTGAAGACAGGTTCGACAGGAACATTTAAAAGATTTTTAGACAGGCAAGAAAAATAAACTGTTAAGGGTGTGAGGTAGGGGAAATTTAGTTTTTTGAGTCGTTTTACATAGGTCGCACAACATCAAGGGTCGAAGGGCCTGTACTGTGCTGTAATGTTCTATGCTATGTTAGTGTGCATGGCATATATCTTTATTTTGCAGTTGTGAAGACTTGGGGTGCAATTTTAAAGTCACTACAACTCAATATCCTTTAGTCCTTCAAGGTATTAATGTCCTCCTGTTTCTACCCAGCTTCCCGTTTCCTCTTTTCCTTCAGCCCAATAAAAATTCAATTGGTGTGTTTCAACTATCATATGATTATAAATGGAAAGGAAAGGTCAACCGATCAAAGCTTCTTTCTTGTAACATGACTTAGAATATAACAGCGTACAAGGAGACTTTGAATGACTTTTTTCATTTTTCTCATAACCCTAAAAAGAAAGCCTGATACAATGGTGACTTACACCTTGAGGAATAATTCCCAGCACAGCAAAGAGCCCAGAAGTTTATGATGTGCAATAAATTAGATCTTCATGAGTATACATGGGTCTTGATTGAAGATTTGACTTCAGCTGTTAATGGTGAAGATGATTGGAGAGGTTTATTTTCCCAGCTGATGGATCAGATTTAGTGATCAAAGGATAATCATTACTGTGCAAAACTGAGTAAAGATTGAATGAAGGCGATGGTTAAGCAACCTTGAACTGCATTTAGTTAGAAGCATGTCCCCTGGTATTAGTCATCCAAAAAGTCTAAAATGTGACAGGTTAATTGCACTTAGGTAAACTACTGTCTGAAATCTATCCAGTAATATGGCAGTTTCATGAAATAAACAGTGCTTTCCGAATTGCAGTCAGATAGCAGGCTGTTAAAATGATTTGATGGACTACATTTTTAGAAGCATTGAGGCAGCATGCCTCCTGGCCGTGTTGCTTAGCAACATTTTAATTCAAGAAGGATCAAAAAAGACAAAATCTCTATGGAGTTGGAAACAGAAATGAGACTGCAGTTGACAGATGATATGAGTTGTTTCATGTAATATACTGTGAAGATCACTGAGTTCTTTCATGAATGATAAATGGACTGTACACAGATCAATGGGTTCTGCAATAAACTGGAACCATGGTCCATATCTGAGGCAGCAAAGGTTGAGTAATCGGGAAGGACCAGAAGATTTGGTTATTGAAACGGTTCCTGTTTGTTTTTTTATTGTGTGAATAGAAATAACCGCCAAAACATGAAGGTCTCATTTCCCTTTCGAATAATGTTGTAGCATCAACTACACCTAACATTTCAGTTTGAGTTGTATCCACCAACTTCCAAAGTAAGGATATCACAGTTAACCGACCTATATCTGCCATAATTTCAAGGCAAAATCACATCAGGAGAATGACAGCAATAAATGCGTAATGGAACCATAGAATTCTGCAACACAGAAATAGGCCTTTCAGTCCATCTAGTCCTTGCACCCAGACCATAGCTCTCCCATCAATGTCCAAGTTCAATATCAAAATCGAGCCCACTTCAGCTGGCATCTCATTCCACACTTTCATCATTCTCTGCATGAAGAAGTTCCCCTTAATGTTCTTGAGAAATATTTCACCCAGTTCATGTCTCACCCAATCTCAGCATCATCTACAGTGAAAGCCAATTGTTTTGTCTCTCAAGATGTGGAAATGCAGTTGGAATTCAGATTCCCAGATATTGATATATGTTTTTTTTTTAAATCACTGGAGCAGAACCAGTAGTCTTTATCGGTCTTGGAAATCACTGGAATTCAGTCATATTTGTACTTTACATTGGCACTCATGGCTTATAAACATTTTTGCACATAAACATGATGGGAAGGAGGGCTTGATCGTAGGCCAGGTAGTGTACTGAGTCTTCTACTGGTGAATAAATGAATCCATGGATCATCTACTGAGCCAATGAAATGAAAGACTAACTGGTGGTGAGGGAGAAGAAAAGAAGTTGAAATTAGGATCAAATTTGAGGCAGAAAGGGAAGTAGTGAAACATGAAAGTCTGCCCACACTATGATTGTAGTGAAAACTCAGAAATGCTAGAGGAACACAACAGGTCTTACAGCATCCATAGGAAATAAAGATATATAACCAATGTTTCGGGCCTGAGCCCTTCCTCGGGTAGTAAAGAAAAAAAGGAAGGATGAAAATGAAGAGATAGAACACAAAATAAGGAAAAGTAAACCATCCTTTGCATATTGGAACCTGCAAGAGTGAGAGTTACCCAAGTTTCTTCCTGTGCTGTTGATCATAATGAACTATTAATTAGCACAATTAGGAAAGTCCTTATCATACAAATTACATCCTACCTGAATTGTTTCAGTGATTATCATGAGGGTGTAAATCTAGCTGTTCAGTAAATTTTGGTGAGGTTGGATTTTTTTTTCTGTCTTTTATCGCAAATTGTTCACCATTTATAGAGAATAACAACTCATGCTTTCAATCTTCGTCACTGAAAATTGCTGTCTTTCTAAACAAACTAATATTGGCAAATGATTTGAACACAGTAATTTTCACAGCAATTTCTTTGTTGTTAAGATTATCTCTTTCATATATTTTGCTCGGCTAGGACATTCTCTCATCTTGTAGTAGAACCAAAAAAAAGAATGCCCTTGGTTAAATTCAAGAGAACATCATATGCAAGTTCTGACAGATGTGCCCACACACAACATGAGCCTTTGACTCACTGGGACTGTGTTTTGAAATCTTCCAATGAAATTCAAAGTTGTTCTTCAGGCAACATTTAGTTTGCATCAGTGATTCCATAAATTTTGTAATTGTAAATGGGTTACATTTCTGGAGCTTTGCACAGAATAATGACAAAGAAGGCCATTCTGTCTCTCAGCTCCATTCCAGCTCTCAGATGAGGGTTGAACCAAGGTCCCTGGAGCTTCCTTATTGCTATGGCACTCTGTGGTCTTGCCATTTCTGACAGGTCAGGAATGAAAGGGCAGATCCTGCTATTTCAGAATGATTCTGGGCCCACAGTACAGCTGAATGAAGGAAAGCTTTCCTACAATGTCCTGACAAAGCCTACTGCTATCTTGATTCAAAATGGTTTACCCCTTATCCTCAGTCTGTGATCCCTCGTTTAGGAGATCCCCAACGTTCTCCCTGCATCTTATTTGTCAGAATTTCATTTCTTGCCTCTCCTTCTAAATTCCAAAGTGTATAACCCCTGTCAATCTAATATTTCTTCATATATTTACCCTGCCATCTTAGTGATCAGTCTGGTGACTATTCCCACAATTGGTAACATGATAAATGGTGGACAAATTACATTATCAGTGCCCATAGTAAGAGGAATAGTGTTCAGAAAACTGCTGATAACTCCCTGCCTTTCTTTGAAATAGATCTATGGGATTTTAAGCAGTCATGTGATTGGAAGGTTCAACACTTGAACTTCTCTAGAAGATAGCATCTTGGACTCTGCAGCACACCCTCAATACTGAACAGGCATCAGCCTGGAGTTTAGGGCTTAGGTTGTGACAGTAACTGTGATGTTTGTTGGATAAATGGAGATCTTGTCATGCTTTTTCAGACTACCCTGTGGTCAATCTGCCTCTGAATACTGAAGCACTAAATTATTGAACAAGTTGCAACAAATCCTTGTATTTTTCCCCTCTCAAACTGATGGCTTTTTTTTCGTACTTTCAGGCAGAAAAAAGCAAGATCCGACCCATTGCTGTAAAGTAAGTTCACTTTTATGTGTTTGTATTTTTTTTAAACTGGTGATCAATAAATGAAATATTGGTTGTGTTGTGGGGAAGAAGGTGGGGGATATTTATGTTCATTAAGCTCCTCAGGTAAGCGATTATACCAGCATGACATTACAATCTACCCATGGCAACCCAGAGGGCAAATGTTTAAAGCTGCAATAAATTAGCCAATTCAATACAGCACCATTTGTGCTTTGTTTCCAATAACACTTATTCAGCATATTTATGCAGCAAGCTCAACCTACTTCAAACCAATTTTGTTATTCGCCTTAAACGAGCTGTAATGGTCATAAAAAATAATAATCTTCAGGGCCCCAATAAATAAACACACAAGTATTCACATGGCAAGGGCTTTGACGTAATGTGACAAGCCATTAAATATCCTGTAAATTGATCCAATCCTATTGGCAATTCAAAATAGTGACAGTCCAACACTTGCTATTCTTCATTTAAGACACTATCTGCCACATTGTATGCGGGGCAGGATTGCTATTTTTTTTGGCATTGTAGGAGGTTAGTTAGCCCATCAACTCTATATTAGACCTCAGAACAATTTCCCATTGATTGCTCTCTAATCTATTTTCTCTCACATGCTCACCAACTCCAACAAATTTTCTTGCGAACCTCCTACACTAGTGGTCATTTAGAGGAGTCAATGAACCTACTTACAATGTGAAAACAGGCCCTTTGGCCCAACATGTCAATACCGACCAAACTTTCCCACCTACACTCATCCCACCCTCTTGTGTATGGCCCATGTCCCTCCAGCATTTCTGTATTTTTATTAACATCCAATCCACGTATCCATCCAATTGTTTCTTAAATGTTGCAACAGTACCTGCCTCGACCACCTCCTCTGGCAGCCCATCCCATAGACTCACTGCCCTCTGTGTAGAAAAGTAACCCCTTAGGTTCCTATTATATCTCTCTCTCTCACCTTAAACCTTTGACCTCCTGTTACTGATTCTCCTACTCAGGGCAAAAGAATCTCTGCATTCACCTGATCTATTCCTCTCATGATTGTGCATTCTTCTCCTGCACTTCAAGGAATAAAGCCCTAGCCTGCTCAATCTCTCCCTATAGCTCAGTCCTAGAGACTCCTGCAGCCTCTCCAGCTTGACAACATCTTTTCTGCAGCATGGTGACCAAAAATGAACACAACCCTCTAAATGAGCCCACACCATGGACTTATACAACTGCAACATGATCACACAACTTCTATACTCGATACTTTAATGAAGACCAATATGCCAAAAGTCTTTTTGAACTATTTACACATGACACCCATTTTCAAGGTACTATGTACCTATACTCCTTGATCCCACTGCTCTACAGCACTGCCCATATCTATTACCATCCACAGTGTGGGAGAGAATCCTGCGGTCACAAGGAGAATGAACAAACTCCTCACGGGATAACTCTCAAAGTTAAGATCAAGCTCGGTTGATCTGCCATAGCAGACAGATGAGATTTGATGGTAAAAACACTCCTCATCAGTTACTTGCAAGAACATTGGTTGTCATTACAGCCACTACCAAATATTTACTTCCAAAGATGCAAATGTACAGACATTAGGCTGAATACAAACAGCACGTAAAGGTGCTTGAAAGAGTTGACTAAAAAACGTTGTTTTCCCGCTTGGGGAATCTTTTAGGCATTGTTTTAGAATATTTAGAACATAGAACATTACAGCACAGTACAGGCCCATCAACTCTCAATGTTATGCCGACCTATTTAAACCTACTTAACAATGTAATCCTTCCCTACCTCACACCCATAAGTATATTACTTGCATCTATGTGCCTACTATATCTAAGAGTTTTTTAAATATACCAGCCTCTATCACCATCCCTGGCAATGCATTCCAGGTGCCCACTACTCTCTGGGTAAAAAACTTACCCCTGACTTCTCCCCTAAACTTTTCTCCCCTCACCTTGCACAGATGTCCTCTGGTGTTTGCTACTGTATTCACAGGAAAAAGGTGCTGGCTGTTGACTCTATCTATAAATCTCCTAATCTTGTAGATTACAGAATTTAACATGGAAATAAATTGGAATTTCTTTCCCAAAAGAATCCTGAATCTGGGAAATTCTCTATCCCAGTCCAAGCTGAACCATTGAACATATTCAAACGAAGTCAGGCAGATATGCGCACTTCAGGAGAATCAAAAATGAAACTGAGTCAAACTAAGACCAAGATCAGGTCAACCATTCTCTTGTTGAATGGTGGAGAAGATTGCAGAAACTGTGTGGCCAAAAACAATGCTTGTTTCTGATGTTTAAAAGGATTGAAAGAGTGCAGAGATAATTGATAAGGATGCTGCAAAATATGAGTTGTAGGGAAAGGTTGAATAGATTAGGACTTTATTCTTTGGAGCGTCAGAGAATGAGAGAAGATTTGATAGAGGTATACAAAAGGAAAGCAGGCCTTTTCCACTGATGTTAGGTGAGTCAGGAACAAGAAGACATGGGTTAAGGGTGAAAGGTGTAATGTTTAAGAGAAACAATAGAGTGAACTTAATTCAGCGGATGGTGAGACTGGAACGAGCTGCCAGCAGAGGTGATGGATGCAATACAATTTCAGTATTTGAGAGAAAACTGGATGGGTGCATGCCTATGGTCCGAATGCAGGCTGATGGGACCAGAGCAGAATAAATTATTCAGGTTGGACTCGATGGGCTGAAGAACCCATTTCTGCTATGCAGTGTTCAATGGTTCTATGCTCTGACACTCTTTTCTTCATAATTCTTGCATATGTTACTGAAGACAAAAATGAATTTAGCTTCAATGTATCTATGAAAAAGCACATCATCAATGGCATCTCAATGGTTCTGGCCACACCTCTGGAGCAAAATGAACAGTATATGCTTCAGTTCTGAGTCAAGATTAACTTGAACTGCAGATTGAGTGTTCATTTTTCTCCAGTGATGCTGATTTCCTTCAACAAATTGTGGCCATCAGCTTTAGACAGTGTGAGATCCATTCCAAAGTCTGATTACAGAAGGAAAGAAACTGTCCTTGAATCTCAAAGTCCCTGTGTTTGTTCTGTGTTCTCTTTGTTGAACAATGACCCAATATGTACTGTTTCCCATTCCTCAAACATCACTCATATATCCATAGACACTTTGGCAGAATGTGGAAAGGCCACTTCAATTTCATCCCCTCTTTAATATATCAAGGGATTCCTGGTGGAAAATAATGGAAATGGGTCCAAGGCCAATTACTGTTGCTGGGAATTTATTTCAATTAATTAACAGCCATTTGGACTGTTCCCAGAGAGAGAGAGTATAAGTCCATGGTGTGGGCTCATTTAGAGGGTTGTGTTCATTTTTGGTCACCATACTGCAGAAAAGATGTTGTCAAGCTGGAGAGGCTGCAGGAGTCTCTAGGACTGTTTATTTTTTATTTTTTTAAAGAATATCCTGCTATGGTTGGGAATTGTTTTATTCTAATGACCATGTAATATCCTGAGTGCAAAAGGTGGTCTGGAAAGCCTAGGGTTTGTATCCATGACAGGGATATATTTATATTGAAAAAAAATATTCTGACTTAAGTGCCCTGGAGGTAATTTTTATTCTTAAAAAATAATAATACTGATAATTCACCCAATCCTAATTTTGCTTCTCTTTCCTTTATTTTTACTATTTACTCCAATGCATTGTTCATATTCAAGTTACTGATATTCAGTCTCACAAAGTCATACCTATCATCTCTCTGTCCTTTGTCCACAAGTCTGTGGAATGTAGCATGACCTTGGAGTATTGAATGTTGAGAAATAAACTCAAATTGCCAGATCCTTTATTGTTAAGGACTCGAGTTTTATTGTTTGAAAACATATTGATTAAAAAAAAGTGCAGATCATGATTCAAGTATTAGGCTGCTCGATGGAAATCAAAGAATTGGGTTAAAAACAAACTGCTGGGGGAACTCAGCAGATCCGTGGAGGAAAATGGGCAGTCAACATTTCAAGTTGCAAATTTCCAGCGCCTGAAGTCTCTTGTGTGTCCAAAGGGTTGGGTTAAAATGGCATTGGGTGCATTGTACTCCAGGGGTCAATTCAAGACCATTTTTCCTTGGCAAAAGCAGATGGTCTCAAGTTCAACTTGTGAATCTGTGTTCAAACTGAAATGCAGGAGGAACAAACAATGTTAGAGGATCCAGGATCCCAGGTGCAGCTAATTGGATTGGCTGGAGAGGTGGCAAGACTAGTTTAACTTGGAGAAACATGAAGTAAGGCATCCTGGAAGAATGTAGTCATTGGAAGGGCGGGGAAGAGTTTGGATATACAGAGAGACACAATTAGGGTGTTAGAAATATAATTCCCCAGATGTAAAAGAATAGGTTGATAAAAACAGTTTTTTTTTTGTTATTTCTAAATATTATTAAACAAGAAATGATAAATCTACACAAAATATTGTTCATGTCTCAGTTTAGACAATCATGAGGAGTTTTGTAGCAAGCCAACTAGATCAATAGACTAGAAGACAAATGAGCAGAAATTGGCCATTCAGTCCATTGAGTTTGCCCTACCATTTAATCACGAGCTGAACCATTTTCTCACTCAGCCCCATTGCCCGCCCTTAACATTGTAATGCAAAACTTATTTTATGAGATGATTGTGAGGTCCCAGAGATATATTCACTATAAATTCTCACTAGGACTACTACATTTACAAGTTCTTCTCTCCACAGATGCTGCCTGACCTGGTGGCTATTTCTAGCAGTCTAATAAGGCAGATAGTAGATTATACAAAACAAGCAAAATTTTGAGAGCACAGAGAAAGATTATTTCATGCATAAGCACTGCAATTAAAAGGATATTGAGTGAAGTTGCACGTACAGGCCAATGGGAATGGAACTGAGTAGTGGAAATAACTTTACATTTTGTTAGACAAGGGTCCACTTTTATTCTACTTTGTAAATGTAATAATAATGTGTGCGTGTAAATTCATCTAAGAGATTCTTGTTCACACGTGGATCAGTCAATCAGCATGACCTGGTTTCCATCACATGGTCAGCATTGGTGGGGCTAAATCACTCCACCACCATATCATCTTCAACCTCCAATTCTTCCTCCAAGCCATCACACTAAAACCTGCCCGAATGTTGTTTAGTGTTAATTTCTGTTTGACAATTTTTCAAATAAAACATTTCAGGATTTTTATAATGTTAATAGCCCTGTATAAATGCAATATTTTTTTAAAATCACCACCTAGTGAGCCGTAACTGTTAATTTTTTTGACAAATTTGCTTTCAGCACTGTTGACAGGAGGAAGGCAGAAACATTCCTGATAGGGAAGGATTGAAGCAGGACTTAGGTATTGCAAACACTGATAATGGGACAAGGCCATCTACAAACAACCATGCAACACTGAGGGAAGGTGAATTTTGAGGGTGCGTTCACCTAAGCTACTGACATACAATTTCCATGTTTCTGTTTACAATATCTGTGGCAAGAGCATACAGGTAAAAGCAGCTATCTCTTGCATTCTGCCCAAACGGAGCAATCAGGAGGAGAAAAGCAAAGTAGATACTAGAGATGCCTTTTCATTCCTCCACTGACAGGTTCAGCCCTGGTGCTGTCTGAGTGGAGTTTGCATGCTCTCCCTGTAACTGTGTGGGTTTCCCCTGCATGCTCCAGGCTCCTCCCACATGCCAAAGGCTTCTGGGTTGGTAGGTTACTTGACCGTTTTAAACTGTCCCTGCTGTGAGTTAACGGAAATGAGGGGAGAATGCAGCACAGTTAGTGCGGAATTGCTGTAAATGGGTGCTTAATAATTCTGGTTCCCAACTTTGTGACTCAAAAACAGTTTGCAATAAGAAAATAAAAGGCATGAGGGTATTGCTTTGCATGAAGCAAGGTCAGACTGAATGGTGACACATGGGTTTAAATCATGGGCTCAAGCACAACGAGTGGAGAGAAATCTATAGTGAAATGAGTAAGGGGAAATTACAGCAGTTCAATCAATGACTCATTATTGAGTACAAAGAAACTGTCATCTTTGGTAAGGCCAGAGTCCAGTTTCTTGGAAGGGGAACATTTTAATGATAGCTTCTCATGGGGGTAGATTGAACGGAATATCCATCAAACTGCTGAGAATAGTAATGGAATAAAGAAAAAATGTAATTGTATTAGAGATGTTAAAATGACTAATTCCAATTTCACACTGTCAATTTCCTTGCATGTGTCAAGTAATGCAAACACTTGGGTTTATTGCTGCAGAACTATGATTAAATATTCTATTAATGCTTATTTTAACAAGGTGTGAAACTAAATCACGCAGTCATTGATTGGAGGATAAAATTGTTTCAGGGTCTTCATGTTGTGCTTGTCAGTCAGATTATAGGATCAATGGAAATGCTGATTTATTTAACAAGGCTAAAAATAGGGTTGTGTGGTTAACGTAGTGATTAGCGCAATGTTGTTACAGTGAAAACAACCAAGGTTTGAATCCAGCACTGTCTGTAAGGATCTTGTACATTCTCACCATGTCTGTGTGGATTTCCTTTGGGTGCTTGTATTTCCTCCCACCTTTCAAAACATACCAGGGTTTTAGGTGTAATTAGGTAGCATGGGCTCATGGGCCAAAAGGGCCTGTTACCATGCTGTTTGTCTAAATACAAAAAAAAAACTAAAATGCTAATACTCAGCTCATCAGGTCCCCAGTGAAGAGAGGAAAAACTGAGTTAACATTTCAAATGAATGGCCCTTCATCGAACTGGACTTGTCCAAATCAAAGGTCAACAGCTCAACATGTTAACACAGCTTTCGGTCTCCATAGATGCTGTCTGACCTGCTGTGAGTGTAGGGTTTGAAGACCACTGGGGGCAAACATAGATGGGACAAGAGTGTGACATTGTAGAATCAGGCAGCGGGGACCGAAAAGTGCAGATGCTGGAAACCTGAAATAAAAATGGAAAATGCCGGAAACACTCAGCAGAGCAGGCAGTATCTGTGGAGAAACAGAATTAATGTTTGGACTCCTATGATGGGATCCCAGGGTTTCAGACCTAAGATTTGAATGAGATGAAATCCAAGGAGTATAGTGTAAAGGATTCAGCCAAGGAAGCTTTGAATAGGTGACCTCTCTCTGCGAGTCAAGAACTAATCATGAAAAGAATACATTCGCTTTTCATTGTCCATCAGGTTACCTTGTGCTGCCTTCAGCTTCCCCCTCACTATCCATGAAAACAGAAATCTGCAAGGAATCAATGAAAAATATAATGAGCAGTGAAAAGCTGACTTGCCACTTGAGAAGGATTAAATTCAGCACTACTGCTTGTGTAATATCACACATATAACAATGAAGAAAAATTGTTATTTGGCCATATGTGAAAGTTTTATAAATGTAATTTGGCGAAAAGCCATAAATACTCATGAAAATTCATTGAAAACTACTTCTTACATTTGCTGGAACCAAGTCAGTAGAAACTTTTGTTGCTAAAAATAAAAATGAGGTCTCAGTTTCTACTCTGTAATACAGGAACAAAAAGGAAGCCATATAATGTAGTATAATGACAAGCTCTCTATTAGAAGGTTAACTCCAATGCTGGATGTTTTGAAGTTCTGTCTTTGCGTTAGCTTGTAAATGCTGCAGCCACATTGAGTATAGCAAGATCCCACAAGGCATAATTGAGCAAATGATCTGCTTTAAGTGCTGTCTGGGGTGTAAATACTGGGGAGAACATTGGAGAGAGGACGGTGTTTCATCAGAGTAAGATCTGAAATTTCTGTGGTCACAACAGGAGATGAGATGAGGGAGTTGATTAGGCATCAAAACTAGCAGAGGGGCCTCTAACATGTGCACCTCACCCACGGTCCAACACTGTCTTAGTATTCTTATGTGGAAGAGACTGGGTTATAACTGAAACCCATGTACTTATGGATCGGAAGAGCTATGACTGCCATTGGTCAAGCCAGGGCTGGACTTATACAGTAAATAGTAGAACTGTGGAGATTGTGGTTGAAAAAAAAGTAAAAACACACAAAATTGCTGGAGGAACTCAGCCTTCAAGAAGGACTCAGGCCCAAAATATTGGTGATATCATGCAGACTTCCTGTGGACACTGCGAGACCAGCTGAGTTCCTCTAGCATTTATGTATGTTTTTACTACAATCACAACACCAGGAGGAGAGGTACATAGTTTCCTGAAAGTGCCGACTCAAGTAGACGGGAAGGGGATGGGGGTGACAAAGGTGATTGGCATGCTTGCTTTCATTTCGGCAAGCTATTAAGTACAAAATTTGGGACATCGTAATACAGATGTGAGACAGCACTTGGACTATTGTGTGCAGAAGGATGCAGAAGATGTTCAGCAGGATGTTACAGGGACTTGAAAAATTGAGAAGGTGGATAGTTGGGTCTTTATTCTCTGAGTGTAAGAAGCCGAGTGGTGACCTTATAGAGGCATGTAAAAACATGAGGGGCATGGAAAAGTGAATGTTTTTTTTGTTCCCAGGGTAGACCATTGTAGAACTAAAGGCCATACATTTAAGGTGAGAGGGGGAAAGACCTAAAAGAAACCTTCACTTGGAAGGTAGTTGGTCCATGGATTGAGCTGTAGAAATAGGCACAGTCACAACATTCTAAAGACATTTGGACACATACATGGATAAGAAGGGTTTTGAAGGTAATGGGCGAAATGCAGGAAAATGGGACTTGCCCAGAATGTCAACTTGGTCAGCATAGAAGAGTGGGCCAAAGGGCCTGTTTCATGCAACGTGACTGTTACACTATGGAGGTGGTCAGTCTCTCTCAGGAAAAGACATAAACATATTTGTTGCACTGGTTTTGTGGTGAGGTTTCTATAGAAGGTCAGAAGATTCCTTTCTGCTTCGACTATTGCACCCAGGCATGCAGGAGTCTCGATAAGGATCCCAACCTGAAATGTTGACTGACCATTACTCCACACGGATGCTGGGTGACCCACTGAGTCCCTCCAGCATCTCATTGTTGTGTATGGTCCCATGCTGGCATGCAGCCTATTGTTTCAGAGTTTGAATTGTCAAGAACGAAACTGCCCTGCTGAATGAGAGGTTGCCCTTTATTGGCTGCTCAGATGAAGGTGAAGACTGTCCTACTTCCAGAACACAAGTCATGCTATTGCTTTAGGAAAATACTTTGGCTGCTGAATTATATCCCTCTCCCTATTCACAATTAGCATTAATGCAGAAATTGTAACAATCTATGAAATTGCATCCCTTGAGCAATTAGCATTAAAAGTTCATGTGTTTGATGAGCTTGACTGTGATCAGATTTGTAAATTTTTAAAAAAATGAAGACATAACCTTTTACTGACTACAGAAGTTCTCAACATGGTAATTGATGCACCGTCAATGACTCAAAAGACTGAAGTTGAGCAAAGCTGTTAGGCTTTTATTTGCAATAGAATAAAGGCACATCCTTGCTGGTCAGCTGTCCCAAACTGATGAGGGGTCTGAGGGACAGTCACCTTTATTCAGGAGTCTGTGGGAGGGGCCACAGGTACAGTCAGCCATTGGTTATACCCAGACAGATAAATATATACATACACTGGTTTAACACTATAATGACTACAGAATTTCTTAACATGACATTGTCCAGCAGACCCATTGAGGATGTATCTTGTGAGACGGTGCTGGAGTGTCCCTTGGACCAGCCATTCTCAAGGGGGGGGCCATGGGACCCTTGGGGTGGGGAGGGACAAAGCAATTTAAGTAAAAACCTTATTTTATTTTCTTCTCACGTAATATATTTTTGTAATGTCCTTCATGTAGCTATAAAGAGAAGTTCAAAAGAAACGAAATCAGAGAAGGGGCCCATAAACTTTGAGCAAGGTCTTAGGAGGCCTTAGACAAAATAAGTTGAGAATGGCTGCTTTTTTGGATAATCATAATAGCTATACTTCATGTCTTTGTAAGAAGTTCCTGCTCGCTGAAGAAAGACTGAAATAACAACATTTTCTTCAATGGCCCAAAGAGCAAAACATTTGATGGTCTACATTTGTTTTGCTTAACTGTGTAGTTCCACCAATCAAGAGCCCCTTTCAGACCCCTAAATAAAGTGAGTTGACCTGGGCAATTTAGTGGTTCTATAGCAGGTAATGTGGCAGTGTGAAAGGTCTCAACTAGGCAGGACAGGTAAAATTAATCCGGTCTCTGATTCTTGGTAGGGGGTTGTATCAGAGCCCGGCCAAGTTAACGTGACGTTGGCTCCGTGGCTGTATGAATGGTCATCTTGCTCACCATTAGTGACATTAGCATCTGTGTGATTGAGTCAATCTGGTAGTATTATAAGTAATTTTAGAGGGATGAAAGTGCTCGGATTTCATTACATTCACACACATACTTATATATGATAATAAACTCTCATCACATCTCGTGAAGAACTGATCATTCTGATGCTATCACTGGCTATATAGCAGTCTGTAGAATTGGGTTGATTGTTCAAACAACCAGCTTCTCCAGGAGAGACTGAATTTGTGAATCAGCAATGGGGTAAATGTCCCATGAAAGGCATTAAGGGCTTCCTGATTGTATCATAGGTTTGGAGCTCAGGTTATTGATGGTTTGAACTGGAGTTTGTGAGGCTCCACAAGCTGTGGAGGTGCTGGAGGAGAATACATGGGCCCTCGGCATCTCTGAAGAAACTTTCTCCTGTTGTTAGGGGCACCGGGCAATGCTTATACTGACCGTTTGTTTGCTTTACAGCAGACAAAATTTGAAGTACATCATGCATATTACATTTTTAATGTATTATTACGTGTCAATAGAAGTTACCTTTGAAATTTTGAAACCTAAGTGTCCATTGACCAGTACCTTGCTTTGGGATGAGTTTTGGAATTTACCTCTCTATAATGGAAGTCTGAAGGGAGGCCATTTGGATTGAACTGAGGCTCCATTTACTGCCCTAAGTGACCACAATAGGTCCCATTGCCCCTACCTTGGAGAAGAGCAGTGAAACTTTTCTGGGTGCCTCAGGTAAAAGCCAATGTCACTGAGACTGATAATTAGATCTTTGCTGTTGGTAGCCTCTCATTCAGTGTTTTTGGCTGTGTGCTTCTTATGTTATTACAATGACTGCAAAGCAACTGTACTTCATTTGATGACCTGAGAAAGGGATTATATAAATGCAAGATCCCATGTGCCTATTTCCACTATGAGCTTGAGAAAGGGGGAAAAAAACCTTCAATGTCTCGGACTCCCAATTCGGCATGGTTAGGGTCATGGTTTGTGCAATGCTAATACAGTGCAAGCAACCCGGGTTCAAATCTGGTGCTGTCTGTAATGAGTTTGTATGTACTCTTCACCTTCCAAAATGTACAAGGCTTGTTGGTTAATTTGGGTGTAATTGGGTGGCAAGAGCTTAAATGGCTGGAATTGGCTTTTACCGTGCTGTAAATAACATTTAAAATTTAAATTCTACATCACTGAACCCACTTTTTTGCATGTTCCAGCAACTGAGAAATCCTTAATTTCATGCCTCGATCAACCTTTTATGAATGAATTGTTTATTGTCATATATATAAATATAATTTACAGATCCAATGAAAGTCTTTATTTGTTGCAGTCTCGTAGATATATGAAACACACGACATGTGAGAGGAAAAAAAGATAATACAAGTGAAAAAAAATTAAAAAATAATAAATATTCACATCTTGGCTGAGTCCTGCTAGATAGGAATATTCCCATGGCCTCCAAATGATGAGTCACCCTGCTGTTGCATAGCTGTGGTCAGACCAGTATCTGCAGTGGCCTGCACAAAAGGAACACGGCTGTGACTCACCCTGGTTATTTTGACTGCACATCCCAAAGCCATGACCTCTCAATCCAAGAAGGACAAGGGATGGGAATGTCACCAGATCAAAGCTCACTTCCATATCACACACCATCCTATCGTGGAAATATTGTGCTTGTCCTTCATTGCAGCATCTGTATCCTGATTCTCCTCCCCCAATAGTACAGTGGAGACTCTTTCAGCAGGAGGACTGCAGTGGTTTATGAAGACAGTTCACCCCTACCTTCTTAAAGGCAATAACAATGCCTGTGGCATCTAAATCCCCAAAAACGAGCATCAGGTAACAGCTCTGAGATGAATGAACATGCAGAGGAGAGAAGGAAGTCTTGGAAAGACATAGATGGCTTCCTCCAAGAATTGGGCACCAGGAGGGTGCTCTTTTTGCCATTTGTTTCCACCTGACTTCCATTATTTGGAGTTCTCCTTCCTGAGGCAGTCACTGTGCAATCAATTGACTTTACACTGAATGACTAAAGAAGATGGATCTCTATTGTTTGGAGACATAGGAGAATGTAGACTGGAGATATAGGAGGATATAGACTGTGAAATCTAGACCCAGATGCAATCTGCTGGAGGAACGCAGAGGGTCAAGCTGAAAGGATTATATTGAATCACCCACTGACTTCCACCAACAGATTACATTGCTCAATTCTTTGGAGTTTAGTATAATGCGAAATTATCTCAGTCAGCATGCATGGGTATGATAGGGTAGTAGCTGGGAACAAGGAGGTAAGGGGGGGCAATGGTTTAAGACTGAGGCACGTAGCAATTTCCTCTCAAAAAAGGTTGTGAATCTCGAGAATTCTCTACCCCATTGTCTGTGGAGACCAGAAAACTGAAGAGAGTTAGATACTGTACAATTTTGATAGTTTATTGAGGGCTTTGGGGAACTGGCTTGAAAGAGGATTTGAGGCTGAGGGCAGATTAAACTTCATCATGATGGGTCAGGATAGATGGTCCTGGTGGCCAATTCCTGCTCAGATTTTTTTTTTAATTTCTCTGCTCTAAACACAATTGCATTAACCATTTGGTCCTAACAAGGACACGAGATATTTACAATTAATGTTAGGCATATCAAATCAGTTATGTAACACTATCTTG
The DNA here is from genome assembly GCF_036971445.1 of Narcine bancroftii. Taxonomy (NCBI): domain Eukaryota; kingdom Metazoa; phylum Chordata; class Chondrichthyes; order Torpediniformes; family Narcinidae; genus Narcine; species Narcine bancroftii. The sequence goes on along the minus strand of NC_091476.1, from coordinate 40,491,345 downwards.
TATAAAAGCCCCTCAGTTCCCAATGCACTTCATTGGATTTGATGTTTTGTGGCAGCGTCATAATATAAACATTCATAAAAAATAAAACTAGTAGTGCACAAAAAGTAAGGCAGTGTCTTTGATTCATTGATTACTCAGGAATCTGATGGCAGCGGGGAAGAAAAAGCTGTCCTTGTGCCCTTGAGTGCTCATCTTTTTCCCAATGGTAACAGAATGAAGAGGGCATGGCCTGGGTGGTAGGGATCTTTGAGGAGAGAGGCTGCTTTTTTAAGACACCGCCACATGTAGATGTCCTCGATGGAGTGAAGTCTGGTGCCTGTGATGTTGCAGGCCCAGTTAACAACTGTATGAAGTTTATTCTCGTCCTGAGAGTTGGCGCCTCCATACCAGGCAGCGATTCAACTAGCCAGAATACTCTCCATGTACATCTATAGATGTTTACGAGAGTCTTTGGTGACAGTAGAGGTTGCTTATACAGCTTAGCAGTGATGGTGAAAAAGACAGGAACAAGTACATCTAAATCACGTATTTCATTTTGGAAAGGATTATGCTGCAGGTGATTCCTTCACACACCAAGCTCCAGCCAGGTGTTCAAGACTCACCAAAGATTACATCAGTGTCGCTGGAGCAGGAACTACACTTCATTTGCAGAGAGCACAAAATAATTCATTCTGCAATTTCCTCAGGCAGATTTCTTGATTTAGATGTATGCATGCTATTAGAGGCCCACAACATTGTGGTGTCAATTACTGTTGTTCTGACAGCTGAACTTAGGATGTAGTTAATTTATTAACAAGTGAAGATGTCAGATATCCTCCTGCAGATTAAATTAATTCTCACTTTTACTCCGTGGTGCTCTTTGTTTTCGTAATACGATTTGCTAAGCGATTAACTGAAGATGGATTCATGCCTGAAAGCTCATAGTAAAGGAGAGCTTGGTTGCCAGATATGTTTGAAATTTTAAAAAAAAACACTTTTTAAAAAATTTTTATACCAAATATTTGCAAATCTAATGGTTCAAATATGTCATCGCCTCAACACAAACTGTACTGTTTGTATTGATTAAGTATACTGATTCAGTTGAAGCTGCAACTGTAGAGATTGAACACTTGGTATGGATTGTTTTGCTTTGCACTGAATTTACAAAGCAGATGCTAAATTATCTGACCAAGCTGGTTAGGCAAACTCCATTGTTCCTTTCCCTTTTCTGCTGCTTCTTCAATCTCTATAGCCCTCCGAGATCTCTGCACTGCTCGGATTCTTGGCTCTCTCAGTTCCGCGATTTTAATTGTGCCACCTTTGAAGGCCAAACCTTCAGCCACATGGGTTCAAGGTCTGGGATTCTCCCCTAACCTCTATGCATATCCAATTCCAAGCAGAGATATGATGAACTGAATAGCCTCCTTCAGGGTTGTAAACTTTTGCCTTGCTACTTACCGTGGCATTATTGAAGGTAAATTTGCAGGTTGAGTCATCGGTGAAGGTGACTGGTATTCATCTCAAGAAGAATATCATATAGAACAGGGATATGATGCTGATCAGATAATACACTGGTGACACCTCATTTGGAACATTGTGAGTAGTTTTGGGCTCTACATTTTAAAAAAAAGATGTGGTGACATTAGAGAGGTTTCAGAGGAGGTTCTCAAGCGTAATTCCGGGAATGAAAGAGCTATCATATGAGGGATGTTTAACAGCTCTTGGCCTGTACTTGTTGGAATTTAGGAGGATGGGGGGGATCTCATTGAAATATTTCAAATGTTGAAATGCAAGGATAGAGTAGAAAGGTTGCTTCCCATGGTGGGAGAATCTTGGACAAGAGGGCACAACTTCAAGATTTAAAGGCATCCATTCAGAACAGAAAAGCAAAAAAAAAAAATTCTTCAGCCAGAAAGTGGTAAATCTATCCAATTTCTTGGCACAAGTAGTTGTGGAGGCCAAGCCCTTGGATGTATTTAAAAGAGAGATTGTTAGGTTCTTGACCTAGCTGGGCATCAAGGGCTATGGGGAGAAGGCCGAGCAGTGGGGTTGAGTGGGAAAATGGATCAGCTCTTGATTAAATGGTGGGACAGACTCGATGGGCTGATAACCTATTTCTGCTCTGATGTATTATGGTCTTACCATGTTGAACTCATTGGCATCTGCTAACATAACGATAAAACTGTTGAATTGTCAGAGATCATATGTTGCTTCATAGAGAATGATGCAAAACCCACAATATGTGACACCTGTCCAAAAGCAGAAGGTTATACCACTCAGAAAAAACATAGAGTGGCACAGGGATAGTTCCTTCTGCAAGCTTGAGTGTTGAGCCATAAGGTTACCAAAGCCCCTGATTCAGCAGGTTTAAACTTCTCCGTAAACAGAGAGGCCAGAAGTAGGAACCGGAAGCATGAGAGAGCAACTGATCTTTTTTATTAAATGCTGAAGAAATTCAGCATGTTTCACGGTGTCCATGGGATGTAAGAGTTTTTATCATTAACATTGTATAATGATATAACCACATAAATCTAGTAGTTTCCGTCCTAGATAAATTTCAGGTAAACCAACTTGACGGTAAACAGCAAAACAGGAGTCGTTGAGACAAAGAGAATCAACACATTGTCCAGTGCTCAAACTTCCACAATATAGTGTCCAGATGACAGATCCTGGAGGCTTCTTCACTCGTGTGCCATCAAGGCACACGATCCAGTTCCAAAGAAGGACTTCAACTCAAAATATCAACTATCCATCTCCCTCATAGGTGCCTCCTGACCTGAGGAATTTCCCCAACAGTTTGATTTTTTTGTTCTAGTTTCCATCATCTGCAGCCTCTTGCATCTCCATTACATTTAAATTTATTTGTCATAACGCACCTAGTACAGTGAGAAGAGTATAGACAAACAGGTTATTTCTAACATTCATTCAACTGTATGAAGAAAACAATCTATATAGTTTCAAATTACAATGGAAAGGAAGATCAATTAGCACCAAGGACAGGATGAGAGAACTGTTGTGGGGTTCATTCAAGACCCCTTACCTGTGGGGAAGAAATTTTAAGCCTGTTGGTGAATTCTTTCACAGTCTTGGGCCTTCTCCCCTAAGGCACGGCAACAAGCCCATATAACCTAATTAAGCTACAATCCCTGTACTATTTTTTTTAATAGTGGGAGGAAACCCACACAGACACATGGAGAATTAACAAACTCCTTTATACAGCAATAGATTCAAATCCGGGTCACTGGTGCTCTAATAGCATTATGTTATCTTTCTTTATCTTTGGCTTGGCTTCGCGGACGAAGATTTATGGAGGGGGTAAAAAGTCCACGTCAGCTGCAGGCTCGTTTGTGGCTGACCAGTCCGATGCGGGACAGGCAGACACGATTGCAGCGGTTGCAAGGGAAAATTGGTTGGTTGGGGTTGGGTGTTGGGTTTTTCCTCCTTTGCCTTTTGTCAGTGAGGTGGGCTCTGCGGTCTTCTTCAAAGGAGGCTGCTGCCCGCCAAACTGTGAGGCGCCAAGATGCACGGTTTGAGGCGTTATCAGCCCACTGGCGGTGGTCAATGCGGCAGGCACCAAGAGACTTCTTCAGGCAGTCCCCGCATTATGTTAACCGCTGCCCTAACAGTGCCACACTGTAGGTGTAGAGGGTTTAAATCACAGAGAGAAAGGAATAGATGCTTCTGCTGGTGGAAGTTAGAGAAAATTTATGTGGATAATTGCTAGCATGAAGCTGAAGGGCTGACTGTCCTGCTTCTTTACAATGCATTTAAAGTGATTTGGCACAGATTGTCATCAATGCAGTTGGCTTCAAATCACCCCAGGGAAACTAGGAATAGACAATAAATGTTAGCCTTGCCAGCAACACCCACATCTTGATAATGGATATCACTTAAAAAAAAAAGTGCATGCTCAGTCATCTGGCCTCTCATCGATATAATACACAGACTCTCTTACCAGTGCTTTGAAAAAATATTGAGATTGAACTTTGAAGGAATTTTCTTTAAAATTCTGCTGAAGTCTGCTCATGGGAATCAAATATCAGAACTGAGATTTGAGAGGCTGCTGAGGGCAAGAAGGGCTCCCAAAGGGCACGGGCGCTGAAGGCTCCCTGATCATGTCGGTGGTTTGGATCTGGAGCTTGCTTGCCGATGGTTTGAACTGGAGTCTGCGAGATGCAAGGGCTGTGGGAGCACTAGAGGCAAATCCACGGACACTCAGTAACTCTGAAGGGATTCCCTTTTGCTTCTCTTATGCTCATGGTGACTCATTGTTTGCCTCACAGCAGACAAAAGGTGAAGTAATCATGTTTATGCATTATTACATGACAATAAAAGGAACCTTTAACTGTTTTGATACACCAGAGCAGAATCAAAATGCATCTTATAAAAGGGGATGTAAAGAATGTCATTAGTATAGGTGATGTATACAGCAAGCTGAATTAACATTTGATAGCTTAGCAATACACATTTTTATTTGGCACATCACAGGAGGTCCAGTGTCATCCCGGTCATATGAATTAGTTTCGGCTTGCATGGGGAAAATTGTGGAATGTGATCCTGCAACACAGCATCACAGTTGATGGAAGATCAATTTTTAAGACACTGACCAAAATGAGTCTTTGGGAGATTTCCCTCCGATATGACGAGCACATAATTGGAACTTTTTCCTATTAACATCCAGCACTGGTGCGTGGGTGTGAGATTGTAACACAGGTTATGTCGATAATAACAGATTACGTATCTTGATGTGATGTTTAATAAGCAAATTCATTGAAGTTGTAGCTGAGGGGCAAGCTAATACTGTACTTTCCTCGGCGCTTTTGATTTGTTGAGTGATATCACTCAGTACTGGATGCACCAAACAACTGTGCAAGTTAAATAAGATTGGAATGGAAAGCTCTTACAACAGGTAAGGCCTAAGAATCATCAATAAATTCAGGAGAGACAACTTGAAAGATCAGTGACTCCAAGAGGAGAAAGAAACATATAACTCGGGTGTATGTTTGAACATCGCACATTTCTACATTTGCTGCTATTTCCCCAGACTTTCACTCGGAGCTGTGCAACCTTTTCTTTATTGTTCAAGTTTAAATTCAAGTTTATTGTCACATGAATTAAGATGCCCTGATAGAAGCCATTTCACAGGCAGATCAAAGAACATCTCATCCATAGTTCAACAAATAAGATACAGTACAACATAACAAAAATTAGGAATTAAAGAGAGAGAAGTCCGTTGGCACGGAGCAAAGATTCAAGATTCTTTTATTGTTATGTAATATTTCACAAGATTGCCTTGGGCCTTCTGTAAAGCAGACAAAGAATTGCCACCAGTGTCGTCTGTCACCCCTTACAGTGAGAGAGGAAGAGAAGTAAGTGTTTATGTCTGCAGATTCACCTCCAGCGCACCCGCAGCCTCTGCAGGTGCACAGACTCCTGTTCGATTCATCATCAAACTGAGCTCCAGAATCTAATCCTCCGACGTAATCCGGAAGCCTTCAATGCCTGTATTTGCCCTCAGCACCCTCTTGAATCCTGGCTTCCAGGACCCAGACTCCAGCAGCCCCACAGTGTGGCTTCTCTGACCCAGTCACCCGTGGTCTGTGCAGGTCCTTCAGTCCCAAGGCGGTATAATTTGATGATCTTGGGGTTCATTCAGGAGCCTGATAACAGCAGGAGAGAAACTGCTAGTTCGAGATCTCACACTCATGAAACTTCTTCCTGACGGGAGGGGGGAAAAAGAGTGTGGAAAAGGTCAGATGAGTTTTTTTTAATATGCGAGCTGTTTATCCAAGACAGTGGGTGTAACAGATGGAATCAATGGAGGGGAGGGGATTGTGCGTGATGAACTGACCCACATTCATGACCCTCTGCAGTTCGGTGCAATATTGGGTGGAGCATTTCCTGTACCCCACAGTGATTCACCCTGGTTTTAATGGTGCATCTGATCAAGCTGTTAAGGCAAGTCAATCATCTACATTACCCTTGTCAGGATCACATCCAAATTGATGCATTCATGTGGCTGACATTTATCCCTCATTCAGCACCCTGAAAGCAGATCTCTGTTCTGATTACTTCGCTCTTTGTGAAATCTTCCAGTATCCAAATTAACTGGCTGCATATTTGCACTTTTTTAATCATTAATTTTTCACGGTCTGGATATCACTTGTTAGGCCAACATTTATTGCCCATCCCAATTCGTTCTTGAACTCATTTGCTTGCTGGACCTTTTGAGAATCAACCATTTTGGAGTGGGGGGGAGGAGGGGGTAATGGTGTGGAGTCACGTAATCGGCCAGACAACAAAAAGGCAGAACTGTCCCCCAAACGGTGAGGCAGATAGATTTTTATGATTTTGCAATCATTTTTAATTTTGGTCACCTTTGCTTGTACCTGTTTGCTTTTTTTTACTCCAAACTCTAGATTATTAAGGGAATTTAAATCCCACATCTCCTTGGGTGAGATTTAACTCTAGACACTGGATGGCTAAAGACAGTATTTTAATTGCTGCACTGCCAAGCCATGACTACATTCTCATTTTACTAAAATAACCACACCTTAATGACTGCAAAATGCTATTGGATACCAGGGCATACAGTGGGTTAGAATGCAGGAAGTGTACTTTCTCGACCTGCCGGTCTGCCTTGTTGGTCCTAACAGGTTTATGGAGAACCACTGGCCCTGGGGCCATCAGCCAGGCAGGCAGCGTGGTTCCCAACGTCGACCTTCTAGGGAAGGAGAACAATTGATCAGAATGCAGAGTAGAGACCTGGTGGCATGCAGTTCTTCTGGAAGGACCTCTTGCCGCAGGTAGATGGGCATCCTTTCAACTAGAGAACCAATCTGGACTTCCCTCTAAATCACGTCATTCTCCCTTTCCACCTACCTATTCCCATTGGGGTTGTCACTGGTGGTTCTACTCATGGCTATGGCCTTGGAAAGGAAATATTCCCGCAACTCCTCACTCATGAATGGGGATCCCCGATCAAAGTGAACATAACTGGGTATCTGAACAGGGTGAAGATGTTTTGGAGGCTTTAATGATTGTGGTTGTGGTCACGTCTGGGCAGAGGATGGCAAATGGGAAGCATGAGTACTCGTCCATGATATTCAGGAAAAACATGTGGATGGGAGGGGCTCCTTGAAACCTATACTGAGACATTCAAAGAGGTGAGTGGCCTTGCTGAGCTGGGCTCTCTCCGGTCATTAAAAATGCGCCTTGTATTCTGCGTAGACCAAGCAATTGAGATTCAGCTCCCTGACTGAATAGGGGAGGTTGCAGGCCCTCACAAAATGGTAGAGCCTAATGACCCCATGGTGGCAAAGGCTATCATGGAGGGCTTGTAGGCAATCGCCTTGTGCCCTGGCACAGGATTCCCTGGGTATGGCCGAAAAATGATCTCGTAATTAGAGATGAACAACTCAATCCTCCATTTCATGATCTTGTCATTTTTTATGTACCCCCGCAGTTTATTATTAAACGTAAAAGTGACGGCTCTCTGGTCCGTTAGCAGGGTGAAAGTTCTGCTGGCCATATAGTGCTTCCAGTGATGCACGGCCTCCACTATAGCCTGTGCCTCCTTCTCAATGGAAGAATGTCTGAGTTTGGGCCCCTGGAGGGTTCGGAAGAAAACTACCACTGGCCTGCCTTCTTGGTTAAGCATGCAGAGGCATTGGTTTCTACGGGTAACTGGTCAGATTCATCACTGGTGTGCATCGCTGCCTAGGCAATCTCACCCTTAAAGCCCTCAAAAGCCTTACAGCCCTCCACTGATGGAGGAAAGGTGGTGGTTTTCACCAGGGGTTGAACCTTGTCTGCATAATTAGGGATCCACTGGGCATAGTATGAGAAGAACCCCAAGCACTTTTTTAAAGCCTTGGGGTTCTGAGGCAGAGGACCAAGTGGGTGCTTGTGCTCGGGATCGAGGGCAATGACACCATGCTCCACCATATTCCCCTGGATTGCCAACTGCGTGGTGCTGAACATGCCCTTTTTCTGATTGAATGTGAGGTTGAGAGATTTAGCGGTGGCCAGAAACCTCTACAGGATCTCGTTGTGTTCTTCTTGATTCTGGCCGCAGATAGTGACATTATTTTAATATGGATAGATAGCTTTTAATTTGTTGTCATCCACCATGCGATCCAACACTGACACCCGATTTGTGAGACTGAAAGGGACCCGCAAGAAGAAATAGAGGCAGCCATTTGCCTCAAATGCCGTTCAAGGCCAGCCTTCCAGCTGAATCAGAATCTGGTGGTACACCAACTTGAGGTCTATGGTGGAGAAGCCCCTGAACTGTGAAATCTCATTCACCATCCGGGGAAGAGAGTGGGCGTCTAATAAAGTGAACCTGTTCATAGTCTGGCTATAATTGATGACCATCTGATGCTTCTCCCCACTTTTCACCACCAGCACTTATGCTCTCCAGGGGTTGTTACTGGTTGTTCACTCCCCCAGCAATCACTGCACCTCCATTTTTATAAATTTCCTGTCCCCAGGGCTGTATCGCCTGCATTTAGTGGTGACTGGTTTGCTGTCCGGAGTGAGGTTCTGGAACTGGGGAGGGGGGCCAGAGGGACCTGGAGGATAGGCAAACCGCAGGTCAGGTGCCCTGCATGGCATCCCAGTATGTGATTGAAAATGTTTGGGAGGAGGGGAGGAGGGGAGGAGGGGAGGGCCCCCCCAGGAATTAGTTATTACTGACCTTGAGGGGGTTGTGGTATCCATCAAACTGCATCAGTACTCTTTATGCTGGCACTGGAAATCCAGCCCCAGTATCACAGGTGCACAGAGCTGGGGTGTCACCAGCAGTTTTATATTTTGGGCCCCTCATGGATAGGTCATGGTGCAATACCCGCAGATTTCAGTGGAGAGGGATTTAGAGACTAGCGCTACCTTGAACTTCGCCAGGGACACAGACAGGAAATAACATTGGTCCATGCCTGGGTGTATGAAACTCTCTGTGCTCCCTGTGTCAAGCAGGCAGCCTGTGTTGTGGCCGTTTACCTCAATGTCCATCATGGATCACATCAGCTGGTGTGGCCTGCTCTGGTCCAGCACAATAGAGGCCAACATCAATTCAATATCCAAATCAATGCTGCTGTATCGTTGGGACGCTACCGTAAGAATGGGCTCCCAGAAGATCATGAAGATGGCCGCCCGCACAGATCGCATCTGGTGGAGTCCGGAAGAGAAGAGAGATGTGATGTCATCTCATTTTGTCATGCTCCTGTTCCTGCTGTTCTGTTCTCAGCTACTGGAAATGATGCTGAAAGTGGGTTGACCCAAGATAGTGATGCGGGTCGTGGTCTTCAGACGGCACGGGGGGGGGGGGGGTGGTTTAGAGTGGCATACCTTTGCATATTGGCCCTTCCTGTGGCTGTGTGAGCAGGTCATGCTACGGGCCAGGCTGTACCTCCATGATTGTTTGACTTGGCTGCAGTAGTGGCAGTCAAGGAGCCATAGTCCCAAGATGTTGGCGGGTGTTCTCCTCAACTGGCAGCTGTGTGGCCTGCTGTGTAGGCCTCTTTCGTTTGGTCTTTCTTCATCGATTGGGCCATCTGCAGAACTACCTGGAGGATCTGGTTGCTCTTCTCCAGGAGTCGCTCCTGTATGTGGCTGGAGCGGAAGCCCACGACTAGCCCAGTGCAGATGAGCTCCTCCTGGTAAGTCACATCCTAGCACCCACAGCCTCACCCCAGCTTCTGCTCCTACAAAATCATTGACGGATTCACCAGGGCTGTGGCAGTGGGTGACCAGTTGGTTGTGGGCATTCGTCAGGACTCCGTATTCCTGTCGCAGTTGGGCCATTGCTTGACGTACTTTTCACAGTCAGGGATTATCTGGTAAACTCAGTGGCCCACCGCTGCAAAGAGCAGATCATATCTATGGCCGTCCGCTGTGATCTCGTGGCGCCTCACGTAGGTCTTCAAGCAGTATAACATATCAAACTTGATGGTGGCCTCTGATTCCTTGGGATCATTTTACAGCTTCTCCAGTCTAATTCCCTTGTCCATGGCAAATAAAATCTGGTTAATAAATTGTAGCGCAAACAATGACCACCCAGAGGCACAAAGCAAGTAGTCAAAGGCTTTATTACCAGAAAACCTCAGCATGCCTTTACATGCTGCTGGCTCATGTCCAAGGCAGTTATGGAGGGAGGAGACAAGGGCTATCAACCTTTATTTAGGATCTTATGGGGAGGAGCTACAGGGACAGAAGGCAGGCCAGCCTCCAAAGTCGAGCCTGCCATATCGTGTTCCACCACACATATCAATGCTGAACTTTAAGTAATCCTTTGCTCCATGATTTCCTCTTCATCTTGGTCTTTGTCTATTTACTCTGGTGCGGCTCTCTATTACTGACATCAATAGCTTGCAGGGCATAATCGAGAGGAGAAATAATGTGGTGGTGAGGCTTACCCAGCATAATCAGATTCAACGAAAGAGCCCTATCTGCTTGCCAGATCCACAAAGTCTGGATCCAGGATCAAGACATGGGCAGCCAGATATCCATTCTTGTGCTCGCCTCCAGTGCCAGGATTTAATTCTGCCAGCCATGTGAAGCTGAAGCTGTCCAGAACCTAGATTAAAGTGCATCAAGTATCCATGAGCAAAGCAATCCCAAGGCTGGATCATATCCAGCTGAGAGGCCACAACTAAGTCTTGGAAAGACCGTTGTTTTACCAAGGGACAGACTTTTCTGTTGAAATTTGTGTCTCAACCAAGAACCATATGGGTATCTTAATCAGCAAGAGGGCTTGAGTTCTGTTTTTCTGAAGCACAAATAATTATAACTAATACCATGTTTCACCAATTGCTTTTGAAACCACGCTGAAAACAGGTTATAAAATGAGTAGCTGGGAAAAGTCGTCCAGGCAATGCTCTGGGACAGAATACTTCACGACCGAGAAGGAAGCATGTTAAAGAATTTTGAGTTGGAATTTTAGGTATCTATTTCATAATTCATTTAACATTGACTTCAGTACAATATGCAGAATGAGAACAATTGCAGTCCACCTCTTCAAGGTAACAAATGCAGTTCCCAAAAAAATGAATAGAATTAACTTGTCTATAGTTTTTCCATCTGTCTTCAGCTTGAAACTTATTGGTCATAAAATAGCGAATACTGTTCAATTCTGTTCAAGTTCATTTGTCAATCAATTGTACAATACCACTTGATGAAACAGCTTTCTCCAGACCATGGTGCAGAACGATGCAAAACACACATACAGATATAACACACATACAAATAAATGATACATGTACAATTACATATGTACATAATAGTAGAGTCAAGGGGAGTTGTTTTGGCAGTAATTCAGCAGTTTCACTGCCTGTAGGAAGAGGCTGTTCCTCAGCCTGGTGGTTCTGACTCTAATACTCTGTATCTCTTCCCCGATGAGAGTGGCGAGAAGATGCTTCAAGGAAGCAAGCAAGTAAGGGACTTCCCTGATTTTGCGAGCCCTGATTAAAAAATTATCCCAGTAAACCTCATCGAATGGGCTGGGGTGGTGGGGTGGAACGAGACCCCAGTGATTCTCTCTGTGCCACTTTTATAGACTTCTGATCAATGATCTGCACCATTTGTACCACATTGTCATGCAGCCGGCCAGGATGCTCTCGATCGAGCTCCTATAGTGGCCTTGCCCATCTCAACCCTCTAAGGAAGTGTAGTCACTGTTGTGCTTTCCTGACAAGTGAGGAGGTGTTGTGTGTCCAGGAGAGATCATCTTACATGGACTCTGAGGAACTTGGTGCTCAACAATGAGAAGGGTTCTTCTGCAAGCAGACTAATTGGTTATCTCCAACATGTGCCATTAAGTAAAGGACACAATTACAGAGTCTGGGAGGACAATGAAAATGAAGATCAATTTGCACCATGCAAGGGCACCATGACAGCACTGTTATGGGGTTTATTCAAGAGCCTGATAGCTGCAGGGAAGAAATTATCTTTAAGCCTGTTGGCTGGGCTTTTGCGCTCTGAAGCCTTCTCCCCTATGGGAGGATGGAAAGTGGTACATGTCCTGGGTGTGATGGATCCTTCAGTATGTTGGCAGCAGGAGTTGGAGATGGTCCATGGTTTGGAGAGTGGAATTCTGAGTTCCATTCACTGCCTTCTGATCCACTGCCAAGCAGTTCCTGCACCACACTGTGATGGCTTCAGCAAATATACTCTCAATGGGTGCCCCTGCAGAATTTGTTGAGTGACGGGGGGGGGGTTGAATTTCCTTAGTCTTCCAAGAAAGTAAACGTATGGCACCGAAGGTAATGCTCTTTCCTTACCATCACCAGTCAAAGTCATTTATTAGGATATTTATTCCTTCATCATCATAAATGTGAACAAGGGTGTCGATTCTTCCCCCTCCCCTGAAAATAAACGTCATCACCTTCATCTCACTGATGTTGAGATGTTGGCGTCATCTTTGCACCACGCCGAGACTTTCAATCCCTCTCCTGGATTCTGAGTCATCTTTATTTGATATCCAGCCTGCTCCTGTGGTGTTTTCGGCAAATTTGAAGATAGATATGGAATGCTAGTCGTGGGAATATAGCACAGTAATGGACAAAGTCCACATCCTGAGACGTCGTGCTCTCTCATTTTATTATCTGAATGCTTCTTGAACCAATTACAGCATTTCTGCTTCCATTACCAGTGTGGATCTTTGAGTAGGTGAAGGTGTTAATATTAGTACTAAGTAGCATAACATTTCATCATCTGTAAATATTAGTCAAGTATATAAAATAACAAGTTGTATGTGATAATTAGATTAAACATTCTATGAGACAACCACTTGAATGGCAATAACAAAACAATTAATTACATATAAAATCAATATTTTAACGATTAGTCTCTAATATGAACAAAGTATATAGCTAGTAAGGTTATACGAGTTAAATTCTAGCATTCGATATCCTGAAATATACAATAATCAGGATGAAACATATCCATTAAAATTTAATCATTAGAATAGAATAAGGTAAATTATTTCCTCTACCTGAAACAAAACCTTCTCAAAGAATATTTGAACTGATTTTGAAATATTTCACTGAAATCTTTGCATTCTTTTATGCAACCCTTTTCATCTTTAGGCCTGCAGGCACCTCACTGCAATTAGCGATCTCAGATCCTGACCCGCATGACTGCCTGTGTAAGTTGCAGCAGGAGATGTCACGGTCAGTTTCATAGCCGTATTCAGGTGGTTTGATTTGGCAGCAGAGGACTGGGGAAGTCTTTAACACCTTCTAAAATGTATTGTGGAGTTATTGGATTCTCTACAGGGGAGAAATGAACTTTGCGTTCTCATCAAGCTACCCTGGGTGTTCAGATTGAATTTTTGTCTCCTTCTGCCTGAAATGATGGGCAAAGAAATGTCCAGTGAAATTCACTCACCTCTTTAGTTCAGCGAGATCAATGTCCTCATGCATCACCTTGAGATTGCCCAACTCAATTTGATAGGCATGTGTCATTTGACCAGAACCTGAAAGAATCCCTGCTGATTCATCCCTTACAGCAACCACCCCTCCACCCCACCCCCCTCCTTGGACCACCAAACTATTCTTAAACATTGCTGTGGTTATTGACATAAAATAATGAGAGGCATAGATAGTCTTTTTCATATGATTTTAATGTTAAATAATAGATGGCAGAGATTTAAGGTGATTAGGGGAAAGTTCAAAGATGTGTGAGTCAGGTGTTTTTTATACAGGTAACTGGAACACACTCCCATGGTGAGGAGATGGTGGAAGCAGATATATTAGTATTTATTTTATATTATATCTTTATGTATATATGTGATAATGATGTGGTGTGTGTGTGTCTGTGTAATTATGAGTGTGTGTGTATCTGTGACTGGATGTTTGTGTGTATATATGCGTAGGTCATTGTGTCTGTGTGTGTTTATGTAGGTGTGTATGTGTGTGTGTGTTGCGTGTGTGTATTTGTGTATTTGTTGGCTGTGTATATAGGCATGTGTCTGTGGGTGTGACTTTGTGTCTGTATGTTTGTGTGTGTATATATGCATATATATATATGCAGGTGTGTGTGTGTATGTGTGTCTGCCTGTGTGTATGTTTATGTATGTGTATACTGGTGAGTGTCTATGTGCGCATGTGCGCACACAGATGAGTGCAGGTACGTTAGAATTAGAATCAAGTTTATTGTCATGAACCTGTGTCATGAAATTTGATGTTTTATGGCGGCAGTATTGCGGATTATAGGTGTAAAAATGCTATAAATTATGGTTCTGTAAATAAAATATTTATAAATAAATAATTAGTGCATAAAGGAGAAAGAAAATGAGGTAGTGTCTATTGCTTAAATGTCCATTCAGAAATCTGATGGTGGAGGGGAAGAGGCTGTTTTTGTAACATTGGGTGGTTGTCTTCAGGCTCTTTTACCTTCTTCCTGATGGTAGCAGTGAGTGTTTTCATGCTAGGTCTCCGCTTTCAAGCCGGCTATGGAAGCGGATAAAAATTTTATACTGAACTGTTCATGGAGCAACCCTAAAAGGCAGCTCCAGTGCTGCTTTTATGCAGAGTGGTGCTTTGGTGTGATGCCCAGAGCCACTGTAGCCGGGGTGACTGTGGCCATGATGGTGCCCATCATAAATACGTGGCGGAGCAATGACTGTCTTCTTTACCCATAATCCCCCACCCAGCTGGAACTACTCTGCGTTTCCGAGGATGGTTCCAGCTGCATGGGGAATTATAGGTAGGGAAGATGGTCATTGATCTGCTGTGTATTAAGCCACTAACGAGCATCCCGGAAGGTTGAAGCGGCCCGGTAAGGTACTGGAGTGACTGGCAGAGCTGTCAAGCCTGCACCAGTTGCCCCTGCCCTGACGGCCCCTGCCGGCCACCCCTGACCTCCTGCCAGCCGCCCCTGCCCTGATGGCTCCCGCCAGCCGCCCCTGCCCTTTTGGCCCCTGCTGGCTGTCCCTGCCCTGAGGGGCTCATGGAGGGAGAGGGGTGAGTGAGATGGGTCGCGGGTTAACAACATCACTGTGACATTGTCAGCCCATCCCTAGCCAGCCGCTTGCAGTGGCAGTACATTCATGCAGTGTGGTGGAGTGCAGCGCTTCACAGTAAGAGGGAGTGCAACCGGCTCTTTGGAGCCAGCCAGGACACATTCATGGAGGCAAGTCTACTGAAGTAAGGGCAGAGAATTTCTGCCTTTACACTCAGGTTTTTTGGCTGTATGAAAGGGGAAAGTGAGAAAAGGGCATGGCCTGGGTGGTGAGGGTCCTTGAGGATTGAGGCTGCTTTTTTGAGGCACCGCCTTTTAAAAATGTGTGTGTGTGTGTGTGTGTGTGTGTGTGTGTGTGTGTGTGTGTGTGTGTGTGTGTGTGTGTGTGTGTGTGTGTGTGTGTGTGTGTGAGTGTGTGTGTGTGTGTGTTTGCATACACGTGCAGCAGGCACTGTGCTCAGTGAAATGCTGTTTCATCTGGTTGTATTTGTAGTCAGATGATAATGAACGAACTTAAGAGATGAATAGGCAGGAACTAGAGGGCAATGGATTTGCTGCAGGTAGTTGGGATAAAGTCAGATTAGCATCATGCCTGAAAGAAACATTGTGGAGTGAATGGCCTGTCCTTATGCTGACCTATCTCTGATGTTCTTTGTGGCTGGTGATAGTTTATGCTGTGCTCTGTTTGAGAAAGTTACACTTGATCTCTGTCCTGTTTGTGAAGTTCAATTATAATGCACCTTGGCATTGTAACAGCACTGATTTACCACAGCTTACAAACAAATAAAGAATACACTCACGTATTTCTTTCAGCACACCGCGAAATTGACTTTCTTTTGATTATTCACTAGACATAACACCACATTCTTCAACTCCCCAAACACCATCCAGACAAACCTCTCTGACCTTCTCATTGGTTCACTGCCACATGGGACACTTTAACTCTCCTCCTCTGGTATCTGAGATTCATCACCCGTATTCTGATGCTTAACACATCCATGCATGCACACTATTACCCCCCCCATGCATCACATCGCTTATGTCATCAGCGGTGGCCAGCACTTCTCCTAACAAAGGTAAGTACGCGACCATGACAGCATCACAACCTACATGCACCTGAACCTTTCCTCAATCACACATTTTGTTTCAGAATAAGGGGATTGCATAGCTGGTCTGATTACTTGCAGGTCAGGAAGGTAAAGACCAGCAGAGAGTGAACTGTAAAAATCTCCTATGCTTCTTAACTGGTGCCCAGTAACCTGGCAGAAAGAAGAACTCTAGTGAGGAATTCAGCAGTGGTTTCCAAGTGGTTTCTACATGTGGATGTTGGTATTTTAGGACTTGGCAACAGGGGTACATGAAAAGAACTGTAGGTTTTACATTCAAAATGGACTTAAAGACAAAGCACATTACATTATAATCTACTCTGTTCGCCTTGGGGAATGGCACTTGAACACCAAGCTTAATCCTATTTGCTTAATTATTATGTTTTTTTCACACACTTCATCAACTGGTTGGAACGAGATGCTAGTTGGGATAAAGTGGGGTACACTTAGCCGTAATAATCCATGTCAAAGATTTCAACTGTGCCATTGGAGTCATGGAGTCCAACAATTTAGACTCAGGCTTTTTGGCCCACTGAATCTTCACTGACTGTCTATTACCCATTTCCACTCATTTCATTTCATTCTCCCCACATTCCCATCAGTTTCCTGTGGATACTACCTCTCACGACAGATGACAGGATATTTACACTTCTGACGACCAATGTGTGGGATGAAAATGGAGCATTTGGGAGAAGTTTGTGTGACTGCAAACATAGACAATGAACAGCACAGGAACAGGCCCATCAGCCCACCATTTCTGTACTGACCATTCACAGCCTGTTCATGTGTCTGCCTCCAGGCCTCTTAGAAATCCCTATCAAATCTGCTTCTACCACCTTCTTTGACACCATGCATCAATGCATAAAAAATGTGCCTCGCACAATGAAGCCCCCTCTCACCTTATGCCTTCTAGTATTTGACCTTTCTGCCCTGGGCAAAAGACTCTGACTATCCATTTAATAACTTCTATCATCACCCTTGAAACTCCGACGCTTCAAAGAAAATAATCCAAGTTTGTCCAACCTCTCCTTTCCAATCCAGGCAACATCCTGGTGAACCTCTTTTGTCACCTTTCTGAAACCCGCACACCCTTTCTCTAATGTGTTGACCTGAACTACACATAATACTTCAGACATAACCTCACAAACATTTTACACAGTTGCTGCATGACTACTCATCTTGATGCTCAAAGCCCTGACCCGTGAAGACGAGCATGCCATACACATTCCCCATCCACCCTGTCTACTTGTGTCACACCTTTCAGAGAGCTGTGAACTTGCGAACCGCAATGATTTCTGATTGAAAGGGTGAAGAGAAAATTTTCAAGGATGTTGCCATGACTTGAAAAGCTGAGTTAATGGGAAACATTGAATGGGTTAGGAATTTATTCCCTGGAGCATAGGAGAATAACAAAAGATTTGATAAAGGGGCAAATTATGAGGGGCAAATGGAGATCGGGTAAATGTAAACAGGCTTTTTCTTCTGAGGTTCAGTGAGACAAGAACTAGAGGATGGGTTAAGGATAGAAAGTGAAACATTTAAGGGGAACTTCTTCACAGAGGGAGGTGAGAGGATGGAATGAGCTGTCAGTGGAGGTGGTGGATGCAGGTTTGATTTTGATTTTTAAAAGAAAATTGGACAGGTGCATGGCATGGAAGGGTATGGTCTGGATGCAAGTCAATGGGATTGACAGAATAAATAATTTGGCACAAATTAGATGGGCCAAAGGGCCTGTTTCTGTGCTGTAGTGTTCTATGGTTCTATATTTGTGCTGCTAATGTTTCTTCCACTCACGCAAACTTGGTGCCATAATTTGAATACACTGGAAGATCTCTTGTTTTAGCTCTGCTCTTTCAGTTTCCAGAGAGGTTGTGAGCTTTGAATAAATGCTCTCATGTTCTTGTAAAATGATCAATTGTTGTTAGTGTCACGTTGGTTGCCAGTTTAATATCCTGTGACTTGGACTGGTGTCAATTCAGCAACATGTTGCCTTGATCACATTGTGGAGTAGTTTGGATTGTGAGGCACAGCAGTTGGGAGGGGGCAAGGTGGTGTGGAAGGTGGTGGTCAAACATTAAGATTAGTTTGCACCAGCTATGAGGTGTTGCAAATTCCTCTGCTTCAGTCAGACATGCAGCAATGATCTATGGGCTGGTATTCACTTAAGGTGGATCTAAAACCAGGAACTAGAGAATGAAGTCGGAAATTCGCAAATCCAATGGAGAATTCTAGGGAGTCTTCTCCGCACAGGATGCCCCGAGACAGACATTTTATGAGGAAGTCTGACAAACAGATAAAGAAATGTGTAAAAGAATTATTGACAGCCATGGTGGGGAGAAGGATCTCATGTAGATCACAAACACTGATCTGACCCGTGGGGCCAAAGCTTTAAATTCAGTGTAATCTAAGCCTTCTCTCAGAACGTGTTGCAGCAAACAGGAGGACAAATAAGACAATACACAACCATCTTCAAAATAATTTAGAGTAACCCTGGATGTTGGGGGGGGGGGGGGGGGTTTGCGCTGTGAAGTGGCTATGAGAAGGATGGGTCTGAGTGGCATTGCATAATTCTGGTTTGGATGATCACATGCTCATGGTCAGTGTTAGTTCACATGCACTAAACAGAAAAGGAAAAACCCTTCTCCCCACCCCCACCTCCCACCCCCCCAACCACCCACCCAAAATAAAACACTGTTTGTAGTGGGAAGCTGGAAAAAAAAGTAATTCATCATCAGAACTCTTAACAAAATGGAAGCTAATTCTGAACATCTGAACTTTTGTATTTCCTTAATATTATAAATACCAAATTCTCTGGATTCTGTTAGGCCCCACCTCTGCCTCTCTCCCTCTCTCTCGTTTTCTTTCTCCCCATCCCTCTGACTCCTTTATTTCAGCTCCCCAACCCCTTCTCTCTTCATTCAGAAATGATCCCCTGCCCCATCACATTCAGCTTTTTTTTTCTCTTCTGCCTCCCACCCTTATATGACCTCTTGCCTGTTGGTCTGCACTCCACTCCCTGTTGCTTTCTTCTTTCCCTCACCATTTTATTCAGGCACCTGCCTGCTTGCTGCCCATACCTTGATGAAGGGCTCAGGCCCAAAAATGTGGTTATCCATCTCTGTTACATAAATACCGTTTGCGTCACCTGCTGGGTTTTCCATCACTTTTATCCTATTGCATTTCAAATGACCTTTCCTGCTAAAGCCACGGCTCAACTTCTGGAATGTTTGCAGGATTTTGTTCTGTGATTTTTAAATTGTAGGAAATTAAATGCTCATTTTTATGTCTGCCATTTAACTTTGTAATTCAATAATTACTTATTCCCAGAACATTGCCATATCTTTGTACCATGGTTATGAAGGAATGTTCAAATTTTTGGATCTGTTGAAGCATCCACTCAAGCCAACTAAATCCCCAATGTGGCCAATCAAGGAAACCATCGGACAGAATAAGAAATATTAAAACACACAAATACTGGAATTTTGGATCTAAAAGTGCCACTTCGGACGTCCATCTCATATTGCAAATGCAGTCTGCATGCCTCCAGCATTTTCTAAGGGTTTGAGAACAATTGACCATTGGAAGTTTTGTGAAACTGTGACCATAGATCTTCAGATATTATTTTACTTACTTCATATGGTCTGAAAGCCCCGCAAATCAGCGGTTGTTGTTGATTGAACACAAATCCATATTACCTTCATTGTAGAATCAGAATTCATGTCACAAAATTTGTTGTTTTGTGGCAGCATTTACAGATGCAAAATTGTCAGATTTCTGATTTATTGTCAGAGTACATACATGACATCACATACAACCCTGAGATTCTTTTTCCCTGTGGGCCAGGCAGAATCACCACTTATTGGTAGTGCAAAAAAGAACTATCACAATGTACACATGAAAACAAATAAAGAAATATAAACAACTGACTGCAATACAGAGAGGGGGAAAAAAACAAAAGTAAGTGTCCTTAAATGAGTCCCTGATTGAGTTTATTGTTGAGGAGTCTGATGGCAGAGGGGTTTAAATTACATTAAAAAAATAAAATATTGCAAAAGGAGAGAAAAATTAGGTAGTGTCTGTGGATCATTTTCCATCCAGAAATCTGATGACAGAGGGGAAGAGACTGTTTTTGTAACACTGGGTGTTCATCTTCTGGATCCTGTACCTCCTTCCTGATGGGAGCAATGTGAAAAAAGCGAGTCCTAGGTGGTGAGAGTCCTTGTATAAAGGAGTACCCCCATCACAGGGTCAAGAAGTCCTTTACAAGCTCTATAAATTACACAGTAATATTGCTATACTGTTTTATTACATGACAATAAATAATATCTGATCTGACCAGATCTGAGCAATAATCCTATCTCTGAGTTTTCATGTGACTTGTTTCAGTGACTTTTGATGAGCATTATTGTCCATGAGTTCAGGAAATATTTCTTCACTCAGAATTACTGGAATCCACAGCCCCGCATGATTGTGTAATTTTGTTTTAAATTGTTGGTTTATGGGATTAAAAAATGTTGTTGGCAATAATCCATCTTTAATTGTCCCTGGATGTAGAATTGTTAAGAGGCAATAAAATAGGTGGGATCAGACTCACACTTAGACCAGACTGCACAAACACAGTGGGTTTCCTTTTCTCAAGGACGCAAGGTAACCACGTGATTTTTTACAATCATCCAGTAGTTTCATCTATCCTATTGTGGACAAGAGCCAGTCATAGAATTTCAGATTTATTCAATTGATTAATCTTAAATTTCCCATCGGCCATGTTAAGATTTGAACTTGTTGCTGAATCAATGGTCTAGAACAGGGGTGTCAAACTCAAATTCACGGAGGGCCAAAATTAAAAACTTGGACTAAGTCCAGGGCCGAACTAAATATTTATTGAAAATTTTCAACAACATCTGCATGTTTTCTCTTCTTTCAACATATGTAATGTTAAACTTTTTCTTATTAAAATAAATGTTTAATAATAGTTTTGGATAAACTCTTTCCAGAAGCATTAACAAATGAGAAATAAAATATTCAATAAATAATATTTCTCTATAGAGGATTTGTCAAATGTTGCTAGTGTGCTGTCGAATAGTAACATCTGAGGGCTATTGAGAATGTGGGAGAATAACATGATTTCTGAAACAATCAAATGGGTTATTTGCCATGCCATTTTTCCATTGGTACAGATATCCTTTGATTTAAACACTTTTCAAGTTTTATGCCTAATGCCTATTAACCAGGAATATATTTATCAATGTGACATGAAACTATTGGAAGATCGTTTTATCCTGAGATTAAAGTTCATAATACTTACTCAGGCCTGTGTGGGGGAGGGCGGGGTTTGCGGGCGATCGGGTTGGACAACGACAGTGCGGGGGCATCGGCTCTCGCTGCAGGGTGGCATCTCGGCTGATCAGTGGCCCTGTCACCGTGAGTCGCGGGTCGGCCTGCGGCAGGGAGGGGGAGTGGACAATGGTCCTGGTGAGGTCAGGCCCGAGGCCTCCGGTTCCGGGCACTGGGAAACGGCCTTGGCTTCCCACTGACACCGGCCAGGCCGCGCTGCGGTGGGGGGGCGGGCGGGGAGACACGACAGTGCGGGGGCATCGGCTCTTGCTGCAGGGCGGCATCTCGGGGGATCAGCGGCCCCGTCACCGTGAGTCGCGGGTCGGCCTGCGGCAGGGAGGGGGAGTGGGCAACGGTCCTGGTGAGGTCAAGCCAGAGGCCTCCGGTTCCGGGCGCTGGGAAGCGGCCTTGGCTGCCCCTGACACTGGCCAGGCCCCAAAACCAGAGTCCACGGTGAGACCCTGCAACGTAAACAGAGGAGGTGGGGGCGATTAGCCGGCTGACCCCAATGCATTCTGGGATTTGTTGTATTACTGTGCATGCGCTATACTGGCGCGGCGGCCAGCGGGCCACCTCTAATACATTTTTTAAATGATCTTGCAGGCCAAATATAATTATATCGCAGCCCAAATTTGGCCCGCGGGCCAGAGTTTGACATGTGTGGTCTAGAACTTTGAATAATAATCAAAACACCAAAATGCTGGAAGAACTCAGCTGGTCTATTCAGCATCTATAGGAAACAAAGGTATATTGCTGATGTTTCGGGTCTAAGCCCTTCTTCAAGGAACAATCAAACAAAGGGGGAGAAATCCAGTCCAACAAAATTGGATATGATAAGGGACTAGGTAAAATTTATGATATTTGAGTGACAAGAGACAGGAAAGGGAGAGATGACAGGGGAAGGAAGGAGATGTGGTTTAACGAAATCCAGAGAGTCGATATTAATGCCATCCGGTGGAGGGTGCCCAGTCGTAATATGAGGTATAGTTCCTCCAATTTACAGGTGGTCTCAATCTGGCAGTACGTGAGACCATGGACAGACATGTCAGCAAGGTGAAATGACTCTGAACTGTATTCCTATTCAAGTCCAGAAAAGAAGCAATTTGATCCTTAATGAATTTTACAAATTCTGTTTTTTTTCAATAACATTGCATTAAATCTCCTCCGAAAAGCTGACTGAGTAACTTCCGGCCCAACACAAGAAATAAATAACAATGAATGGTCAGAAATTATTCTACTCTTATATTCAGCTTGAATAAAACGAGGTTGCAAATGTGCTGATTCCAAAAAGAAATCAATCCTTGAAAATGAATCATGACCCAAAGAATAAAATGAAAAATCTTTCTCAGTAGGATTTAACCTTCTCCAAACCTCTATCAAATTTAAGTCTTTCATCAAGGAAACCAATTGGACCGCTGCTTTTGATTTTTTCAAGATTTTTGGAGATTTATCCAATAATGGATCTAATACACAATTGAAATCTCCCCCAATCAAAATATTTTCTTTAGCTTGACTCAGAGTAAAAAAAAAGCTTCAGACACAAATTGTTCGTCATCAACATTAGGTGCATACACCTACAACAAAGACCATGACTCAGCAAACAACTTACAATTAATCATTAAAATTCGACCAGCTGTTTCCACCAAAGATTCAAGTTCAAATGGTATTTTCTTGTGAATCAAAATTGCCACTCCTCGTGCTTTCGAATTGAAAGAAGATGAAATTACATGACCAACCCAGTCTCTCTTTAATTTTAAATGTTCTTTTCGGTTAAATGAGTTTCCTGCAATAAAGCAATATCGACTTTCATCTTTTTTATATAGGCTAAAACACGTTTATGCTTAATCGGGTTGTTTAAGCCCTGAACATTAAAAATGTTGCAAAATTCAAACTAGACATTGTTATCAGAATAAAATAAAAAGACCTTTCTGCACCTTCCATCCACAAAAAAACTCACTCCTTAATAAAAAAAACTGAAGCTCCCCTTGCTAAATAGCTCCTAAATTAAACAACCACTAAATCCTCCCAAAACAAATCAAAGCTTACACAAAAAAAGTTTTTTTAGAAAAAAAAGTAGAAACTACAAAAGTAGTAACTCCCCACTTAAATGGGTGTGAAAGAAATAAAATCCCCCCCACAGGTGGCGGATGACCCCAAAGCTTCAGTGACATTTATCCCCCCCCTCCCCCCCAATCGGACTAACAAAATTATAAGTTTAATTCAGCTCACAACCCCAATAAATTGAATCCCAAGGCTTGTTCCGGATCATCAATATCAATCAAACTCTTTGACGTTCCCATTTCCATTCTTCTTATCAGATGTCTTCCTCTTAGGTGAAGAATGTCTTTCAGTAGCACTGTCTGGCAAAGAATTGGCAAAAACTAAAGCGTTGTGATCATTCTCAAAAAAACTGTGATTGGAAATTCCCATAAAAAATCTTCAAAACTGCAGGGTATCTAAAAGAAAATTTATAACCCTTCCTCCAAAGCAACTCTTTAGCAGAATTGAATTCTTTACGCCTTTTAATAATTTCTTGACTTAAATCCAGGTAAAAGAAAACCTTATTTCCCTGTACCATCAATGGAGGCTGATATCTACGTGCATTTTGGACTGCAACTCGCAAAATAGTCTCCCTATCTTGATACCGTAGACAACGAATCAAAGCAGCTCATGGAGGTTGACCCGGATATGATTTACTTCTTAAAGCTCTGTGTGCCCTATCTAATTCCAAACCTTCTGGAAAAAATTCCAATCCCAATACTTCAGGGATCCATTTTAAAAAAAATATTGGATCCGAACCCTCAATTCCATCTGGAATTCCCACTATTTTGACTTTATTCCAGCAGCTTTGGTTTTCCAAAGAGTCTATCTTCTTGTTTACTTTCAACATCTTTTTTTCAGGATTTAAATAAAGAATTACAAGAATTTTTATGGAAGGGAAAACTAGCCAGAGTAGCGATACATAAATTTACTTGGAAATATGCTTTGGGAGGTTACAATTACCTCATTTTCAAAATTATTATGAAGCAGCTCAATTAAGATTTATTAACCATATGCTGGATGTTTTGTGCCCCCCAAGCTGGGCTAGGGTAAAATTGGCTGATATTTCGGAACCTTATTCACATCAATTTATATTTAAGTGGAATTCTGTATTATTACAGAGATATAATGTACTGATTTTAAAACATTTGTTAGAGATTTGGACTAAAAGGAATTTATTAATAGTTTCGAAAGGAAAAAAATATCGGCTCAAGCCCCAATAAATCAAAATAAATTGATTCCTTTTTCATTGAATAATGGATTTTTAAGAGAATGGCAGATTAAAGGAATAAAGTCATTGCAGGATTGTTTTGAAGAGGGTAAACTTTCATCCTTTAATCAACTTAGAGAGAAATTTGGGATTTCAGTGAATTCTTTGTTTGTTTATTATCGAATTAGAATATTAGTGTAAGATAATTTTGGAAGAGAAATGAAAATTCCTAAGTTAACAAAATTTGAGTTTATGATTTCTCATCTTTCAAATAAAGGTTTTATTTCTGAGATGTATGCATTGTTACAAGACACTATGGATAAAATAAATCTAGATAAATCTAGGATTAAATGGAAAAATTATTTAATTTGTGATATTAACAAATTGTGATGGGGAGATGATGTGTTTGGATGGTGTGACTAAATTGCTTAATGTAAGATATAGTATGATTAATTATAATTTTTTGCATCAGTTATATCTAACCCCTGAGAAATTTAAAAAATATGGATTTAGTAATTCGGAGTTGTGTTTTATATGTGGATTATGTGTAGGAACATTTTTACATTCAGTTTGGCTTTGTGATAAAGTTCAATCATTTTGGTATAAAATTTAGGGAATTACTTCAAAATTTGTTTAAAATCCAATTTTTGTTAGATCCAAAAAAAAAATTGTTGGGTTATACTGCTCCATTTCTAGATTTGGGGTTAGATAAGTTTCAGACAGCAATTTTTCGTTTAGCATTGGCTGTAGCACGTAAATGTGTTGCGATTTCATGGAAAGACAAAGTTGAGATAAATGTAAATCGTTGGCGCAATGAGTTGAGGTCCTGTATTTATATGGAGAAAATAACATACAACTTGCATGATAATTATGACTTTTTTGTTAAGATGTGATCACCTTATTTGAAATATATGAAGTTAGT
Organism: Narcine bancroftii; assembly: GCF_036971445.1. Classification (NCBI taxonomy): domain Eukaryota; kingdom Metazoa; phylum Chordata; class Chondrichthyes; order Torpediniformes; family Narcinidae; genus Narcine; species Narcine bancroftii. The sequence continues at coordinate 40,465,790 of NC_091476.1, read as the reverse complement.
AATATCTTAAACTACTATTTGTGTTTCTTTTATTTTCTTAATGTTTCCCTTGTGGAGTTTGTTGAGGGTGGATGGAAGAGGTTGGGATAGTTGTAGTTTTCATTTTTATATTAAGGACTCTGTAAAAGTTTTTGTTTTGAAAATATTAAATAAAAGTTTTTTTTTAAAAGACATGACAGCAAGGGAATGGGATAGAGAATTGAAATGGATGGCCACACTATTGCAGCGGCCAGAAATGAGTGGTCAACAAAGTGATCTCCCAGTCTGTGTCCGGTCTCTCTGATGTAGAGGAGACCACAGCGGATCTTGCTCCTGAAGAAGAGACACTTCAGTAATTGGCAGGGATTGGCAGGATGAATGGAGCTGAGTTTCAGGACTGGCCACACTGTTGGGAAAAGCTGTGAGATCTGCCTGGAAAACTGCCTGGACAAGGTTAGCTTCCTGATTTGGCACAGTAATTACTGGGTAAGGTTATTCCAAAGGCACTTCCTAAATTCATGACCTTGGCATCAAAAAGTTCAGAGCTGTAGGCAGAGCACACACACACACACACACACACACACACACACACACACACACACACACACACACACACACACACACACCACCTCCCTCTGAACTCAGCCCTCAGATTCCCACTCTCTATCTCTACCTCCCCTCCTTGGCATGGTCACACTCAGACCTCTTCCCTTTTTCTCTCCCCATGCTCCAAACCCCCTACCTGCAACCATGCCACCTGAGGTCTGAAGCCTTGCACAGGCAGGGCTTCCAAGTTTTCACTGTGGAAAACTGGAGGGACCTCTGCCCAAGGCACCCTGGATTGGGCAAGCCACATCTGCCCTGCTCATGGGCAGTAGACCTGTCAAAGGGTGCAGGCTAATCTATCCCACAGGTGTCTTTGCCTAATTAGGGTTCACGCTTGATCCTCCTTCAAAGTCAAGTCAAATCAGGCCATTTATTGCCATCTGATTGCACAAGTACAACCCCACAAAACAGTGTTCTCCAGTCTTCAGGCACACAACCAGATTTAATGCACATGCACATAATACATATGCAGGACAAGTATTCATATATACAAATAAATAAAGAAATATTTGTACATTTGAGAATCCCTAATGGTTAGTGTGAGCAGTTCCTTTGGTTCAACATTCTTACTGACAGTGGGAAGAAGCTGTTCTTCAGTCTGGAGGTGTTGTCTCTGATATTTCTTTATCTGTTTTCCAATGGGAGCAGCTGAAAGATGCTGTGTAAAGGGTGGAAATTATCCTCAATGATTTCTGTGCCCTCTTCAGACAACGATCCCAGTAGATCACATCGATTTGGGCAGGGAAACTCCACTGCTCCTCTCTGCCACTCTTATGGTCCTGTGGATTGACCTTCAATTAATTTATCTGCAGCAATCATACCACAAACCAACAGCAGATAGAGGAGGGAGGTGGGGATTAATGAGAATGCAGGGAGAAGAAAACAATCGGATTAATTAAGTATTGGAGTCAATGGGACATTAAAGGTCAGTGCAGACCTGGTGCGGCAATGGGCCTGCTTCCACCCTGTACCTTACACTCATGCAATAGGTCTCCCATGCTTTCCCTCAAGAAATCTCTGGTTGGATGCCCTTTCTCTGGATGTGGGTGGCTCTATGCAACTTGTGTGCATAGTCCACCTCCAGATGGGTGTCAATTAACCAATGGGCTTTCATCCATGTGGGAGCTGTGGGCCAGGTCGATGGAGGGAAATGGTTTTTCTTTCAGCAAACGCACACCATAAGCAACTTTTGAACTTAAACTCTGGTCATGGTAGCTCCCCTGAGCGAAGTCTGAATTCACCTTCGGACACAGGGATTTGTAAGTATTTCTGACCTCTCAGTCCAGCACCAACTATTAGTGAAATATCAGTTTTGGCTGTGGACACTTGGTGGAAGGTACACAAAACCACAAGTCAAATTCAAGATTAAGTTTTTTTTTCCTGCTGTTATCAGACTCATAAGTGGACCACTCAGTGGTAAAAGATAAAGTTCTTGTACTGCTTAACTGACTTTTGTCTGTGCCTTGCACTTGTCAATGTAATACTATACCTTGCGCTCTAGACTTGCTACAATACTTCTGTTTTATGATTGCACTTCCTGCTGTACTTCAGTATGGGTTGACTTCCCTGGATAGCACACAAAACAAAGCTGTATCTTAGTTAAAAAAAAGACAATAAATTATTCAATCTAATCATGTCTGATCTTCAATGCTTGTTCAGTGATCATTCATGTGTCCTTACCATGGATCCTGCAGTTCCTCATCTTTCCCTTGAGCTCTTATCTTGTTCTATACATGCCAGAAGATGATGAATGTGGGACCCACATGCCTCAGGACTCTCAGCTATTACCACACGTCAATAAGAAATTAATCACAGCAGTCTTTCACTAATCAGACAATAATTACAGCACCCTGTGAAGATCATTCAGTGGATGTTTGTTTTTAATTGAAGAAGTATAAACTCTGGTTTATATCTGAGCAACTGGCTGGTGCTATCACATCTCCCATTCAAAGAACATAGAACATTACATCACAGTACAGACCCCTCAGCCCACGATGTTGTGCTGACTCGTGTGAACCTACTCTAGACCAATCTAATCCTTCCCTCCCTCACACCAACCAACGTCTATTTTTCTTATATCCATGTGCTTACCTAAGGGTCTTTTAAATGTCCCTATTGTACCACCCTCAATCACCACTCCCTGCAATGTGTTGCAGGCACCCACTATCCTCTGAGTTAAAAATGTACCTCTGATGTGTCCCCTGAGCTTTCTTCCACTCACCTTAAACACATGTCCTCTTGTATTTGCTGTTGTCACCCCGGGGAAAAAGCTACTGACTATCCATCCCATTAAAGCCCCTCATAATCTTAAACACCTCCATTAAGACACCTCTCATCTTTAGTTGCTCCAATGAGAAAAGCCTTTCTGTCAACTTTGCTTCATAAGATATATTCTCCAATCCAGGCAACATTCTAGTAAAGCTTTACTGATTATCATTAGTACTGGACTACAAAAGCAGTCAGAGAATTTCAGACATCAAGGGGATATGGGGTGAGTGAGGAAAGTCCCCCTGAGGGGAAGTATCTGACATGATGTTATTGAATTGTGGAACAGACATGAGGGGATAAATTGCCAAATCCTTCTCTTTCTTACACACACTGATGTCTGTTCAGTGACATATGTTTCTGATTTATTTGGCAGAAGTTCAGGAAAACTTGCATTTCCCAAGCACTCTTTGAAGTGTGGTCACCGATGGCACCCAGCAATTTACACACAGGAAGCTCTGGAAATTTCCATGCGTATTTTTTTAATGATGTTGGCTGAAGGTTAAATAGCTGCCAGATCTTCGTCAAAATAGTGACCTTGGGTTCTTTTGCAACTGCCAGAGAGGGTGTCCTTTTAAATGCCAGCAGCTGTGACTGTTCAGTATTCCCTCAAAGGTGATTGGGGAGTTTCAGCCCCAATCTTGCCAGCCGTTCTCTGGAATAGGACTTGATTCAAACATGGTAAAGTATGGAAACAATCCTTTTTTATATATAAACATACAAACTCTGTTCAAACTACAATATTACAAACACAAACCACACATAGAGCTACAACTAAAAGCAAAAACCACCATAGCATGTGGCAACAAAACCGTGAGAAGCAGTAATAACGACCACCTCTCTATTACTCAGCATGGCACTTCAAATTAAAACACGATTTTCCTCATCAACCACACACGCGATCCTCTGGAGGGGGGGCTTGCCCAACAGGTCCAAGAGGAGCAAATTGATAACCACATTTTGTGCCTGAGTCCATGTTTGAGGAAGGGAACAAGCCTGAAACATTGATAGTATATCTTCACCTCAGGACCTGCTGAATTCTTCAAGCATTTCTGTGCTTTCATTGCAAGCAGAGCATCTGCAGATTTTTGTGTTTTACTTTCTCTAAACCTTCATGGCATCCATCATTCTCTAGTTTGTACAAGAACAGTTGAATGAGTAAACATCAGCTGTATATTTTTGTACATGGGATAATATTCACCTTCTCATAATCCTCTTTTATTTCAGCTGAACACTGGTAATTGAAAGAGCTGAGTAATGCAGGGGCTGATAATGGTTCCTGCAGCCCATTGGGATGGTATTTTAAATTGAGGCCTTCCGACCTATAAGACCGTGCCCCCCAAATTAACCTACAAACCTTGTACGTTTTGAAAGGTGGGAGGAAATTGGAGTGCCCGGAGGAAACCAATGCAGACATGGGAAGAAAGTACAAGCTCCTTACAGACAATGCTGGATTTGAACTGGGCCACTGACGCTGTAATAGCAATGCACTTATTGCTTCACAGACCATGTTCTGGAGGTAAAGGACAGTAAGATGACAGCTGAGTGAAGTATTTTCAAGTCAAGTCAAGTTTATTATCATCCGGTTGCATAAGTGCAAATGGACAAAAGAGCGTTCTCTGGTTTTCAGTGCAAAACACATTGATGCACAACCAAACATAACACACATAGAGTGATGGACAAGTATTCATATGAAGGTAATACCTGACATACATCTGTGTTCCATTCTGACGGACTGGTCGGATCTCAAGATGGTTGTAAGTCGGACATATGTTAACCTCGGGTCTCCCGCAGTCAGGCACATGCTGTGGTGTCTGGCTGCTGTAATTTTATATATTTTTCTTTTTTTTTCAGTAATATGTACAATAACCGCAAGACATGTAGGTCATAAGTCGGGGACTACCTGTATGAACTAAATAAATAATATTTTTTCATGAATACGAGAGTCTCAGATAGTGTGAGCAGTTCAGTTGATCGTTCAGCATTCTCACTGTCTGTGGGAAGTAGCTGCTTTTCAGCCTGGTGGTGCAGGCTCTCATACTCCTGTGTCTCTTCCCCGATGGGAGCAGCTGAAAGAAGCTGCGTGCAAGGTGAAAGGAGTCCTCAATGATTTTGCACACCCTTTTTCGACAATAATCCTAATAGATCACATCAATGGGGAGGGAGGGAAAGAGACTCCAGTGATCCTCTCCGCCACTCTTATCTTCTGTGGATTAACCTCCAATCCAATTCACTGCAGCAATTGTTCCACATTGTGATGCAGCCGGCCAGGATGCTCTCGATAGAGCTCTTGTAGAAGGGTGACATCATGGTGGCTTGTCCGATTCAGTCTTCTCAGGAAATGCAGTTGCACCTTACTGACAAGTAAGGAGATGTGTGTCCACAATAGGCCTCTAGTGAAGTGAACTCCAAGGAACTTAGTGCTGTCCATTCTCTCTACTACAGAGTAGTTGATGTGTGGTGGAGGGTAGTTATTCCTGGTCCTCATGAAGTCCATGATCATCTCCTTCGTTTTGACAATGTTGAGACCCAGGTTGTTACATTTGCAACATATCATGAGATTGTCTACCTCTTCTCTGTTGTGCGACTCATCAGAATTGTCTGCCCCTTCTCTGTCGTGCGACTCATCAGAATTGTCTGCCCCTTCTCTGTCGTGCGACTCATCAGAATTGTCTGCCCCTTCTCTGTCGTGCGACTCATCAGAATTGTCTGCCCCTTCTCTGTCGTGCGACTCATCAGAATTGTCTGCCCCTTCTCTGTCGTGCGACTCATCAGAATTGTCTGCCCCTTCTCTGTCGTGCGACTCATCAGAATTGTCTGCCCCTTCTCTGTCGTGCGACTCATCAGAATTGTCTGCCCCTTCTCTGTCGTGCGACTCATCAGAATTGTCTGCCCCTTCTCTGTCGTGCGACTCATCAGAATTGTCTGCCCCTTCTCTGTCGTGCGACTCATCAGAATTGTCTGCCCCTTCTCTGTCGTGCGACTCATCAGAATTGTCTGCCCCTTCTCTGTCGTGCGACTCATCAGAATTGTCTGCCCCTTCTCTGTCGTGCGACTCATCAGAATTGTCTGCCCCTTCTCTGTCGTGCGACTCATCAGAATTGTCTGCCCCTTCTCTGTCGTGCGACTCATCAGAATTGTCTGCCCCTTCTCTGTCGTGCGACTCATCAGAATTGTCTGCCCCTTCTCTGTCGTGCGACTCATCAGAATTGTCTGCCCCTTCTCTGTCGTGCGACTCATCAGAATTGTCTGCCCCTTCTCTGTCGTGCGACTCATCAGAATTGTCTGCCCCTTCTCTGTCGTGCGACTCATCAGAATTGTCTGCCCCTTCTCTGTCGTGCGACTCATCAGAATTGTCTGCCCCTTCTCTGTCGTGCGACTCATCAGAATTGTCTGCCCCTTCTCTGTCGTGCGACTCATCAGAATTGTCTGCCCCTTCTCTGTCGTGCGACTCATCAGAATTGTCTGCCCCTTCTCTGTCGTGCGACTCATCAGGTGGAAGTGCTGAATCTCATGGAATTCACAAGGCAGATCATTAACCCTTCCATTAAACTTGCCCTACCAATATCCTTCTGCTTGAACCTGATTCATATCTTTCCATTCCCTGCATCTGTTTACTGAGTGTCTGCTTCTACTGCCATATCTGCTAATCCATTCCAGACATTAATTGAAGCTATTATTTGCAAAATGCATTCAACATCATCATTTCAGGGATTGACAGAGTGTTAGTGCCAAGGAATGTTGTCGTCTAAACCTGGAGTCTGGGTCTGCGTTTGTGGTAAAGGGAAGTTAAACTCCATCCTCTAGATTAGAATCAATTTCCAAAAGGATTTTCCATAGGTGTGAAGTCTCTTTCTGCTGCACTGGCAAATCTGAAATAGCTTAAGTGCATGTTAAATACAAAGCAAAAATGCGCTCAGTTAAATAGTGCCAAGGTTGCAAAAATTCAATGCAGCCTATAACACACAGTGTACACAGTAGGTTAAATGGATCTCAAGGTTCTGGTTCGATATGGAGTGAGGGCTGGAGATGAGAAGCTGTGCTTCATGTTGGGGAATTGAGGATACGGTGGTCTCCCAGTACGGAGAAGGCACTCTAAGATGTATGAAGATACACTGCCCACTCAGCCATGATCCAAGGGGAGCAGGATCTGTGCCAGATCTTGAATTGAGATTTGAGAAAGGTGGTACAGGGCCAGCAATCAGGACTGTGATTCAAATCCCATTCTTTCTATAAGGAGTTTGTACGTCTTCCCTGTGTCTGTGTGGGTTTTCCCCAAGAGCTCTGGTTTCCTCCCACCCTTTAAAACTATCGGGGGTGTAGGTCAATCGGGTGAAATTGGGTGGCTTGGGCTCAGGAGCTGTATTGCCGTGTTACCGTGATGTATGTCTAAACAATTTAAATTGATAAACAACATTGAAAATTCCATCATTTTCCACTCCTTCTGTTTATTTTACGGCCATAATATAAAACCCACACATTTGGTAAAGGTGGAATTGAGTATGAGGTTTAGATAACTGCAAAATTGGGAGCTGGAAGATGAATATGTCATTACAGTTACAAAATGTTTCCGACTTACCATTTTCTAATGAGTGCAGCAATCTGACCCTCTTTTTAACTGAATTAATGAACGGTGATTTACAGTATTTTTTACAAATACAAATAACCTCACGTTGCAAATGAACCATGTTACCACTTCTAAAATAACTATCATTTCAAGTGTGATTGAAGAGTTAGCAACAACAAAAAAAGAGATTGATAGTCTGACATTTTCTGTGTTCAGTCTAGTTGACGAAGAGAAACAAAAATTATTTACATTGGAAAATGGATCATTCCTCCCACTAAGAACATTTAATTGGATTGACTGTCTTTCAAATAGTTCTTTGCAAACTCTTTGAAACTCGTGGTAAAAATAGATTCTGTTTTGTATTTGATATTTCAATTTACTAGTTTATTGCTGAGTGCCACACAGGCCACTTTCCATTTTGTGTTCATGATTTGTGGAATGGAACCATCTTGCTTCCCTGTGATTTCTTAAACCTGAGCCCCTCCCCCCCCCCCCCCACTTGTTCCCTTCACCCCACCCTTGACAGTTGTGGCTTAGCTAATCACTGACTTTTCCCCTTTAGAGGCTGCCCAATTATAATCCATCCCTGTGGCCATTCATTTAGCTATTTCTGCCAACAACTCCTTCCATGCATTTGTGTTAGACAGGGGTGTCAAACTCAAATTCACGGAGGGCCAAAATTAAAAACTTGGACTAAGTCGAGGGCCGAACTAAATATTTATTGAAAATTTTCAACAACATCTGCATGTTTTCTCTTCTTTCAACATATGTAATGTTAAACTTTTTTTTATTAAAATAAATGTTTAATAATAGTTTTGGATAAACTCTTTCCAGAAGCATTAACAAATGAGAAATAAAATATTCAATAAATAATATTTCTCTATAGAGGATTTGTCAAATGTTGCTAGTGTGCTGTCAAATAGTAAAATCTGAGGGCTATTGAGAATATGGGAGAATAACATGATTCCTGAAACAATCAAATGGGTGACTGATTGTGGGCATGAACTCTAGCAGGGTTATTTGCCATGCCCTTTTTCCATTGATTTACACACTTTTCAAGTTTTATGCCTAATGAGCTTGTATCCAGGTGCAGGACCATTTTTAACCAGGAATATATTTATCACTGTGACATGAAACTATTGGAAGATCGTTTTATCCTGAGAATAAAGTTCATAATACTTACTCAGGCCTGTGTGGGGGAGGGCGGGGTTTGCGGGCGATCGGGTTGGACAACCACAGTGCGGGGGCATCGGCTCTCGCTGCAGGACGGCATCTCGGCGGATCAGCGGCCCCATCACCGTGAGTCGCGGATCGGCCTGCGGCAGGGAGGGGGAGTGGGCAACGGTCCTGGCGAGGTCAGGCCCGAGGCCTCCAGTTTCGGGCGCTGGGAAGCGGCCTTGGCTTCCCCTGACACCGGCCAGGCCCCAAAACCAGAGTCCACGGTGAAACCTGCAACGTAAACAGAGGAGGTGGGGGCGATTAGCAGGCTGACGCCAATGTATTCTGGGATTTGTTGTATTACTGTGCATGCACTATACTGGCGTGGCGGCCAACGGGCCACCTCTAATACATTTTTGAAATGATTTTGCGAGCCAAATATAATTATATCGCGGGCCAAATTTGGCCCGCGGGCCAGAGTTTGACATGTGTGGTGTTAGATATCATTCTGGAAAACATTTTGTGGTGAATCTCTACCTTTGAGGCACAAGAACAATGCAGAATGTTGTTGTTGATGTTATAGATGTTCAGGATTCACAAGGATAATTCCAGGAATGAAAGGGTTATCATATGAGGAATGTTTGATTGCACTTGGCCTGTACTCATTGGAATTTAGGGGAATTAGGGGGATCTCATGGAAACATTTTGAATGAAAGGCATGGAAAAAGTAGATGTAGAAAGGTTGTTTACCCTGGTTGGAGAGGCCAGGACAAGAGGGCACAATTTCAGATTTGAAGGGCATCCACTTAGAACAGAGATATGGAGGAATTTCTTTAGCCAAAGGATGGTGAATCTGTGGTATTTATTGCCACAGACGGTTATGGGTGGAGAGATTGATAGGTTCTTGATTAGCTAGGGCATCCAAGGTTATGGGGAAAAGGCCAGGTACTGGGAAAATGATTGAATGACAAGGCAGACTTGATAGGCTGAATGGCCTATTTCTCCTCCAATGTCTTATGTTCAAGTGGCCTTGTTACCATTCACTGCTCAGCATTTGACTGAGACAGAGAGTAGTTCAGGTTCAGCTTGATGATTTTGGCAATTTTAAGGTTATTTCAAGAAAATCTCCTCTCAATCAAAATTTTACCTTGTGAACAGTAGGTTCCTAAAAATGGATATGTATATTCTTAGGGTGAATCCTTTTACCATTATCATTCCCCTCTGGTGACTCGAGGAATGACTTGTCAACAACATCAACGAGATACATGAGCTGATGCTTGTTGGCTTCAGCAGGTGCATTGAACATTGATCATGAAACATTGAACATAGAATATTGAACATTAAACATAAAACATGGAACTTTGAACACAGAGCATGGTACATTGAACATGGAACATAGAACACCGAGCAGGGTACACTGAACATGGAACACTGAACACAGAGCATGGTACATTGTTCATGGAACATAGAACACAGAGCATGGTACATTGAACATGGAATACTGAACACAGGGCATGGTACATTGAATATGGAACAATGAACATAGAAAATATCTGTGGAACATAATGGCCAAATTAAACTATACTTATGATGATAGCACATGATACATGCCTCTCTATTCTCTGCATATTCATGTGTCTACTAAGACGCTTCTTAAATACTACTACTGCATTTGTCTCCACCATTCCCCTGCCAGCCTGCACCCACCTTTCTCTGTGTTAAAAAAAGTTTGCCCCACACATTTCCTTTAAGATTTCCCCTCTCCCTCACCTCAAATGCATGACATTTAGTGTGTGACATTTTCACCCTTTAACCAGCTAAGCTGAAGTTATTTAACCCCAAGCATCAAAAACAAAATGTTCTCATATAAGTATACAAGCAGTGAGCTGACCAATGCTGACCTCCCAAAAGTGAGTTGTAACTTTAGCATGTATTAATTATAGTGATTAATTGTATTGAGATTGGAAATGGTGAAAAAGAATTCAATAGTTACCTATTAATGATCAGTTTTATTCATTTTATCAAAAATTATATACTTCTGAGGGAAAACAAGACACTGGTTCTTTCGAATCCTATTTATCTAAATTAAACTTACCTGATCTACGAGGACTTGGAGGGTCTCAGGATGCACCGATCTATGAGGACCTGGAAACTCTCAGGATGTACCGACCTAAGAGAGCCTCCGCTTCCTCAGGAGTTTGCGGAGGAGCTAGTGGAGTTGTTCAAGTGAACCGGTGCGGACTTGAAGGGCCGACATGGCCTGTTTCCGTGCTGTAAACGGTTATATGGTTATATGGTTATAAATGGCAAAAGAGCCACAGGTAATCAATCAATAGTCAGTCAACGTGTCAGGTCAGGACCTTTTATCGAGAATATTATCATGCAGATACAGGCAGGGTTGGTAGCAGAATATTTTGCACCCTAGGCCGGGCTGAGTGTGGTGGGGGGGGGTTGGTGGGAGGTGCTTACCAGGCTGAGTGGTGGGTAAAATACCTGATTTGATGTTTGACATGCACTGTACCACTTCCTCCCTCCGCCATACCAGATTAACGTGAGTGCTTGTAGCGCGTTAGTCAGAACCACACCACCTTGACACAGAGTTGCTGGAACTGTTGGAATCTCTCTTCATCAGAGCCCCTCTGAGGTCTGTGCCCTAGGTGACTGCCTTGTTGGCCTAAAGGCAGTGCTGGCCCTGGATACAGGGGCCAAGAGCTGGCAGAGAATGAAAAAAGTAAGAACACCAATGGTGAAGAGATGGAAACAGTGTAATCGGATAAAGGTGGGGGTTAGCTAAAATGAGAAAAGATTGGTGCGTTGGGTTTAAAGCAGTCCAGGAGGAGTACGATATGCTGTTCCTCACATTTAAATCTGCCCTCACCCTAGCATGATTCTGGTTACCATCTGGGACCAATGACTCACTACTATTCTGTTGGAGATGTTAAGAAGGAAGAAAGGAAACGGCATTTTTAAAGTCCCATTTATTACAATAAAGAAGGAAAGGACTTGGATTTCTAAAGTAGCCTTTACACCCCTCAAAGTGTTCAATCACGTTTGTAATGTGATAGCCAATTGACCCTAAGCAACTTCTGTGAAACAGTGCCATACATAAATGTGTGTGATCCTTTACTTTCTATGGATGTTGCGTGACCTGATGACTTTCTCGAGCACATTTGCATATTGCACCCAACTCCAGCCCCTACAGATGTTCTTGTTTAACTCCAGGAAACAGTGATGAGGTGATAAGCAGGCTATCTGCTTTCGGAATAAACCCTGGCCAGGACATTGGAACAAACACATGGTGGTGTTGGATTCATGCTCACAGTTGTTGGGGAGGTTTCTTGTGTTGAAAATCCAAATCCAATGCACACTTTTTACATTTTCCCACTCAGCCCCACTCCCTGGCCTTCTCCCCATAACCCTTGATGCCCTGGCTAATCAAAAACCTATCAATCTCTGCACCCAATGACTTGGCTCCACAACTGCCTGTGGCAACAAATTGCACAGATTCACCAGCCTCTGGCAAAAGAAATTCCTCAGTATTTCAGTTGTAAGCGGATGCCCTTGCTGTTGTTGAAGGGAAACATATGACAATGTGATGTGAAGCTGGTGTCTCAGTGCTAGTACATTGAGCACGTAACATAACAGCAATTAATTCCTTTGTGAATTATGGTGATTGGAGTTATTATTCGCATCTCACTGCCAAATACCACACTTTAACTTGGCATATCTTCAATTAACTGTTGATTTTGAAACATTAGGAATCTATTTCCCTGATTTCTGTGTGCAAATGATGATGGAGTAAGAGGGATTTGCATAACTAAGTGATATTTTTGCCCTTTAAACATTTTTGGTTGATTTTGCCCAAACTGTATTCTCATTCAGTTGTCAGAATCTACGGGATGTCATTGTCCTAATGAATTTATAAACATCTTACATCCCTGATCAGCATCCTTGACAACAAATAATTTAACTTGAGCAAATTTGATTAACATTTCTAAGTCACAGAAAACATTGATTATTTTACTTCATTTCCAAATTCCATATGTTTCAACAGTGATTTTTATTAAACACATCTGGATGGATGTGTGTGTGTGTGTGTGTGTGTGTGTGTGTGTGTGTGTGTGTGTGTGTGTGTGTGTGTGTGTGTGTGTGTGTGTGTGTGTGTGTGTGTGTGTGAAGTTAAGGGGGGGTGTGCTTGGCTAAGATGACATGCATTTACATGGTGTCTTTCATAACCTCATGATGTTCCAATACCAGTGCATCCTGAAATGCATAGAACACTGTGCAGTACAAGAACAAGCCCTTCAGCCCACACATCAGCCGTAAACCTTATGTCCAAATTAAACTAAAACTCTGCTACTTGCACCTGATGCATATCCTTCCATCCCCTTCACATTCTGGTGTCTGTCCAGAAGCCACTTAAATGCTACCATTGGATATGCTTCCGCCATGACGCATGACAGTCTTTTGCAGGCATCCACCATCCTCTGCATAAAAAATATTTGCCCTACACATTTCCCTTAAACTTCCTCCCCACTCACCTTACACACATGTCCTCTGGTCCTCCAGGTGGCAAGCCATTTTAATTTCATTTCCCATTCCCACACTGACATGTGTGTCCATGATTGACTTTAGTTGAGGCCACGTGCAAATTGGAAGAGCAACAACTGGACATTCTTCAAACAGACTGTGTCATCATTGACTTCTCCAACCCACCCTACCTCCCACCCCTTGTTTTTGACCCTTCCCTTGAGTTCCCTTATCCCTCTGGCCCTTTTCCACCTTCTCTTTCTCCTCTCCTGCCCTGTCAACCTGACCATCACCCTACCTTCCTCTAGTTCCCCATCCCTTCTTTCTACCATCTACTGTTCTCTCCTATCAGAGTATATCTTTCTCACCCCTCTGCCTCTTCCTCCAATCACTTCCAAGCTTCTTATATTATTCTTTCTTCTTTCTCCACCCACTTTCTTCCCCCACCCACTTGTATTCACCTATCTCCTGCCATCTCAGACCCTTCCCCCATCCCACCCTTTTATTTGGACATCTGCCCTGTTGAAATGAAGGGGTTTTGGCTCTAAACGTCAACTGTCTATTGCCTCCCATGGACACTGACTGTCTTGCTGACCTTTCAGTAATAAGTATGTTGCTCCAGTTCTCTAATATAAGATATAGGAGCAGACATAGGCTATTTGGCCCATTGAGTCCACTCTGCCATTCAATCATAACTTGATCCATTCTCCCTCTTAGCCCCACTCCCCTGCCTTCTCCCCATAAACTTTGATACCTTAACTATCCATATATCTGCAGGTTCTCCACTTCTGGTGTGTGGCGCTTTTACCCTGGGGAAAAATTCTGACTCATTAACAAAATGAGGGAAGCTGTTGAATAGCAAGGCCCTACAAAGAGTCACACGATAGTGATGTAGTGCCAGCTGTAGTTCTGTTGCGTGTGCAATAAAATCCAGCCAAGAAATTCAGTATGACATTGGAAACCTTGGCAAACTTCTACAAATGTGGAGTGGAAAGTGAGCTGACCAGCTGCATCATGGCCTGGATTGGGGACACCAATACTCCTCTGAGTGGAAAGCCCTGCAAAATGTAGTGGACACAGTACATCTCAGGCACAACTGACCCCACCATCAAGAAAATCTACGTGGAATGCTGCGGTCATCGAACAGCAGCAATCATCAAGGATCCACACCACCCAGGATGTGCTCTGTTCTCAGGAAGGAGGTGTATAGATGCCACAAGACCACCAGGTTCTGGAACAGTTGCTACTCCTCCACCAACGACAAACTTAATCAAAGACTCATTTAAGGCCTTTTAACTTGAACATTCTTTATTATTGAATATTTGTTTTCTGAATTGCAGTTTGTTTACACTTCTTTCTTTGTTTACATTTCTCTCTTTTGTATATGCATTTTTATTTGAGTACTTTTTTTCACCTCCAATAAGTAGAAATTCTGCCTGACCTGCAGGACAAAGAATCTCAGGGTTGTATATAATGTCATGTATGTACTTAAATTTTAAATTTAAATTTAAACACACAGCACAGTTACAGGGCCCCTCTGGTCCACGAACCCAAGTTGCCCAAATATCCCAATTAACATGCAGCCCTCATGTGTTTTGAAAGGTGGGAGGAAACCGAAGCATTTGGAAGAAACCTGCACAGAAATGGGGAGAATTTATAGACTCCTTACAGACTGCACTGGATACAAACCCAGGCCGCTGTATCTAATTATGTTGTACTACCCGCTGCGCTGACCATGCCATCCACTCTGACAATAAATCTCAACTTTGAACTTGGAATACCAGTGATAATTCTCACATTCCTCTCAAAGATGGTGCTTTGACATCTTCTGCAGAGAAATTCTGTTTCGTCTGTTCATTCAGATGAATTTGAACTTTTCTCACTGCTGAGAGAGCACGTTTCACCTATCATGTCTTGGCTTGAAAGTCAGAAACTGTAGTTTCAGATGTTAGAAAATCTGATGTCAGGATGTCCTCGACAGAAAGAGGAGGTAACTTTAACTTTTGCCAGATGGTGGTAACAAGTAAACGGGCAACCCTTTTTACAACCCACTCCATATTCCTTTGAGAGCGATCAATATCTGGAATAGAACACCCTTTGTATGCATGAGCTAAGTATTCTCATGACAGAAGATGTAGACAGCAAAGCCAAAACAAACAACGACACTGTTAACATAGTGGTATAAGTGGTTAGCATAACGCTGTTACACACCCATGATGGAAGTTTGAACCTGGTGCTGTTTGTAAAGAGTTCATACATTCTCCCCTTGTCTGTGTGGGTTCCTTTCTGGTGCTCCGATCCCACCTTTCAAAACGGGATCATAGGTTAATTGAGTGTAATTGGGGGGGTCACAGGCTTGTGGGCCAAAATGTTTCTGTGTTGTATGTCTAAATTAAATTAAAAATCCTTAATTCTACATAGGTTGAATGATCTTCCTTCCCATTGCTCTAAAGTCCTACAGGTAGCAGCGTTGCATCTCAAAATGATTCCTTGTTTGGAACACACCATTCACTGGATATTGCTTTACATCCATGATTTCTTCTTTCCACTATTGGTAGCCATGCCTTCTGCTTTGATTTCTAATGAATGTTGAAATTCTCTCCTGAAGCTTCTGCCTTTCCATCTCCCTCCACTCTTTCAAGCAGTTGCTTTAAGACTGATCATTTTTAAAATGTTTGCATTTATTTACCGCACGGTAGAAGCCGATTCCAGCCCTTTAAACCTGTACCAGCCAATTTCCGAATCAGAATCAGAATTTATTGTTCTGAACATGCTATAAAATCTGATTTTTGTGGCAAAATCACAGGTGTAAATATTGCAATAAATTACAATTAAAAATAAATAAATTAGGAGAAAGTGAGGTAGTGTCTGAGTTCATTGTCCATTCAGAAACCTGATGGCAGAGGGGAAGGATCTGTCCTTGTGCCGCTGGGTGCTTGCCTTGTTCCTCCTTCCTGATAGCACCGTGGCCTGGCTGGTGAGGGTACTTGAGGCTGCTTTCTTATGTCACTGACTCTTGTAGATATCCTCAATGGAGTGAAACTGATACCCATATTGGTGCTGGCCAAGTTCACAAATTTCTGTAGTCTTTTCCTCTCCTTTGTATTTGTGCCTCCATACCAGATAGTTCACTCAAATTAAACTGCAAACCCTTAAATTTTGGAGGGTAGGAGGAAACCGGAGCACCTGGGGAAATCCCACCCAGACACGGAGCAAACGTACAGACTCCTCACAGACAGCGGCATATTTGAATCAGGGGCAACAGTGCTGCAGTTCTGGCTCTCCATCCCGTAGGATGATGGTTCCTTTCAGTCAGTTAGTGGGGTTTATACCCCAGTCCTCAGAAAGGAAGAGTGTGCGTGAATGAATTTTAGGTGGGTATGGTTCCACAGGTCCAGAGCCACCCTCTTGACATCCCCTCCCAGATCCAGTGGCATGGTGAGGTCCAAGATGGCTGAGGGAAGTTCTGTGGCAGTGAATAGACAGACCAAGCTTTAATGCAAGGGATGCCCTTTTCGAACTTCACGGCACATGCTGTAATAGTGTTACTCTAACTGCTGCAATAATTGTGCCACCCAATTTGTCCCTGCTTAAATCCTCTTCCATTTAAACTTTTACCCCAAAGAATCTCCTCCAAGCATTTACCTTGTAACATACTCGATTTTACTTTCCAAAGACAGGGTTGATAGATATTTGATATTTAACTGGGGATATGTTTGCACAATGCAAAATTACATTCAAAACCATCATTCACAAAGTATGGAGTATATCAAACACATAGTATGAGTGTATAGTCTCTTGATGCTACTTTGAAGTTGCAGTTCTCAATTTGCTTATATTTACAGAGGAACTTTAAAGTGTAAGTATTATTCTGGAAAATATTAATCATACCAAAGAGATTTAAATAGATAATGACAGCAGGCTGTAGCCTTGAGGTGTTCCAACATTAAAAATGTACACCTAGTCATGACCCCTTCCATATGCAGTTTTAAGATGTTTCATAGCAAGTGTAACATCCAAAGGGTAATCTTTTAAGTGTAAATTAGAGCTGAGATGAAATAGAATATCCAGGCATCCCTTAAACTATTCAAGAACCTGCAGTGCTTTCCACTACTTCTTTCCTGGAATTGTGTGAAAAAAAAACTTGAGAAATGCTTTCCACCAAGAGATGTTAAATATCATTACATAAGTCAAGCAATAATAGCTTATAGTGTGAGTGTGTATGCTTGTGTGTGTGTGTGTGTGTGTGTGTGTGTGTGTGTGTGTGTGTTTACACGTATTTGTATTTTGCATAAGAGTGTGTGTGTGTGCTGGTTATTTGTGTGTGTGTGTGATTGTAATGTGCAAGCAAGTGTATGATTGTGTGTGACTGTGAGTTTTGTGTGTGTGCGTGTGTCCGTGCGTGTACTGTGGTCAGAGTAATGGGAGGGAATGTCTGTTTTTACTTCACGTCATTTTGAATGTGCAGTAAATTTGTCTTTCCCACCATCTTTTCCATTTCCACGCTGATTCCTTTTAAACAAGTCAGTCATTTAATGAAAATAAATAAAATATAACAGAACTAATTTTTACTTTTGCACTAAGTTTTCATTATTTGCAAAAGATAGGTTTAACAACTTCTTACAGACAACAGGGAAACATAGAAACAGTGCTACTAACGCCACTGCCAAATGACACAAGGTGGCTAATCCCTCTGTGGATATAACAACCTATCACTTTGTTAAAATAAGTGCAGCAGACCTTGACCAGCTGCACCCCCAGCCCACACTCTAGTCCCCAACATTCCTGACTCTGGAGCGCACGGTCAGCATAATCGTGTTACCCACTAAGATCCCAGATTTATTTAATTGCTTGAATGTATTTTCCATAGCTTCCATAGTAGGTTTTGAATCTTGAATCCACTTTAGGGCGGCACAGTTAGTGTAGCAATTAGCTCAGCGGAATGACCCAGGTTCGAATCCAATGCTGCTTGTATGTTTTCCCTGTGCCTGCATGGGTTTCCTCCGGGTGCTCTGGTTTCCTCCCACCCTTCAAAACATATGGGGCTGTAGGTCAATTGGGTGTAATTGGGCAGCATCGGCTCGAGGGCTGAAAGAGCCTGCATCCATGCTGTATGTCTAATTTTTTTTTAAAGTTAAAAACAATTTTTTTTGAATATTTTATTTATAATTTTTCAAACTCAAACTCATTTTCCATATTCAAATATTTACAAATATAATTATAGCCATGAGCAATGAACCACCAAGTTTGTCATTCTCCCCCCACCATCCAACCCTCCGCACCTCACACTTATAACCTCGCATACAGGACATCTACAATATAGGTAAGGGAATGAGCATTGGAATTGTCCCTGTCTCTTATTCCTATAAAGTAGCTTCTTAGCTCTGGGACTTTTCTATACATATTAATCCGCTTAGGGGGAAACACACACCATGACACTATTGGACATCTACTTTCGTAGACCACATAAAAAAATCGCAATTTACATTTAAAACTTTTATCGGGAAAGGACGTAATTTATTGTTGCTGCATTACATCAATTACTAAAGAATTTTATATTACATCATCTTGAATCATGGAAAGGATTATGTAAAGGTGCAAATCTGTTTGGCCTTTTCAACTTTAACTTGTTAATTTTGTGATTAAAAATGCTTTATTCTTTTTCCTGGGAAATCCCAGACTTTGTGTGATAAACCATGTGTGTTTGAATGTTAGATATTTGGTATTGCTCTGAGCACCCACTTTAAGAAAGGTAAAAGGTTTTGTCATGTAATACTATATTTATAATGTACATACATGAAATTGCTTACTTTTGTCTACCGTAAGGAAGAAAGAGTCGCCACTTTGTCCAATGCCCCTCACAGAAATGAGGCCCCAACAAGGATCAAACTTGTGACCCCTGATTTACAAGAAAAGCCCTCATTGATTTTTACACAAAAATGCTGGAGAAACTCAGCAGGTCACACAGCATTCTTTATGAAGCAAAGATAAAGATATATCTGTGGTGGTACACCGCGGGCCTACTGCAGGGGGCAACCTCTGTACCTGGAGGAGTGTAAGGGGACAGGACAACACCTTGCTGGCTGTCAATCAGTCAACCTGAATGGATCAAGCCCCACCCGGTTGGGTGTCAATCACCCTCCGGGATATGAGCCTGCGCCGGCCTCCCAAGGCCTCACTCAGAGTTGCTGCAGCCACAGCCAGCTCTGGCTCTGTGGAAGTCTTTGTGGATTAAAGCCTGTTGTACAGTCTTTATCTTTGTGTGTGTCTGATTCTGGCTAACAGCGCACCACAATATCACCAACATTTTGCATATTGATGAATCATTGGTTATGTACCTTTGTTACATAAAGAATGCTGCGTGACTTGATACATTTCTCTAGCATTTTTATGTAAATAACAATCAGATCGACTGCAGATTTTCTTGTTTAACTCCCTCAGAAGTAAATTGATTGTTTTGAATAAGTGACAAAATTGTAACCAAAAGAACACCATGCAAATACATTGAGCTAAACATGTCAACTGTAATATTCATCTATGTTTTGCAAATTTCTCTCCCACAACCTTAAAAAATTTCAGCCTGTGAACTGGGTAGTTTAGATCAGTAGAGGGAAGGAATACACTTGAGTTTCCATTTCAGCAAAAGGCCTAAGTGGGCATTCTCAGCATGTAGACTCTCCAAACCCCCCTCTCTTGTCTAAATCCAGCAGCTCACCTTTCTTTCTATATCTCCTGAATATTCATCTTAAACTTTCCAATTATTATTGCCTTTTGCCCGAGTTCCTCTTTCTAGCCATTCTCCTGTTAAATCTTCAATTTATTGCCCCCAGAATTTATATCTCTACTTTAAGTTGTTACATTATACCTGGTACATTGAGAGGGCTCCTTCTACGAGCAGGCTGACAGGTCAACCTTGACCTTGGGAGTAAGTGGTACAAAGAGGAACAGGAGCAAATTGCAGTGAATGGGGTTGCAATGAAGAAACTCCATCAGTACAAATCAAGGGCGGTATGAGAGCATTGTTGTGGAGTACATTCAGATGCAGGCACTAACTTAAGTCCTTATATTTCACTGAAAATGTATACATAAGAAACAGGAGCAGGTGTCAGCCATCCAGTCCGTCGAGCCTGCCCCACCATTCCATAAGATCATGGCTGATCTGGCAGTGGACTCAGCTCCGCTTCTCCACCTGTTGTCCACCGAATCTATCCATCTGTGTCTTAATTTCATTCAATGAGGCAGAGAATTGGCCAGAGAATTCCATAGATTCACCACTCTCTGTGTGAAGCACTTCATCCTTATATTTGTCTTAAATCTTGAGACTCTTTCCCTTCATTCTACTCTCACCTTTCTGCAGAAGTAACTTCTCTGCGTTATCCTTTCATAATTTTTATATCTCTTGTGCCCCATCTCTAACATAAAATGAATAGAGTCCCAGGCGAGTCAATCTCTCCCCATAAGCCAACCCCTTTGCTTATACTATTTATGATTCATTCTTGATACAAATTATGGATGAATAATGTGTTAAAAGGCTATGTCTGTTGACAATATATTGATTTTTTATAACATTTATTAAGCTTGCAACCTTATCATGTTACACTTGTGATGTCTTCCTTCCTCTGGGAATCTATAACAGACTGCAGGAGCATGGAGGATGTCTGTGGACTTGAGAGTTGATTCCAACTCAAGTCATTAAGTCAGTGGTGATCATCTCTGTGCCACTGAGGTGCCCTTGGTTATGCCACCTGTGCTTAGTCCTTTCAACCAAGTCCAGGTGAAAAAACTGCGGTTTAGTGAACACAGGCACAAGGAAGGCTATTCAGCGCCTTGAGACAATTCCGTTCATTTCCTATATTCATGCCTTACCCCATTTTTCAAAATATCTATCATTAATAAAAATCTGTCAGTCTTGCCGATAAATGGTAATTCTGCCTCACCCGCAGTAAAAAAAAAAGAATCTCAGGGTTGTATGTGATGTCATGTATTTACTTCGACAATAAATCTGAAATTTGAATTTTGAATTAAAGGTTAACAATTGATCTAAAATCATTTGCTGTTTGTTGAACATTCTTGGTCCACTGCATGGACTGATGAAATGAGGATTTTGTGTTGGATGGGAGGGGTATAGAGGGATATGGACTGGGTGCAGGTCAGTGAAACGAGAAAGAATAATAATTTGACACAGACTAGCTGTATGAAGGGCCTGTTTCTCTGCTCTAATGTTCTATGCTAATAATATAGATGACATGGTTATAGTAATAGTTACTACAATGTTATTACAGTACCAATGACCTGGGTTCACATTCACCTCTGTCCCTGATGAGTTTATACACCCGCCTCTTGTCTCTGTGGGTTTCCTCCAGGTGCTCCAATATCTCCCACATGCCAAAGATAAGGGGACGGTTGGTTAATAGGTCAGATGGGTGCAATTGCGGCACAGGTTTGTGGCTAGAAGGACCTGTTAAAGTGCTGTATGCCTGTGTCTTAAATGCATTCAATGAGGCAGCCTCTGCAACTTCATTGGGCAGAGTATGCCACAGATCCACTACTTTCTGGGAGAAACATTTCCTAATTTCCTTCTTAAATCTGTTCCCCTGAATCATGGGGCCGTGTCCCCTAGTTCCAGTTTCATCTGCCAATGGAAACAACCTCCCTGCTTCTATCTCACAACAAAATGAATCCAGTGCTTCGGTTCTCATCAACGTGCTGCCCTTTCGATGAGATCGTTTTTTAACCTTTCAATACACTGGGAGCAGTCTGCAGATGTCACAATCAGGTGTGGTTGAAAAAAACCCTGTGGCAAAGCAGCTTAACTTGTTAACAGCCGTAGACTCGGGATGAATCTCGCACCAGAAAAGAAATGGGGAATTCAGGCAGGCATTCATAATGATGGGCTCCTGCAATGGAAATGTAACTTTAACAATGCCCAATGATCCAAGAGCAGCAGATGCTTCTGGGAATTTGGTGTTACCACATCTGAGATGAAGTTCATCTCCTACTGCTGCATTCACACAGACATTTGGAAATTCCGTGCAGCAGCGGTCTATTGTGCTCCGTTCCGACCCTGCACTCCACTCGTCTGTTCAATTCCCAGTTCTGCTCATTATAGTCATAAACTTGTCAATCAGCTGAGCTCAGACTCTTGATGCTACTATTCAGTCTCCCCAGACATTGCACCATCACTCATTCTTCTGTGTGGAGAGAATCAGTCACAAACACTTCATCTTTTCCAAGCTTGATAAGATAAGCCTTGCTTTCCTCAATTTTGACAAAGCACTAATAGATCCTTAGTGCTTTGTGGAAAGGATTCTTTCTCTCCATGATAATCTTTTCAAAATGTTTACACGAGGATATAAGTTAATGCAATGACATGCCTCAGTTCAAGGACAGAGTTAGAAACCAGCTGTTCCTTGACTGAATACATATGTTCTGTGTAGTCAGCAACAAAAACCGTTTCTTCACACCACGTGTCTGATAGTCCAGGCAAGGTTCAGTTGCAGACTTTCCTGGTAGCTGAGGACCTATGCAATTTCCCCCATTTTCAGTCACCCTTCTTAGAATGGAATGTCCTGGCATGTGTGCATCCAGCCCAGGCGGACACTAGCACTTGTTTCATTTTTAACAAATTCAGAGGATGAATCATTTCAAATGGTGTGAGAGCAACCTGAGTCTCAACATGGACAAGACAAAGGAGATTACTGTAAACTTCAGGAGGACCAAGATCAACCACACTCCACAACACACCAATGGCTCCATTGTCTAGAGATTTTAGAGCACCAAGTTCCTTGACATGCATATAATGGATGACCTATCCTGGACCCACAACACCTCCTCATTAGTTAGGCAGTATCACAATAGTTAGGAGGTTGCACCTCCAAAGCAGGTTGAGGAGGACAAGGCTACCAGCCCCCATCTTGATAACATTTTACAGAAGCACAATTGAGAGTGTCCTGCTTGACTCTGTCATTGTGTGGGATGGTAGCTGTAAAGCATCAGTCCAGAAATCAATAGAGAGGATCATTAAACTGGCCAAATAAATCTCTGTGGTCTCCCTTTGCTCTATTGACGACATTCACGGGAATGTTGCTTCAATAGGGCTCAAAGAATTATTGAGGACCCTTTCCTCCCAGTGCCCAGTATCTTTGACCCACTACCATCAGGAACAAGTTGCAGGAACATCAGAATCAGAACTACCAGGCTGGGAAGTAGCTTCTTCCTGCAGTCTCTAAGGTTGATGAATGATATCCTGTAACCGAGTAAATCATTCCAAAATATTTATATAGATTTACTTTATATCTTAAAGTATATATGTAATTATTATTTACTGTACATTATGTGTGTACATGTGTGTGCACCAGGGTCCGGAGAAATGCTCTTTCCGTCTGGATGTTTATGTACAGATGATAATGAACTTGAACTTCATTAGCAAGGTTTTCATTTATTCCCTAACCAACCTCGAGAAGTGACATTAAATGGACCTCTTTGAATTACATTTATATTAATTTGTGAAATGCATATGATAAAATACATGCTTTTTGTTATATTAGTAGACTTTGTACGTCGGATTTATATGTTAAACTCAATAAATATATTTTATTAAAAAAAAAGAAACAATCCTCTTGGATTTCTGTGGTGAAAGCTTTCCCATGGTGAAAAAAGGTCACAAATACCCCAAGGATTTAAAGCCAGTGGCAGCTTGAAGCTGGTGCTATTCCCATAACCTTAGCCTACTTGGTGATAGAAATGGTGGGTTTGGGAGATGCAGAATGGAGTTATGGAATCATAGAGTTCTCCACAGCAAAGAAACAGGCCCTTCAGCCCAACTTGTCCATATCAACCAAGTTGCTTCCATTTGCCTGAATTTAGCCCATAACCCTCTAAACCAGCCATTCTCATCCTTTTTCTGACTATGGTCTCCTTCAAACTTTGCTCCGTTTATGGGCCTCCTTACCTGTGAAACAGTCACATTTAGTTGGTTTCTTCAATAGTTCTTATCTACCAACTACATTAAAAAAAATATTTTTTATTAATTCATTCCATGGCCCCCTCCCCCTTAAAGGTACCATGACCCCCAGAGGTGTCACGTGGCCCCTGTTGAGAAGGGCTGCTCTAAACATTTCCTCTCGACATAAATACCAAGATGCCTTTTGAATGTTACAGTTATCCCCACTTCTACCGCTTCCTCTGGCAGCTCATTCCCTGCACCCACCATCTTCTGTGTGATGTGTAACAACAGTGAATTTTGTGGATGGTACGCACTGCAGCAATCATCTCCAATGATAGAGGGAACTATTGCTTATTGTTGTGGATGGTGTACCAGCCAATAGCCTGCCTTATCTTGGAGGGTGAACTTCTGAGTTTTATTGGATTTGTACTCATTCAGGAACATGCAGAGGATTCCATTACACCCATAGTTTATACCATGTAAATGGTAAATGGAGTTGGGGGTGAGTCACAGAGGATATTCTGCTTCTAACCTGCTTTCACACATGTAGCTGGTCCATTTGGGTGTATGGTACTTGGTGACCAGAATCAGAGTTACATGGAACATAGAGAGCATACAACAGTACATAGAACAGGCTCTCTGACCAACAATATCTGTACCAAACCTTGATTGTACAAGGTCTATATCCTTGAGTTTGAATGTCCAGCTAGTCCTGCATCTTAGTTGGCTCTTTCAACACCTTTGGAAGCTTCCAACCTAATTACACAAGGAAGTTGTTTTAATGCCAACATGCACAATGCCAAAATCTCATGTATGATTCCATGAGTGTATCAAAGACAATACCTGGAATCCCTTGTAAGCACATTTGTAACATCACAATCTAACTTGTGACACAAGGGATAAGAATGGATTCTTATACATCTCACTTAAGAATGAAATTTATTTTCTATCCTTCAGCAGACGAGCAAGAATGTGAGATGCTAAGCTGAGGCGTTGCCTCCCATCTCAGAGGGGAGTAGGGGCTAAAAAGGTCACAGCACTCTTTCAAAGATGGCCTAGGATGTTTCAACTAAAGTTCCTATCATTCAGAGGGTGGTCCATATCTGGAACAAGCTGGCAGAGAAAACTAGAGAAGAGGGCGCAATGTGAAGTGCCAGTTGATGAAGTAGACAAAGATGATGTGGTCAAACAATAATCATGTCTTTTATTAGCAAAAACTCATGGTACAATAATGAAAAACAATAGGTGCATATACAGTTATACCGAAGGGGAGTGTCCTTAACAGTAGAGATAATGCACAGCCAATGTTAGTACAGCAAGGCTCGCCAGAAGGGAGACAGGCAGCTTGGCAGGCATTCACCACACAATGACAGTATTTGGAAGACATTTATGAAAAGATTTATGAATTGAATAAGAAGGAACCAAATGCAGGCAAATAGGACTACTCCAGAATGCTTACTTGGTCAGCATAAATAAGCTGGGCCGAAGGGCCTGTTCTTTGCTGGTTGACCCAATGACACCACGAGGACAACTTCGTTCCCTCTACCATCAGATTTTCACAGAAATCACTTTCTCTAATTTTTGCACTCATTCATTTATTTTAAATGTAAATTTATAGGATCTGGAACGCTGCTGCAAAGCAACAAATTTCATGATGTTTTCATGATAAAAAATTGTGATTCTCCATCAACATTTGTATTGTTGGTTTTCATCATGGAAGACACATTATCTGGTCTCATTGTGGGAGCTTAATTGTCCTGCCATATTTCCAGCACCAGCATTGTGACCACGTTTTGAGAACATGTAATAAGCTATAAATAGCTTGGGAGGACCTGAGGTCTTTTTTTTTAATTTACTAAAGTTACCATGAATTTTCTTGGGATATTATTGCTATGTTAAAATGTATTCTATACATAGAAGTATTGTGCCAAATGTTTGATCTAAAAAGCAATGGTACTTCAGTGAGATTTTGGATTAAAACATGTGACTGTGAATTTTCGAAACCCCCCAAATTTCAGCTAATGATTCTCACCTGTGCCCCGGGGTGATGGTTTTTGATGGATTTCTTCCTTCCAGATTCGGGCACCAGGTTCAGCGTCAGTAAGGCCCGGTGAATATGGGTCCAGATAGGAAAAAGAGTAAAAAAAGGTCCAAAGTGAATGAGAATGGTTTTAAACCAGAGTAATCGATCAAATAAATTCTGACCACTTTAATTGGTTTCACTAAATTTAATTGGTTGTAATTTCGCGATGATACGTTTAATTTAGCTGACGACACTCTCTCTCTGAGGAATTTCATAACATTATAGCAGCAGCCATAACAGTTGATTTTACACAATTACTGCACAGGCAAGCAATAATTTAATATATTAAGAAGTTTAATGATTTTTAAGGCAAGTCATTGCACATTATGATCTCTGCAAGTGATAAAATTATTCTTCAAGGCAATTTATCACGAGATTATGGTAAATGATGTGTTGAGGATCATTTAATAACAGCAACGTGGTTGTACTGAAAACATGGACAACACGGATCACTCCCTTTGATTTCTGTTGGGAAAACTACCTTTCACAAAGTAGTGAAAGAAATTGCAAGGAGGAAATATTTGCTTTGGGCTGGAAAACACAGCAGTCAGGGTTCATTACACCCCAGGCTGACACTACCTGGAATTAAATAATAAAAAATAACACTTGAAGGGAATTTAGCAAGACTCAGAACTAATCAGTAACCTCAAAGACTTTTTAAAAATCTCTGTTGTCTGAATTCTATGATTGCACTCAGTCAGTTAAAGGGTTCACAAGAATGGGTGGGGGGGGGGGGGGGGGAGGTGGGGAGAGGACTTCATTGAACCATTCTGAATGTTGAAATGTCTAAACAGTGTATAAGTGGGAAAGTTGTTTCCCATGGTGGGGGAGCCTGGGTCAAGAGGACACACTTTCAAGATTGAACGGCTCCCATTTGAAATAGAGATGCAGCGGAATTTCTTCAATCAAAGAGTGGTGGACCTCTGAAATTTGCTACCACGGGCGATGTGGAGGCCAGGTCATTGGGTATATTTGATGCAGGGATGGATAAGCATCTAAAGGTTATGGGGAAAAGGCAGGGGAGTGGGCTGAGTGGGAGAATGATTCAGCTCACGTGGAATGGCAGAGCAGACGCGGCAGGCTGAATGGTCTATTCTGCTCCTATATTGTGCTGACGGATGGCACTCTCATACACATCAAAGTAGTGTGAAGGCTCTCTGACCTCCCAAGGAATAGGCAACAAGTGATGGGGTAAAAGTAACATTTTGGGTGCGATCAGGAAATTGTTTTTTAAAAGCCCTTTGAATGTCATCCGCACGGATGGCAGTCTCTTCAATCTGAGGCGCCTGCAAGCTCACACCAAGACACAGGAGCAACTTGTCCGTGAACTACTCTTTGCAGATGATGCCGCTTTAGTTGCCCAATCAGAGCCAGCTCTCCAGCGCATGACGTCCTGTTTTGCGGAAACTGCCAAAATGTTTGGCCTGGAAGTCACCCTGAAGAAAACTGAGGTCCTCCATCAACCAGCTCCCCACCATGACCACCAGCACACCCACATCTCCATCGGGCACACTGAACTCAAAACGGTCAACCAGTTTACCTACCAGTTTACCTACCTCGGCTGCACCATTTCATCTGATGCAAGAATCGACAAAGAGATAGACAACAGACTCACCAAGGCAAATAGTGCCTTTGGAAGACTACACAAAAGAGTCTGGAAAAACAATGACCTAAAGAAACACACAAAGATCAGGGAGTACAGAGCCGTTGTCATACCCACACTCCTCTTCGGTTCCAAATCATGGGTCCTCTACCGGCATCACCTACAGCTCCTAGAATGCTTCCATCAGCGCTGTCTCCGCTCCATCCTCAACATTCATTGGAATGACTTCATCACTAACATCAAAGTACTCGAGCTGGCATTGTCCGCAAGCATTGAATCCACGCTGCTGAAGACTCAACTGCGCTGGGTGGGTCATGTCTCCAAAATGGAGGACCATCGCCTTCCCAAGATCGTGTTCTATGGCGAGCTCTCCACTGGCCACCGAGTCAGAGATGCACCAAAGAAGAGGTACAAAGACTGCTTAAAGAAATCTCTTGGTGCCTGTCACATTGACCACTGCCAGTGGGCTGATATCGTCTCCAACCGTGCATCTTGGCGCCTCACAGTTCGGTGGGCAGCAACCTCCTTTGAAGAAGACCGCAGAGCCCACCTCACTGACAAAAGACAAAGGAGGAAAAACCCAACACCCAACCCCAACCCACCAATTTTCCCTGGCAACCGCTGCAACCGTGCCTGCCTGTCCCGCATCGGACTTGTCAGTCACCAACGTGGACATACTCCTCCATAAATCTTCGTCCATGAAGTCAAGCCAAAGAAAGAAGAAAGAAAGAAAGAATATCATCAGTTAGCTTGGCTCCATTTCTACAAAAAATTGCTCCAATTTTCAATCAACCTGACCTTTGTAAAGATATTTAAATAGGTACCTGGATGCAAAAGGTTGAAGGGGGATAAGGGTTGAGTACTGATTAAATGGACCACCTTGGGCAGACAATTTGATCGGCATGGCCCAAGTTTTGGCTGAGGCTGGAAATTTGTATTCTGGAAAAATCTCTGGCTCTACTACCAGTGCAATCAAGTGGTAAAGAGTAACTTGGACTGTTTGTTTCATGACATTGCAAATTACTGCTTGGCATACATCCCACAATCCTTATTAGATGTTAAACTATGATATTAAAACTTGCCAGAAAATACATTTAGTGAAACATAAAAGTTTGCAGAGGCGGTGATTATAGAAAAAACCTAGAACGGCTGGAGGAACATAACAGGTCTCACATCGTCCAGAGGGGTAACGATGTATAACCAATGTTTCAGCCCTCAGCCCTTCTTATTAATGGCCTTGACTCCTATTTGCATTTAGTTATATCAATGACTTTAAGCAATTGATTATTGATAATCCACTTCATTCCAGGAATTTAGTCTTGATACTGGAAGGAGCCAGGAGTAGGATTGTTGGGAATACTTTGCTAGTTGTCACACACTTGATTGTTGCACGTTGCAGAACCGTTTCAAAGTGTTAGATAGGACCAAGGTCAGTATCCCGGTCAGGTCTGAAGAGAGTTTGCCTCCATTAAGAAGCATTAGAAATAGGAGAAATATTTGGCCACATAAGTCAGAAAATTTGAGCTGTCATTCAGCATGAATATTAACATGAGAGTTTATTGTCATTTACACAAGTCCAATGTACAGATGCACTGAAATTGTTACTTATTGTAGCTACAC
Organism: Narcine bancroftii; assembly: GCF_036971445.1. Lineage (NCBI taxonomy): Eukaryota > Metazoa > Chordata > Chondrichthyes > Torpediniformes > Narcinidae > Narcine > Narcine bancroftii. The sequence continues at coordinate 40,436,434 of NC_091476.1, read as the reverse complement.
GGGTATGTAAGATACAGCAACTACAATAGTAGATATTACATTGCTATCCCCTCCCCATATCACTTCTCAGCTTTTTTTTCTTTTGTGTCCTCCCACCCATATCCTCGTATGACCTCCTGCCTGTGGACCTGTGCTCGTCTCCCTGACCCACCCCTCACCATTATATTCAGGCGCCTGCCTGATTTTGCTCATATTTTCTCAAAGGGCTCAGGCCCAAAATGTGTATCTTTATCTTTACTACTGTTACAAGCCCAGAGGACCCCAAAACCCAGCAGCAATAGATATTCACCAAGACAAATGCTTACTTAAACAGAAGTATCTTTAAACATGAAAACAGAATCACACTTTAACTTTTCACTATTGACTTAACATAACTTAACCCCCTTCTAATTCTAAGCGCCCATGTATGTAATGTGTGTATAAGTTTAGAAAAGTTCTTTGGTTCACAGTCCAATCTCACTTCTCATTCCTCCAAGTTCACTGGTTGCCGGCAATTCTTATACTGTGCACAGAATTTAACATGTATAAAGTTCACCAGGCTTCGGTGCTTGAAAGGTAAATGGTTACTGCTCAGGAAGGTTCTTGTTGGTTTTCAGAGAGAGATTTGTTGTTCCAGGACATCCACAACTGATTCCTTTTTAATCAACCACTCCAGTGTCTTGCTGATGAAACTTGCCCCCTCAGGGTTCTCCAGATGATAACCTCCTTCTTTCATGTCACCACAGAGTTCCTTTTTGTTTCTCTTATTCCAAGTGAAACATTAGACATCCAGTCCTCTCCTCTTGCATGAACCACAAGGGCTTTGACGAGGCTGAATTAAGAACTCACAACCTATCTTCCATATGGGGTTTTCCACAAGCTTGCCAGCTTGTCCTGTTCCAGTCCCAGCTGCTGTTGCTGACTGAGACACTGTAGAACTGATCTCTGTCTCTGTCGGTGAGAGAAAGCCTGTTTGACTCTCTCTGCTTGCAAACCCACATGACCTTCTTAGAACAGCAAGGTCTCTTCAAGACAGAAGGCGGCTCCGACAAGCTCTTTCATCTCTTGGCTTTCTGTAAACAACAATCCATTAGTGAAGTCTCTTGGGCACTCTCCAAAGCTCTTTCAAAGGCTGTGGGGCTGCTATGTCTAGCATTAGCAGATCTCCAGTATTTCAAATAAGATCTGCTGTAAAGTGTTTGTATGTAACCTACTCTAACAAACCTTTCCCAATTTATCTCCCAAAACCATACCTATATACTCTGTCACAGTACTTAAAGAACTCTGCATGACTTATTGAGTTTCTCCATCATTTTTGGGTAAATTACTGTGATATGTCAGAAAAAAAAGGATAATAACAATAAAAGATAAATAAATACGATCTTCTCATTCAAAAAATTTTTTGTGCTGTTTCCGTCAGCTGATGTTACTGATAGAGAGCAAAATGAACACCACTTGCTGGAGGAACTCAACGGGTCAGGCACCATCTGTTGAGGGATAAGAAGAGTTGACGTTTTGGTTTAAGACCATGAAGATTGAATATGGAGAGGGAAGTTAATCGGTATAAAGTTGGGGAGGGGGTGCACTTAGAAGTGCAAGTAGGACTGAGGAAAGGCAAGGGATGATGGACAACAGGGGGGACGGGCAGGGAGGAGAGGAGCTAGGAGGCAGAGGCAGGTGTCGTCTGTATTTGATTGAACTCAAATACAGTCTATATTTTAATCTCATTGAAGTAGATAAGGAAAAGACCTGGAATGCAAAGGGCCCAGCCCAAATGACCTGAGCTGAGCAGAAAAATTATTTATTTTGTATTTTATTTTTAAATATGTATATGATTATTATGTGCTGTGTATTTTGTGTGAGTGTGTGTGTACTGTGGTCCAGAGAAATGGTTATATATGTTGACCAGATGATAATAAACTTACATTTGAACTTGAACTTGTACTGTAAAGTGAAACTTGGGGTCAGAAACTGAAGTCATGACTTGCAAATGGTCTGTTTCCGTACTGGAGACTGTTGCACAACTGCACAATGTCCAATCAGTAGAGGAGAACTTGACCACATCGCGCGATCAACAGAGAGAGCAGCGTGGACATATGATGTCAAAATGAGCATTGAGATCTGAAGTTGGGCAGTCTGAGACACAGAGCTGATGGAGTCAGACAGAATTGCAACATCTAAAAAGGATTTGGACACATACTTGGAAGTGGAGACGAAAGGGAAAATAGATGTCTGTTGGCTGGATGTTTCTGTGCTTTACAATGCTGTGAGGTAACAAGTTCAAACAAAAGTATCCTATAGATAGAGTGAAACAAGAAGGTCTGCAGACACTGTGATTGGAGTAAAGACACAAAAATACTGGAGAACTCAGCAGCTCATATATATCTAACTATTCATCCTTCCATCTAGCTATCTATCTATCTATCATATATGCTGTGTGTCCTGTTGAGTTCCTCCAGCATTTTTGTGTTTATGTTATGCATTTGTCTGTTGATGCCAAGCTGCAACACTTAAAAATGAATACAGTTAAAATAAAATTGAGAATTCTCAGGGTGATATTCCACTCTGCATGAACACACGTTACGGGTCTAACCATTTTACTTTGAATCTGTCCAGATCTGCTCTTGTGGACAAAGAATAATGGCACCTTTGGGATGAGCAACTGGGAGAAGTTGCAAGATTTTGGAAAGTGCTCAATGCCTGACTTCCCACAGGAATATTCAAACTGATCCCTCCTCCTCCCAGGAGCTCGCAGACCATCAGGCTCTGCCACTTCTCCACTCTCCTTCACTTGAGCCAAGATATCCATTTGAGTGAAGCACGAAAGTCTGCAGTCACTGTGATTTTAATAAAAAACACAGAAATGCTGAAGGAGCTCAGCAGGTCTCACAGCGTCCATAGGAGATAACGATATACATCCGATGTTTCGGGCCTGATCCCTTCTTCAAGTGATGGGAAAGAGCAGGCAATCATCCTCTCCTGCCGTTTCTTTTATTCAGACTCCTCCCCCTGCCTTTTCCTGAATAGCTGCCTGCCTACTTTTTCTTATACCTTGAGGAAGGGCTCAGGCCTGGACCTTGGGTTATATATCTTTATGGATGTTACAGGACCGGCTGAGTTTCTTCAACATTTCTGTGGTTTTTTTTACAAGATATCCATTTCTCTGCAGGTCCTCAACTGATGTGACAACAGGACATCGGTCTGTCCGGTTAATCCTCTCACCTCTTTCCCCCACTCAGCAGCAACAGCGTTTTGCAGAATTCCCACGGCGCAGCCTCTGGCCACTCCAGTGGTGGGTGTAGCAGCTCAAGTGATTCTGGCAGCAGTTCGGAATCCGACTCGGACAGTGAAAGCAGCTCCAGCGACAGTGAATGCAACGAAGCTTCCCGCACTGCAACACCAGAGGTAGGGGATGTACGATCTCATTAGATGAGCTGCACTCAGCCACAGGCCGATCTTCCATAAAAGGCGGACAACAGGGCAAGCATTCTCAGTGAATGGCTGGGCCCTCGAGGATGTTGTAGAACAGAGAGTCCTGGAGGTACATGATCCCCTGAAAGATCCCTCATGAGTAGACAGAATGACGAAGGTGGAGTATGGCACACCTTCATTGATCGGGCCATTGATTACAAGCTATACACAGGAGACTGCATATGCTGGAATGGGAAGCCAAGCACAATCTACAGCAAGAACTCAGTGGGTCAAGCAGCATCAGTGGGAGGAAATGAATGGTCAACATTTTTGGTGAGACTTTATCAGGTTACATTCCTGGTTTTCCAGATTTCATTCATTTCCGGTTTACTACTTCTTCAGAAGCTCCCCTATTTAAATCCCCTCTCTCATGCAGCATCAACCCTATAAGCATCACCCGATCCCTCCTGCCCTCCACCCTATCACAGCCCATACCTTCTCTCACTTATTCCTTTACCCATTTAGAGCATAGAACATAGAACTGCCCATTACAGGTCCTTTGGCCCATAATGTTGTACCAACCCATATAAACCAATGCTGCAATCTTCTAACCTTTCCCCTCCATCACACCCAAAACCCTCTATTTTTCTTACATCTATGTGCCTATCTAAAAGAGTTTTGAATGCCTCTATTGTACCAGCCTCCATCACCATTCCTGGCAATGCATTCCAGGCATCCACCATTCTCTGTGTAAATGATCTACCTCTGGCTGTTCTCCTAAACTGCTTCCCCTCACCATAAACAGATGTCCTCTGGAATTGGCCATTGGTGCCCTGGGAATAAAAGTGCCGGCTGTCCACTCTATCTATGCCCTTGATAATCGGGAATGCTGCATGTTATAGTTCTAATCAGCAGCCTTTAATCTAGATCGTTATATCACATGCAAAGTTCAGATTTATTGTCAGAGTACATACATGACATCACATACAATCGTGAGATTCTTGTAAACAAAGAAATATGTGCCAAGTAAGAGTCCTTAAGTGAGCCTCTGATTGGTTTAACAACAAAGTTAAAGTGTCTAATAATGGAGGGGTAGCAACTATTCCTGAAACTGGTAGTAAGAGTCTTATGGCTAAATCTTAACTTTGAACTCTATAAGATATACGCTATATCTTAAAGTTCTGATGAGAAGCTTTTGAGCTGGAACATTAACTGTCTCCATGTCCACCAAAGATGCTTCACTTGCTGTGCATTTTCAGCCTTTCCAGTTTTTTCATGTGGTGGATCAGTTGACCCTGACTCCAGCTTCCAGTCAATAATTGCATGAGGATTGTCATTAGTTTGGCAGCGATAGCATATTTAACTACCAGCGGCCATGCATTGGATGAGATAATTCTTTTAGCAGAGGGAAGTGAATTCTAAGAGTTTCCATGAGTAACGGGGGAGACCTACCCCAAAGTAACAAATGGAAAAGAATTGAAGATGCCCTTTCAAAGACAAATCTCAGTGGAGTTATATACAGGTGACCCTGGGAATTCAGGTGCTAATAGTGCGGTGTAAGTACGCTTCTCAGACTTGCTGCTGATCTAAGGAAGACTGGGTGACCAAGGGAGCATAGCTCCTATGCACACAGCTGTCAGTTCTCCAAAATCTCAAACACATTTCTCACAGTTGGATCTAAATGGGAAGTCATTGATTCTGACTGTTGATCTCAGACAACACGATTGTTCCCTCTGCACTTCCATCAAATTATACAGCAGGAGAGGAGAATGCTGTGAAGGAACTCTGGTCTTCCATTGCTTGGGCCTGTTGCTGATATTCCTGTGTATGTATCAGATTGCCTTAAGTTGCCGCAAGAAATTCATGTGTTCTCTCCTTGGCTCCCTGTGGGATACACCATGGACTGAAACCCCTGTGATCACAAGACATGCACCCACATCTCCTCCCTCAATGCCAAATGGGGACCTAAACAGTCCTTCTAAATTAAACAACATTTCCCTTGAATCTGCAGAGGTCATTTATGCATCTAGTGCTACCATTGTAGTCTCCTCTACATCAGAGAGTCTGGCCACAGACTGCGAGATCACTTTGTTGAGCACTTTGGTCTCCACCACAAGAGCAGCCATCTCCCAATAGCCACATATTTCAATTCTGTGTTCCATTCCTGTGCTGACATGTCAATCCATGGTCCCATGTACTGCCAGACTCAAACCACCCACAAGCTGGATGAACACACCTCATCTTCCCTCTGGATACTCTGTCATTGACATCGATCTCCGGTTTCTGTTAAACATCCCCTCCCCTTCTTCCCCTGTCACCTTTCTCCCATCTCTCTCTCTCTCTCTCTCTCTCTCTCTCTCTCTCTCTCTACCTTTTGTCAGTTGGTCTAGATTCCTTCCCCTTTCTCTCTCCAGTCTTTATTATGTTTTTTTTGCTCAGGCCCGAAATGTCAGTGAAATATCTTTTCCTCCTATGGATGCTACGAGACCAACTGAGATCCTCCAGCATTTCTGTGTGTTTTGCTCCACCATGGACTGAATGCAGGGAATTGTACACACTCCCAGCAAACTGCAGGTTACATTTATTGTCACTTGTACATGAGGGGGACCCTGGAGGCGGCTACATTGGAGAAGCCAATGAGATCCATGGCCCCTCAACATCTCTGAAGTGACTTTCTTCAGCTTCTCATTGTTTTAATAATGGCACTGAATTGCTTGGTGACTTGTTGCCTTTGCAGAAAATATTTTTCTGTATCTTTAGTACATGATGAAAAATTGATCTTGAACATGCACAGAGGTTTGTTTTGCATGGTATCCAGCATGTCTATTGACATATCACTGCAGTGCAGAGAGTAGGGTTACTGTGAGAGATCAGTTTGAATGGACTAAGGACAATATTATTTTACTCAGGAGAGGATCCTTCAGGAAACTGATAACAGGTGAAAAGAAACTGTTCTTGGATCTGACACACTTGTAGCTTCTTCCCAATGGGAAGAAGAAGAGAGTGTGGCCAGAGTAGAATGCATCCTCGGGGATGTTGGCTGCTTTTCCAAGGCTTAGAGAGGTGTTAATGGAGCCAATGGAGAGGAGTAGGTGATAGAAATTTAGGGAGGTGGGGAGAATTTGAGGGAAATAGATTTTAGGCAATATCAGTGAGGGAATGAAATTGCTATAAGGTAAAGCATAGACTCTGGATGGGCTAAGTGATCTATATTGTAAGGGAATATGGGGAGTAAGTAGCGTAGACTGTGGGAGAGAGTAATTTCTCATCCAAGTTCAAGCGACACTCTCCCCAGTAGAAGGACTGTAGGAGCAGTGCTCAATTGATATAAGTAACAATTTCTTCTCTGTCTCCCCAGCCTGAGCCACCATCAACCAACAAGTGGCAGCTGGACAAATGGCTGAACAAAGTTACCTCCCACAGCAAGACCATTATCAACAGCCAAGCCGATTGTGAGGGGCTCGGTGAATCCCAATCCCAAAGCAATCAAGAGCCGATTAAAGGGAAACCCATTCTTCCATTGCCTCAGCCAGATTCCAAAGATCGGGTCCTACTTGGTCCCATCAGGGAGAAAACCAAACCAAGGTCCATTCAAAAGGTGCCAGAAGGGAAGCCGGTGAAGCAGAAGTCTCCTGTGCACAATGAGCCAGCTCCACAGAGGAGAACCGTGGGCAAATCTCAGCCTAGGAGAGTGGAACGGACTCCAAGTGTCGAGGAGCGCACCTGGCTTCGGCCCAGTAACCCCAGCAGCACCCCCAAAGACAGAGATGGGCGAGGAACCTCGGCCGACCTACCTAAAGCCAAGGCCAAAGCTGCCAGTGGAAAGGCAGGGCCGAGGAAGGAGTCACGAAGTACCACAGCAAGCGCTGCGGACAAGAAGAAGCACCGTGTGCCCGGAAAGATTGTGCCGAAATCAAGAGAGTTTGTGGAGAGCGATTCATCGGACTCACACACAGACCATGAGGAGGTCACAGCGGGGAAAGCCTTGGCCCCTCACACTGCGACCGGCAACTTGGTGAAAGTGAAGGATTGCATCAGCATCACCACTTGTCCCATTGTCTGCACAGAGAGCACAGCTTTGGACCAAGACACCATCGATTTGGAAGAACAATCATTTTCACCTCTCCCACTCCCACAGAATGAACTTCTATCCCCCTTGAGAGACTACGAAGAGATTAAATCACTTTGGGTGAAATTGGATCTCAGTCTTTTGTCAAGAATCCCCGGACAAACAATAGAAGAGATTGTATCCAACAAGGCAGAGATTAGACAGTCCAACAGCAAACATAGCTATCCATCTCCTTCACCAGTGACAGATAAGAATGCCATTAAAACCAAACGGAAACACAAGGTGAGTGAATTGGCCAGAATTTACACTTTTGAGGGATATTGTGGTTGAAAATGAAGCAGAGTCATTTTACACTGTGTAGTATCACAGGGGCATCTTTTAATCCAAAAACTGGAGATGTGCATTCAGATTTCTCTTGGTAAAAGGAGACCATTCAGTGCACCATAACAGTGCCAGCTCCTAGAGCAACCCCAATCATTATTATTTTCCCACCAGATCATCTATCAAACCTTCTGGATTCTATCATTCACCTGCACATTTGAATGGCCATAAGGAATAGATTAGGAATCACAGGAAGAACATGTAAACTTCACATTGGCACTGGGTGTCATTATTAAACCCCTTGTCTCTGGGCAGCGAGGCAGCGGCCCTTACTTTAAATTAATTCCATTACATATAAAGCATGTTCCAGAACGACTCTTGGTCCACTAATATCTTGAGGGGTAAAGATATTGATCAACCTTACTTGATCTGGCATGACATTATTGTCCTCTGAATTGGACTGGTGGGGGCCTTAGTATAACCAAAGTCTTTTCAATTACAAAGATCACTAGATGGGCCAAGGTTCTGTTTCTGTGCTGCTCTGTTCTATGTTTTGATGATTATGTGGTTCAGTAGGAGGATTGGCCTGCTGCTTCGATGTTGTAAGACACTTTGACAACTATTTCTCACTGACCGATTTTTAAATTTAGATATACAGCACGGTAACAGGCCATTTCAGCCCATGAGCCACCTTATTTACACTCCTTTAACCTACACTCCCAGTGGGAGGAAACCAGTGACCCAAGGAAAAACCAATGTAGACTTGGAGAGTATTGATAAACTCCTTACATACAGCGCGGGATTTGAACCCTGGTCCTGATCGCTGGTGCTGTAAAGATGCTGCGCTGACGGCTATGCTAACCGTGCCACCCGAAAATCTTCATTGGCTGAATGTATCAAGGAATTTGGGGGAATGATGAGAGATCGACCAGAAGTTATTTACATGGCTGAACAAGCTTGAAACTCTCATCTAATAGCAGATGGATATCATTCACATAGCCAGCATTAATTTCTCCTGCATACAATGAGAAGCTGTTTGAGGCCATTTATTGAGAAGGGGGTGAAGGGGTGATATCAGGTACATCAAAGGGGAAAAAATGATAAGGGGAAGAAGCAGAGGAAGGGATAAGTGGTAATAGGCTAAGGTAGAAGAGGAGGAGAGACAGGCAGAGGGAGTGATCACCTGGAGAAGTAGGGGGGAGGGGGAAGAGATTAAAGAGAAAGTTAAGAACAGGACTAGGTGAAGAAGAGATGGGAAAACTGGAACCAGACAGAGGTGGGGGTTACCTAAAATTGGAAAAATGGATTGGAACATAAGTCTTATGAGGCAAGGTCAGGAGAGTTAGGGCTTTTCTCTTTGGAGCATAGAAGGATGAGAGGTGACTTAATAGATGTCTGTAAAATTCCAGGAGGCATAGATATAGTGGTCAACCAGCCTCTTTTTCCTGGGGCAGGGAGACATCCGGGGTAAATGTTCTTTACACAGAGAATTGTAGGTGGCTGGAATGCTTTGCCAGGGTGGTGGTGGAGGCTGGGACAATAGGGGCATTTAAGACACTCCAGGACAGGCACATGGATGTAAGAAAAATTGTGGGTTATGAGGTAGGGAGGGTTTAGTACTTTTTTTGGTAGGAATGATCTGAATGCTGTCCAGGAGGAACATGATATGTTACTCCTTGAGTTTACATTTGTCCCCACCGAGGTAGCGGATGAGACTGAGATAGACAAGTCTTTGTGGGAATGAGCTGATCCACAGTTACCCTTGAGAAGGTCATGATCTCTGCCTCCTTCCACAATGGTTCAATAGCAGTGATCAGTTCACAAATCTTTTGTTGAATTGAACCATCTTTGCAAGTCCAGTAATAAAAGTGAGACTATGAAAGGTGGGGCTACATGCTCTCCTAGAGGTTAAATAGCACCCAGTGGAGATTTTACAATGCTAAAGGTAACTGTGGTGGTATTAAAACACACACAGAAATGCAGGAAGAACTCAACCAGTTCAGCAGCATCCAAAGGAAGTAAAGATATATTCACAATGTTTCAGGCCTGAGCCCTTCTTCAAGGAATAAGCAAAATGCAGGCAGGTATCTGAATACTGCGGCAGGTGTTTGAGTACTCACCCCTTCTGTGGAAGTAAGCACAGGGATCATATCCCAAAGTTCAAGTGAACAGTTAATTCTATATTTGTGTCCCTTGCATGCAAAAAATAAATTCAGCAAACACCTGCTTATTTAGGGAAATTTTCTCTAAAATTGTTTTAGAGAATTATTTACAAGGAAGCAGACAAACTTTTACATGTTGAATCTTAAGTTGTTGTTGCCAACCTGTGAATCCAACAGCAAGGCAATACAACATACAGCACAGATACATGCTGAGACATGACCTTACAGCCTCTGCCAATCAACTCTGTCAGTTGCTCCACTGAGTTGGTGGTAAAAATGCATTTGGCGACAAGGTGTGATGGAAGATGGGTTTGGGGAAGGTCACAGATAAGCTAAGATTAAAACACTCCTGGGTTCTCTGCTCAACCTTTCAGCCATTTGTAGGGTTCCCGCTTCCCCACCTGGACACTCCCAGGGGGTCTCTTCTCCCTCTCCCAGGGTTCTTTGCTCTCCCACTCAGGTTCTCTGTTTTCTCTCTTTTAGCTACTCCCGGGATTCTTGGCTCTTGCTTTTGGCCATTTGAAGAGTTCCCTGCTTCCTCTCCCGGTCACTCCCAAGGGTCTCTTCTCCCCCTCTCGGACATTGTCAGGGTTCGTTGCTCTCCCATTCAGCCACTCCTCGGGTTCTCTGCTCTTTCTCTCAGCCACTCCCAGGGTTCTCGGCTCTCCCTCTTGAAAACTCCCAGGATTCCATGTTTCCCCTCCAGGCCACTCCAGGCATTATCTGCTATCCCTAATGGCTGCTTCTGGGGGTCTTCAGCTTTTCATTGAAATTCTGGTGGAGCTTGCCAACTGCTCTGTCAATCCCAGATCTCTAATCTGCACCTGACACCATCCACTAAACTGCCTGGTCCAATGAAAAACATTGCAGAAAAAAAAAATGCATCTTTGTAAGATAAACTTCTCCATCGAGGTGATGTAATGTTATGATTTAAATGCCTTATTGTAAGTATAAACAATGCTTGTGCAGGTTTCCCCAGAAACAAGAATACCTATTAATTTTGTAAATTATGGCAATTAAGGAAAAAAAAAGTAAATATTAACTGATGGCAATTTCATCTGCTTTATTTGCAATTCAGCCACAATGTTCCAAGGCTCATTCCTCAGTTCGGGCCTTTCACTGTGATCCATTAGAAAGCCAGGAAGAGCTCGAGGGACAGAATGGCCTCCTTCTGTTCTAATGGTCTGCTCATTTCCCCAGACGGAGAACACAGAAGGTCTTTGTGAACTCAAGAAGCAGCACTTGGAGAAGGAATCCACAGCCCCACTGCTGCTCCCTGCCAGTTGTTCAGCTGGTTCTAGCCACAAGATTTTGAGCAGCAAAGAGTAAGTGTGTTTCAAATTTATAACTTGATCCTACCCTATTAATGAACTTAACATTTGACTTCAAAGCATCTCATGAGTCACAACAGCTCTCTGCATTCCTGGGCATTCAAGTTTCCAAACCAGGCTGATACAACCAATCAGTACACTTTAAAAGAGATACAAGTGTCTGGTTTTCAATGGCTGGAGAAAAAGGGAAGAATGGGAGCAGAAAGAGTACAGGCCAACAGACAAAAGTTGTTAATCAGCTATGTAAGGAGAAAAGGTGAGAATTCATTTTGGTTCTGTGAAAGGAGATAATGGGAAAAAGGGAAGAGAATGAGAGACAGAGCTCGAGGACAGCAGACATAGGGAAAGATGAAAATGAAAACCAGAGGTCAATGTTAATGCCATCTGGTTGGAGGGTGCCCAGACAGAATACAAGGTGTGGTTCCTCCAATTTGCGGATGGTCTCGTTCTAGCAGTGCATGAAACCATGGACAGTCATGCCATCAAGGGATTAAGATGGGGAATTGTCCAAGAACTTCACAGGAAAAAAGAAGGTAAAGCAGATGGACAAAATAAAGATAAAGCCTTTTTTGAAGAGCAGTTGAGGTCATTAAAAAAATGGTTATGATTAGAATTTAGTGTAATTAAAAGAAAAATTAAAAGAGCAGAAGTTAAAATGCAAAGTTTAGAACTGGTCATGACAGAAATAGGGAAAAGAGTAGAAAATGTGGAGGAATGGGAAACTGCTGTAAAAATAGAAGTAAATGATTTAAGAGATGGGAAATTGAAATGGGTGGCCACTTGGAGATCCCCACCATATGCAGTACACTATATGCAGCTCTGCATTTCACAGCTTTTACATTCCCCTTTATTTGCACTTTCTCTCCCTCAACCGTCATCATCAGCCAATCCACCAGTTGCTTGTCACTTGACGAGAATGTTGGCATCCCAATGAGTTACATGCCGAGAATGTGTTTGCGACTGTGTATCAAAATTGGGGGCCGTAGATATAAAGGGAAGGTCCTTTGCCTGGTGGGTGGGGAGAAGGGGGAACTGGTTCCCACTGAAGCTAAAGTCCTTTTTACACAGAGATCCTGCAATACTGCCATAAAGGAGACCCATCATTAAGCCAGCTTTGCTTGTTTACACTGAACCAAACAAAGCCGGCATAATGCTGGGCCAGTGTGTCCGGCAGGACTTGTGGCATCAAGTGTGACGTATAATATAGACATCTTTTACTGTCCTGGTCCCGGCTTGCTGGATCAGTGACTACCTTTGTTGCCAGCTTAAAGGCTGGACTGCAATGGCCCTCCCCCCCGCCCCCATTCCATGTTCCTACCTTTAGCACAGTAAAGGCGCAATATTCCAACATTGAAATGGCTGTGTAGAAGGGGCTTTTGATGAGGAGAGATGGATTCAAGGAGACATTGAAAAAAGTACAGGAGGGAATGGAGATGAGATTTTGCTGACAGATTGAGATCAAGAAGGGGAAGACAGCTGAGTGAATGTGCACACTGACATGAGTCTACTTTTGGCTAAATGGCCTGGTTCTGTACAATAAACTTCCATGTAGGTTTGTGTAATGTTTATATTCCAACCACCAATGACTAAAAAGAAATGCAATGGTATTAAAGAATTACATTAAAAAAAAATAATTAAAATTATTAGGACTTGCTTCAGAAAGTTATTTACAAATGAACTGTTCACCAATAAAATGATCTAATAATTACATTTCGTAATGACTTTAATGCAACATTTATTCCTGGCAATAGAAGTTGCCATAACAAGTATTATCTTGAGCCCACAACCACTGAAAGGATCAAGATATAAGGCAATCTGAATGCAGTGTGGGATGGGACTAAATAGGTATTGTACATACATTTCAGGGACATATTGGTATTGGCTGTCTGTTGGTAAAGTTACTGGTTAAACAGTTTCAATCCCAACACAGCAAGTGAGGAATTAAATCCAAATAATTTAATGAATGGATTAAGAAGTTGGTATGTGAAGTGGCGACAACTGAGGTGACATAATTTCCACCCCCCACCCCCATATTGCTTGATAATGTTCCTTGCTAACGCAGTGTTGCCATTCCTTTCGAGAGGAATAGAATACAAGAGCAGTGATGTGATGTTCAGGCTTCATGAAGCACTGGTGAGATGTCATATGAAGTATTCAGAGCAGTTTAGAGTACTCCATTTTTAAGAAAGGATGTACTCAGGGTCAACGCCAGAACAAGTCTTAGCGGCGGCATTAGGGTAAATGCAGGGGAGCACATTCTGACGCTCGAAAACTCGCTCACTGTGGGGGGGGGGGAATGGTGGTGATGCCTACCTGAACCTCCTCTGTGCGAGGGATCACTCCTGATCTTAGGTGCTGTCTGTGTGGAGTTTGAATGCTCTCACTGCAGCAGCATGGGTTTCCTCCAGGAGATCTGGTTTTCTCCCACATCCCAACATCATGCTAGCTAGAGGTGAATTGACTATGGTTACTTTCTCTTATTACATATGCAAATGGTAGAATCTAGAGGGACGAAATGTGAAGAGAGTAGGAGTTTGTAAAATCATGAGAGACATTGATAGGGCAGACAATCAGAATCTTTTTTTTCCAGGGTATCACATACAAGAGGACATGAACTTAAGGTGAGGGAGAGGGGTGGAGATTAAAGGAGACACAAGGAAAATATTTTACACAGAGTGGTGGGTGCTTGGAACGGGCTGCAAGGAGCAGTAGTGGAAGCAGGTACTATAGTTGTGTTTTAGAGGCTTCTGGACAGAAGAGGATGGATGGATATAGATCATGTACAAGCCGCAGAATTTTAGTTCGATTTAGGCATCATATTCAGGATAGACTCATGAGTGGAAGGGTCTCTTCCTGCCCTCTACTGTCTGTGTTCTGTCTTTTTAATTAAAATTAAACAGGCCAGTGGTGCATGAGGATCAGAGGGTAGCTCACTTTCTTCCATTGTTTTAAAAATATTTTGAAAGTAACCCTGGAAATTATAGGCCAGTGAACCTGATGTCAGTAGTAGGTGAATTATTGGAAGAGATCTAAGAGATCAAGTTTGGACAGCCATGAACTCATTATGGATAGTCAACATGATTTGTGTATGGTAACTAAACTTGTAGAGTTTTTCGAGGAGATTACCAGGAAAGTTGATGAAGGAAAGGCTGTGGATGTTGTCCACATGATCTTTAGTAAGGCCTTTGTCAAGGTCCCAAATGGGAGGTTAGTCATGAAGGTTCAGACGGTAGGTATTCATGGTGAAGTAGTGAATTGGATTCGACAATGGCTGGACGGGAGAAGCCAGAGAGTAGTGGTGGATGATTGCTTCTCAGACTGGAGGCCTGTGATTAGTGGTGTGCCTCAGGGATCCATTCTGGGACCAGTGTTGTTTGTCATCTATGTCAATGATCTGGATGATTATGTGGTAAATTGGATCAGCAAGTTTGCAGATGAAACTAAGATTAGAGTTATTGTGGTCAGCGAAGAGGGTTTTCAAAGTGTGCAGAGGGATCTGGACCAGCAGGAAAAATGGGCTGAAAAATGGCAGATGGAATTTATTGCAGACAAGTGTGAGGTGTTTCTTTTTGGAAGCACAAACCAAGAAAGAACATGTAGAGTAAATGGTAGGGCACTGAGGAGTACGGCAGAACAGAGATCTAGGAATAGAGATACATAATTCCCTGAAAGTGTCATCACAAGTGGATACGGTTGTAAAGAGAGCTTTCGGCATATTGGCCTCCATAAATCAAAATATTGAGTGTAGGAGTTGGGATGTTATGTTAAAGTAGCATAAGACATTGGTGAGACCAGATTTGGAGTATTGCGTGCAGTTTTGATCACCTAAGATAGAAAGAGTGCAGAGAAGATTTACTAGGATGTTGTCCGGATTTCAGGAACTGAGTTGCAGGGAAAGGTTAAACAGGTTAGGACTCTATTCCCTGGAGAGATGAAGAATGAGGGTAAATTTGAGAGAGGTATTTAAAATTATGAGGGGGGTAGACAGAGTTAATGTAGATATGCTTTTTCACTGAGGGTAGGTGAGATACAAACCAGAGGACATGGGTCAAGAGTGAAAGGGTAAAAGTTTAGGAGGAACATGAGGGTAAGCGTCTTGACACAGAGTGTGGTGGGGTGTTGAGAGAGCTTCTAGCTGAAGTTGTGAATATGGGCTCAATTTTAACATTTAAAAGGAATTTTGACAGGTACATGGATGAGAGAGGTCAGTGGGACTAGGCATAAAAAATAGTTTGGCACAGACTAGAAGGGCCAAAGAGGCCTGTTTCTGTGTTGTAATGTTCCATGGTTCTATAGGATTAATGTCAGAGTGGTAATGGATGGTTAAGAACATGACTGAACAGGCATGTTGCCTTGTCTCTTTGAGCTGTTGCTACATACCTCGAAGTTCATTCCTAACCTGTTGTATTGTCCGTGTGAAGTTTGGACATGATCCCTGTGACTTTGAGGATTTCCTTCAGGTATTCTGTGTACCCCCCACCCCCCCAACTCCATGTCCCAATGATTGCTTGCCTAACTGACTTGAGTCAGTTACTGTTGACGTGCTTGGGAGGAAGCAAAATGTAGAGCTCTGAGAGAGAGAGAGAGAGCAGCTCTCCGATGGGCCGAATCTCCTCCCTTGTCATGAGGGGAAGGAAAGGCTGACTGAAATGTTTTGCATCCCCAGCCTCCTGGACCATTCATTCTTTCTTTTCCTAGGTTAACGAAACAGTTGACAAAAAGGGAGAGGAAGTTCCCGCCTCCACTCTCGCCACTGCCGGACGAACCTGAGCCCAAACGACGAAACAGCGATAGCAGCTCTCTCAGCCAGGAGAACAACAGCAGTTCCCTACCAACCAGTGCCTCACAACCCTCCACCCAGTACAAGCACCGCAGACCCGACAGCAGACCTTTGTCCCACACGAAAAACCCCACCGTGAGTTCTTGTTCTCACTTTCTCATGGCTAGGTGAGGCACTGCGGTGAAAAACACACAAAGTTCATCTGTAAAAGAAAGGGTCAGTTTATTTGGGACATTAACCTGAAACACAATTCACTGTGTATTTCAACGAATAGAACATTTTTAGCTCTGATTCAGAAGCTGAAGGTTTTAGACGGCACGGTTAGTGTAACAATTAGCGCAATGCTATTACAGTGCCAAGGGCCTGGGTTTGAATCCGGCGCTTTCTGTAAGGAGTTTGTATGTCCTCTCCTCTGATTTGTGTGGGTTTCCTCTGAGTGCTCTGGTCTTTTTCCCATCCTCCAAAATCATTTGGGGTTTGTAGGTTAATTGATGTATTTGGGCAGCATGGGCTTGTGGGCCAGAAGGGTCTGTTACTGAGCTGTATGTCTAAATTTAAATTTAAAATCCAAATATTTCTGTGAGGAAATAGCTAATCTGCCTGAGGCCTCATCTCTGCTTCTATGCCGAGCACCCAGAACTATCATTTCCCTCATCTTTCAGAAATGGACAGTGCTCCTCTTTAAATGCCTCATCGGGGAATTCCAGAGATTTTGCGCGTTCCGCATGAAGGACGCCATCCGTATACAGTCTCCCTGTGCAAAACCTACAGAGCGTTGAACTCTCAAACCTGCTGCCTCAAGATAGGGTAGTCCTCTGGCACACTTTAGAAGAGAAAGTCTTCTCAGCACCTCATTCAATATTGATCCTTCACTGTACATTACCAGAAGAGATTTAACGCATTACTCTCTGCCGAGGCTTGCTGTGCATTAATTAACTAGCATGTTTCCTGCATCACAAAGTTAGCAATGCTTGAAAAAGGTACTGAATTGGCTATAAAGACTCCATGCAAATGCAACTCTTTATTGCATGAAATCTACTAGTTAACGGACAATGGGGCCTCACTAAAAATAAACATTGGTTTCATTTTCATTTTGCGAACTGTCTATTTCTATCATTTACTTTTTGATCAGCCCTTTGCCAGTAGCTGGCTTTACATAACTGTAGCCAATTGAAATAAATGTCTTTCTTTGTTGTTTATGAAAATTCTCTGCTCCAAAAATAAAAGGGGCAATGATAGTGTTTCACACAGCAAAAGTCTAGCTTGAAGCAGGCCTGATTTTATTAGAAAGAACCCAGCAGTGTTTTTGATAAATTGTTTGGCACCTTCATACAGAATTTTTCATATTAAGATTATACCTTTGAACTATTCATACATATCGCTATTAGGAAGACTGCACTAGACTCAATTTCTTCTATCATCTTGAACATAACCTGAATCAATTCCGTTGCTAAGGCAACAGCTCAGTAAAGTCTAGCTATTACCATAATAGCCTCAACCTGTTCATTCTATTCACAAGATGAGGTGAAGCTGTACATTTTCAGATTGCATAATGCTTTTAGGGAAAAAAAGAATTTCTCTGGAATTTAAACCTCTTTAGCAAATATTAATTCAGCTGATTTTTTAAAAACTTGACACATAGGGATTGAAAGCTTTATTTTTCACATGAAAATTCCAAGTTTCAAATCAAACTCTTGACAGAAACATTTGTTTATCCATGAGCTAGTGAAAGATAGCATGGAATTCTGACTGACAGATATACTGTATGCCCAAAACTCTAATCTCTGCCATTTTAATGGAATTGATGGTCCCCCAGCATTGAACTAGTTTACACCTCCATCAGTATGAGGAGAGAGTATTTTAAAAGATGGGGCATCATTTCCTGCTTTCCTTTGAAGAGAAGGTTTATTGAATCTTCGAATCCTTGCAGGGAACTAAATTGCGCTGGGTCTAAATTAATGCAAAAATTTAATCCTCAATCTTTTATCCCATTATTACTTCCACTAGCAGGTGAAATTAGAATTAAGGGACATGGTCTCAAGATTGGGGGAGTAGATCTAAGACAGAGAGAAGCAGAAACTACTTTTCCCAGAGAGCAGTGAATCTGTGGAAATCTCTGCCCAAGGAAGCAGTGGAGCCTGAAGCATTAAACGTATTTAAGGCACAGTTAGCAGTAAATAATTTTTTGAATATTAGGTGATCAGGGTTATGGAGAACAAGTGGGCAAATGGAGCTAAGTCAATGACCAGATCAGCGGTGATCTTATTAAATGGTGGACCAGGCTCAATAGGCCAGATGGCCCACTCCTGGTCTTATTGCTTATGTTAATATGAACCGGCGTTTCGTTCCCACAGATCTGGTTGCTAACTGCAATAGTTTTTTAAAAATCCTCTTTTAAATAGAGTAAAATCCTTGGTATCTGGCATCTACAGGGATTGGTTGATACCGGATAAGTGAACTTCCCAGTTCCTTGAGACTGTGTGTTGCGTGAATGGAGAATTAGTGGTGAGGCTTGCCAATTTTAAACCTGTATTTTTTACCCATTTATTTTCATCTTTTTTTTTTTGCTGCTGGTTCTATGGTTCTAAAAGACACATCTGCTGGAGGAGGTCAGTAAATCATAAAATCATAAAATCACAGAATTTAGAAGGTCATTCAGCCCTTTCAGTAAGATGATGGCTAGACACATGACTTTTGGACCCTATTTCTGCTGTCTCTCCCTTCCCCTTACACCTTTCACCATAAGGACTACATCCCATGAGTTGAAATGGTGTGATCATCTCAAATTCCTGCAATTTGATTACTGGATTAAACTGATTTATTTTACACAGCCTGAATGGCTGGATCAGATTCAGTAGGAGAAAAGAAGGAGAACCATGGAAGGGGATAAGATGTGTGTGATATTGACAGGAGAAAATACCCAGAATAATGATTGTTTTGAGTTCCTTCATTGCCTGAGATTGTGAGATTAATGTTGCCACTAAAGTGACAAAAGGCAAAGGAGGAAAAACCCAACACCCAACCCCAACCAACCAATTTTCCCCTGCAACCGCTGCAACCGTGTCTGTCTGTCCCGCTTTGGACTTGTCAGCCACAAACGAGCCTGCAGCTGACGTGGACATTTATCCCCTCCATAAATCTTCGTCCGCGAAGCCAAGCCAAAGAAGAGAAGAAAGTGGATCAATAGAAGAATTTGAAATGACTAGATTTGTTATAGCGTATGTACTACAAAGACTGATTTACTGCACTGGCGCTGATGTAAGAACACCACATCATTGGAGTGCCGATCTCGGGTTGGCCGGCATTCCCATCAGAGTGCCCCGTCTTCCTGCTGTGTGGAGGTCACCTGGGATGATGGCCAATGTCACCCCCACGTCCACGCGGTTGCTGCATATGTCGGCCATTTTGTGGGCCATTTTGTGTGGGTTGCTACACAACCCTCTCCTCCCCCAGAACTGATAACTGGGCCATTGTCTGTAGCCTTTGGTAGTTTGCCCTTGATTTGCAGTAGCGGAGTGCAGACTGGCTCGCCATAGTCCAGATATGCCGGTTTCAGGTGGACGACGATGAAGGTTTCCTCCTTACCACTGATGTCAAGGACGAAGGTGGAACCATTTTCTGTAATGAACTTGTAGGGCTCCTCATAGGGTTGTTGTAATAGTGATCTGTGTGTTACCCTCCTCTATTTATTTGGGATGCTTTGCTTGGGCTGGCCATGTGGTGGGGGCTGCCACGGGACCAAAAAACCCAGTTTCCACCGTAGGCTCTCAAGGTTTGTTGCTGGGTATTCCAGGCATTATCGAGACCTTGAAGTCCTCCTTTGGCACAATGTGAATTCCCAGCAAGACTCAAGGGAGCTCATCCGCCCAGTTGTGACCCTTGAGTCGGGACATCAAGGCTGCTTTGAGGTGCCTGTGGAAGTGATCCACCAACCCGTTGGCCTGAGGGTGATTGCCGTGATATGGCGGAGTTGCGTATTAAATTAGCCAGCACTGCCGAGAGCCCGGAGGTGATTTGTGACCCCATGTCTGAGGTGAGGTTCTCAGGATCCTGAATCAGGACACCCATGTGTTAAAAAGTACCCTGGCACAAGTTTCTGTGGTGGTATCAGCCAGGTGAACTGCCTCTGGCCACCTTGTGTAGTGGTCCACTATGGTCAAAAGGTATCTCACCCCCATGGTAAACTGATCGTGGCTCCACTAAGTCAATGTGCACATGGCTGAACCTGTGCCGCACTGGCTCAAAAGTCTGTGTGGGTGCTCTGGTGTAAATCTGCACTTTGAAGGACTGACAGTTCATGCAGGTCTTGGCCCACTGGCTAACCGGTTTAAGGAGGCCATGCCAGACAAACCCGTTGGCCACCGTTTTGAGTGTGGCACAGATGGCAGCTTCAAAAACCTGGTGCCTCCATGCAGCCAGGACGAAGCGGCAGGGGCTGCTGGGAGAAATGTCACACAGCAGTGTCAGGTTACTAGGGATGACTGAGATGTCCTCCACCCTGAGACCAGAGACAGCTGTCCTGCAAGTGGGGATCTCAGAGTCCTGCTACTGTGCTTTGATGAGAACCATGTAATCGACCCCTTGGGACATTGGTGTGTATTGATTCCATCGTGGGGTGTAACAGAGCGTCGCATACCATGTTGGTTTTCCCCGCGATATATTGAATGTCCATGGTAAATTTGGACACATGGGAAAGTGTTTCTGCTGTCAGACCAACCACATATCCAATAACTTATTGGAAGTGAAAGTCAGTGGCTTGTGGTCAGTGAACACCCTGAATTGCCGGCCTTCCAAAAAGTAATGGAAATGTCTTACTGTCAGGTGCAGCACTAACAGCTCCTGGTTGAAAGCGCTGAATTTGAGTCCTGGGCCATGGAGGTGCCTGCTGAAAAAGGCCCTCGATGAGTTTTTCTATCACACCCCCTACCGTTGTGCTAGAGGCGTCGAAGATTAGAGCGGGGTGAACCAGGAGAGTGGCTTTGGCCAGCGCATCTTTGGCACTCTGGAACGCCCTGGAGGATTCCTCATCCCAAGCAATGTCTTTTGCCTTGCTAGTCATCAGCACCAAGGTTGGGGGGGTGGGGGGCACATGATGTATGCTGCTGCCGGTGTGAATTTGTGGTAAAGGTTTATCATACTGGAGAATTCCTACAGTCCTTTCATCGTGCATGGCTTAGCAAAGTGCCGGGCCGCCTCAACCTTCTCGGGGAGGGGTGTGGCCTCTTGCCTGTTAATCCTGTGCCCTAGGAAGCTGATGGTGTTCAGACCGAACTGGCACTTAGCAGGCTTGATGGTCAGCCCAAACTCGCTCAGCAGGGTGCACAGTTGTCTCCCATGGGTGGCGTGGCCTTTGCAGCCATGGCTGATGATGAGGATATCGTCCAAATAGATGGGAGGTCCCAGCCCACTGTGTCCATCAGCCGCTGGAAAGTTTGTGCCGCATTCTTTAGACCAAAGGGCAGGCGGAGAAATTCAAACAAACCAAAGGGGGTTATGATTGCAATCTTGGTGTGGTCCTGGGGGTGAACTGGAATTTGGTAGTACTACCAGATGAGGTCTACCTTGGAAAATACCCATGTCCTGTGCAGGGTTGGCGGAAAAGTCTTGGATGTGGGGGATGGGATATCTGTCGGGCATAGTGGCATCGTTGAGGCAGCTGTAGTCACTGCATAATCTCCAACTCCCTGCTGATTTGAGCACCATGTGGAGGGGAGAGGCCCAGAGACTGTCGGAACATCACACAATCCCAAGCTCCTCCATCTTTTTGAACTCCTCCTTCACCAGGCTGAGTTTTTTGCAAGGGAGTTGGCATGGAGTAGGGTGCCCTGAGTCAGTATTTGATGCCTTACCCTGTGCTTTGGCTTTGCCACAGAGAACTGTGGCACCACTATCAAGGGGAACTCCATAAAGATGTGGATGAATTTATTGTCTGAGAGTGTTATAGAGTCCAGGTGGGGGGAGATTAGCTTGGCTTCCCCCAGAGACAGAGTCTTAAAGGTTCTGGCATGCACCATGTGCCGTCTCTTGAAGTCGATCAGCAAGTACTGGGTCCGAAGGAAGTCAGCCTCCAGGAGTGGTTGCGCCACTGCTGAGAGGGTAAAGGTCCATGTAAGGTGGCTGTTGCCGGAACGAAGGGGGTTGATGCGAGGCCAAAAGGTCCAAATGCAGGAGCTGTTGGCCATCCTCAGTGTTGGGCCCTGCTTTTCGCTGCGGGTGTCTAGGCCTGCAGGGGGCAGGACTCTTATCTCAGTGCCTATATCAACCAGCGAACACCTGCCTGACAGTGAGTTCCAGATGTGGAGTTGGTTATCACGTGGGCCAACCGCTACAGCCAACAACAATCGTTGGTGAGAGCAATTCCCAAAAAAACAGCAGGATGGGTGGCATCGATGATCCTCTGCATCCCATCGCTGATGGTAGTAGCATTGCTGTCTCGGGGTGTTCAATTACCTCTCCGCTGGCCATGATCTCACCAGGGACTGTTCGAGGGGCTTACTGATGTGGTCTACGATGGCGCTGATGACTTTCTTTGCTCTCCAGAGTATATCCTCCTGAGCAGCGACCCTCCAGGGGTCACTGAAGTCCACGTCTGTGAGCAAGAGCCATATATCTTCAGGCAGCTGCTCCAGGAAGATCTGCTTGAAGAGCAGGCAAGGTTTGTGGTCCTCGGTTAACGTGAGCATCCCGCTCATTAGGGTGGATGGGGCCTTGTCCCCCAGTCCATCCATTAGCAGCAATTGGGTAGGGCCTTCGCACTGGGAAAGCCGAAAAGTGCAGGTTAGTAGCTCTTTGAGAGCTGCATATTTGCCTTGCACTGGAGGCTGCTGTAGGAAATCTTCAACCCTTGCCACTGTGTCCTGATTGAGGGCTCAAGGGCAGTGTCATCAGCAGTGATGTGCTGAAGCTGGAACTGAGTCTCAACCTCCTTGAACCATACATGCGACTGCGATACCCAAAACGTCAGAAGCCTGAGAGAAAACATGTGGTTGGTCACTGGCTCTGCTTGATCTGTCATCTTTGGGTCCAACTGCTGGTTGGACCTGTTGAGGTCACCAATGTAGCGAACACACTACGATGGGTATGGAAGAAAGGCACGCACACAAGGAGTCAAAATCTGATTTATTGCACTGGCAGCTTTACTTTTATGGGCCCTTGGCGCTGACGTCAGGGCCCCACGTCTTTGGAGCGCCGACCTCGGATTGGCTGCCATTCCCGCCAGAGTTCACCGTCTTCCCATCGTGCAGAGGTTTCCTGGGATGCTGGCCGGTGTTGCCCCCAGGTCCACGCGCGCACAGGCATTTGTCAGCCATTTTGTGGGCCGGTTTGGATCTCTGTGCACAGGCCGCTACATTGTAACCTTTTGCTCTGTGCAGCTGCCCACCAAGCCCCTCTTATATCTAAAGCTGCAGCAGACCTGTGGTTGCACTTTTGCTTCTGACTGGGAGAAATTATCTTGCTTTGCTGTTTATGCCTCATAGGGCTAGATAGAATTAACATGGAGAAGATGTTTCCACTAGTGGGAGAGCCAAGGACCAGAGGGCACAGCCTCAAAATGAAAGGATGTCCTTTAGAATAGAGATGAGGAGAAGTATCTTCAGCCAGATGGTAGTGAATCTGTGAAATTCATTGCCACAGTCAGCTCTGGAGGCCAGGCAATTGGGTAGACTTAAAGCAGAGGTTGATTAAGTATTAAATTAGTAAGAATGTCAAAAGTTATGGGGAGAAGTCAGGAGAATGGAGTTAAATGGAAAAAATCATCAACCACGATTTAAATGGCAGAGAAGTCTCGATGGGCTGAATGATCTAATTCTGCTGCTCCTCATCACACTGAGCCTTCCAACATTGGGAAATGGAGAATAGCCCCCACCTCAAGCGCACACACATGATGGTGTACCAGGCATTCTCATGCAGGTGGACCAGGAACTCCCAGTCAGGTGGATCAGACACTCCCAGGCAGGTGGACCAGGCATTTCTGGGCCGGTGGACCAGACACTCCCAGACAGGTGGTCCAAGCACTCCCAGACAGGTGGACCAGGCCCTCCCAGACAGATGAACCAGGTACTTCCAGGCAAGTGTAATGCTGCTTTATATACAGTGAAAAGTTCCCTCTGGTCTCTCCTGCACAGTGTGAGGTTTCAGTTTTAATCGGTGAAAATTATAGATTTGATCTGACAGCCTTCATTCTGCACTCAACTAAATTGAAACCTTGTCCCTATGACACACCCTTTAGAGAGGTAAAGCCGCACACCAATAATTTGTAGTCTTATGAGAACAATTCTGACAATTTTTTTCCATGTTTCCTCATGAGATTATTTAGCCCAATGAGTCAATGTTAGCTCCCAGACTATTCACATTCCCCCTCTAATTTTACTTGTATCTGATTCTTTCCCCACATTTCCATCCACTTCCAGCAGATTCTGGTGCTTGCCTTCATTAGGGACAATTTGCAATGGGCAGTTATCCAAATATCCTACATCTTCTTGGGGCTGTGGGAGGAAACCAAAGCACCTGAGAGAAATCCACAAGGTCACAAATCAAAGGTGCAGACTCCACAGGTCCAGCACTCAAGGTCAGGATTGTTTCTGGGTCACTGGAGTTGTTGAGGCAGCAGGTCTAGCCATGGTGCCACCCTGCTGCCCCATTTGAAAATCAGAGGTCTGTTAAGATGCTTATACCTGCAGCTACACTTGCCATGCTACCACATGAATTAGGAACAGGATACTTCATGCATGAAGCTGCTCTCCCATTGAATAAAGTCTAATTGATCCCTTTGTAGCCTAATTCCAATTAATTGACATGCTGTAACATTAGATATGTTGCCATATTATTGAGTATTATGTATATGAGTTTATTGTAAGGTAAGTACAATGTACAGATACACCCAAATTCTTACTTGATGCAGCCACACGGGAAAGGTAAGACACACCAACAACAATGGTATAAATTAAATTACCACAATATACCTTTATTACACCTTGCTGCAAACAGGCACTCCCACCCTGCTTGCTATAATAAAATTCTTCTTTGCTGCAGGAGAACGAATCACATGTCAACTTGTCAAGTAATATCCATGAAAACAGCCAATTGCAAGCAGATCCTTGGACATTAATATCCAATGGTCATTCAGAACCTAGAAGACCCAAGTTAACGTTTGATGACATGTGAGTGTTACTTTTCATGCCCTGCTAATGGATATCCCAAAGACATTAAGGAATACGCCACCCTGTGTGTGTCCTCAGAATCAGTAGGAATGAATTTAAGCCCCACATATGTTCAACAGTGGATGGATTCCAATGAACAGGTCTGCAACAGAATAGACAAGGAAACGTCAAACTAAAGGTACAATGTCAACCCTTAATCAGACAACACTTGGAATGCCATGTGGGGTCCTGATTGCTAGGAGTGATGCTAGAGTGATTTCAGACTCAGATTTCAGATTTATTGTTAGAGTATAGACATGACGTCACATACAACCCTGAGATTCTTTTTCCTGCGGATGAGGAAGAATTACCACTTATTGGTAATGCAAAAAATTTGAACATAGCATATACATATAAACAAATAAAGAACTGTGAACAGATAACAAATGTAATCAAACTGTGCAATACAGAGAGAATTTTTAAAAATCAATAATGTGCACAAGTAAGAGTCCTTCTGATTGGGTTTGTCGTTGAGGAGTCTGATGGTGGAGGGGTAGCACCTGTTCCTGAACCTGGTGGTGCAAGTCTTTTCTGAATGTAGCTGCAAGAACAGAGCGTGTGCTAGATGATGTGGATCCTTGATGATTGTTCCTGTTCTCCGATGGCAGCATTCCCTGTAGATGCTCTCGATAGTGGGGAGGGTTTTTTTTAACCTGTGATGTCCTGGGCTGTGTCCACTACCTTTTGGAGGACTTTACACTCAGTGGTATTGGTGTCCCCATGTGGCTTAAAAAGGGAGGCATTCATCCCAAATGGCAGTATAAATATTTACTCAAAAAGGTTTAGATGAATCGGGGACAGTCAGCAAAGATTTTATTAGGTGAGGTTGTGTTTCATTATCTTGATTGCATTTTTTTAAAGAGATAAGAGGAGGTCGACGATGACAGTGTTCTTGATGGCATCCGTATGGATTTTGACAAGGCATTTCCCAAGGTCCCATTTGGAAGGCTGAGCAAAAAGTAGAATCCATGGGATTCCAAAGAGAGAGTGGCAAATTAGATCCAAAATTGCCACATGGGCCAGAATGGATGGATGTTTTTGTGCCTGGAATACGATAGCTTGTAAGGTTCCACAGGGATCAGAATTCAATCTTCAGATCTGTTAATATACATATTAGTGATTTGGATCTAAATGCAGGAGGAATGATAAATTTCCAGGTGCTATAAAAATCCCATTTGGTTTATTGTGAGCAGGACAGGAAGATAGAGATGGCTGAATATTTGGGCAGAAAACAAAAACAGAAAATGGAATTTAGCCCAGAAAGTTGAATTTACCAGTAATTCAGAAAAAAATGTGAGAAAATATATCCTGGAAAGTGTAACCAGGCAAGCACATTCAAGAGAATATTATGCAGAGAGAGAAACAAAAGTGTGCTTGAAACAGATCTGTTAGAGCAGTGGTTCTCAACCTTTTTCTTTCCACTCATATACCACTAAGTATTCCCTATGCAATAATAATTGCTCTGTGATTAGTAAGGGATTGCTTAAGGTGGTATGTTTGTGGAAAAAAATTGAAAACCACTGTTTTAATCGTATCTAATTGATTCATTATGTGCACGGTTTCATAACTCCAAAGGAAATGGGCCAATGACAATTTTTCTCAAGCAAAATATTTCAGTAACAATTGGGTCTAGAACAGTGATTCTCAACCTTCCCTTCCCACGTTAAGCAATCCCTTTCTAATCACAGAGCACCGATGGCATAGGGATTAATTCAAGTGGTATGTGAGTGGGAAGAAAAAGATTGAGAACACTGCTCTAACAGATCTGTTAGAGTGTTAGGGGCAATAATATGATTAAAAAATGCATCATGATTTCCTTTATTAGTTAATGCAAAAAAATATAAGAACAGAGATGCACATAGAAAATGCTGGAACCACACAGCAGGTCAGGCAGCATTCTTCTTGTACCTAACCTGTCTAGTTCTATCAGAATTTTATTTGTCTCAGTGAGATCCCCTTTCTTTTTTCTTAATTCCAATGATTAAAATCGTGGTCTATCCAGTCTGGTGAAGCCCTTCAATAGTAAGAATGTCCTTCCTCGGATTAGGAGTCCAAAACTGTACACAATACTCAAGGTGGAGCAGAAGTTCTGTGGAGGTAACTATGAATGCCAATGGTCTCATACTTGGTATTAGAGTCTTGCCCCTGAGATGGAGACAATGAAGTCCAGAGAGGGAAGGGAAGAATCATAAAAATTTGCAGCAAACATAATGAAAAATTTGAGTTTTTTTGTGAGTGCAGGAAGCAGGAGCAATACAGCTGTGGAATGATCTGAGGGAAAACAGTTGAGGGATTGATTCTGAATGGGACTGAAGCAAGATTTGGGCATCAATCTGCCCATCCAAGTTCCCTTGTTTGACCTGGAAAAGGTGAGTGAGGTGTTCAAGGTCAAAATATGATTCAGCCAGTTCTGTAAACATGAGCCTTGCTCTCACTCTACCAGAGATGCTTTCTTTGTTCCACCCAGCTCATCCCCACCCTCTCATCTGTTTAAAAATTACTTTGTTTTCTTACTTTTCAATTTTGAATGAAGAGGGACTTGAAATGTTAACTTCATTTTTCTCTCTTTGCAGATGCTGCCTGACTAGATAAGTGTATCCAGCATTTCCTATTCCTATTTCTAACATGTAAAGTCCTCATTTTTTTTTTATGTTGTTAGGCAATGAGGACTTTGCTGGAACTGTAGACATGAGTCAGGCCACAGCATGAGTTGCTGTATATAGCTCTGGTCACCAATTTACAGGGAAAATGTGATTGCAGTGGAAAGAGTGATTCATGAGGTTATTGCCAAGACTGTAAAATTGTAGCAAAGGGACAGGATTGGATGCACTCAGGTAGTTTTCATTATTTACAACACAGGGGAAGTCGATTCTGGCCATTGAAACTCATGCTGCTGAATTGAACAAAATATATCTACCAACCATGTGGGAGGTGGGAGGAAACTGCAACACCCAGAGAAAACCCATACAGGTCATGGGGAGAACATGCAAACTCCTCACCAAATTCAAACCCGGGACACTGACACTGTAAAATGTTGCACTAACCTCTACGCTAACCATTTCGATGAGAGAGGCAACTGCAAAGCGATTTAATTGAGCTGTAAGAAGCTTTGAGTGACCTTGATTGGGTAAATTTGAAGGACCTATTTCTCCCAGCAAAGGAGATGGATTTAAAATAATTAGTAGAATTAGGGGGAAATGAGTAAATACTTTTTTTTTATCCAAATGGTGCTGAGTGTTAGAACTCATGATCTATTGAGATGTTTAAAGTAGGAACCCTCATTATATTTCAAAATTATTTTGATATGTTGTTGAAGAGTGTAACTCCATACTGAAAGATGGGAGTAGATTGGTTGGCTCTTTTATGGCCAGCATCCACACAATGGGCTGAATGGGTTTCTGCTATCCAGTAAGTTTTCTATAACAGACTTTCAAACAAGAAATGACTTGAGACTCTTTTCATTTGGACACTCAAAGGACAAGAAGCAATTTGACTGAGGTCTTTAAAATTGCTGATTTAATCTGAGTGCAGACAGAGTGAGTGCTTCAGCTTGTGTAGAAAAGAAAAACTGTAAGCCAGCCCTATGATGCAATCAGGAAGAAACCAAATAGGGAATTAATTAGAAAAATCCTAACTCAGTTGGCAAAAATGCAACTAATTTCTGCAGAATGTTGTTGAGAGAAACAGTTTGAAGAAATGGAGAAGAATGAAAAGAGAATTGGATACCATGGTAGTGGGTTGTATAAAGGAAGGGGATGAGTCAAATCTAAGTTCTTGGTTAGTCGCTATTTCGCAAGACTTTCCTGGACCGAACACACCAATGGCATTGTGAAGAAAGCACATCAATACCTCTGCTTCCTCGGGAGTTTGTGGAGTTTGGTATGGCATCAGAAACCCTGGCAATTTTTTACAAAGGTGTGGTGGAAAGTCTTTCTGACTGGCTGCACCACGGTCTGGTATGGGGACACCAATATCCCTGAGCATAAAGCCCTCCAAAAGGTGGTGGGCAAAGCCCTCCCCACTACTGAGAACATCTACAGAGGGAACAATGCCTTCAGAAAGCACCAGCTAACATCAAGGATCTACACACTCTGTTCTCGCTGCTGCCATCAGGAAAGAGGTATAGGTGCCAAAAGGCTCACACCACCAGGTTCAGGAACAGCTACTACCTCTCCACCGTCAGACTCCTCAACTCAGAGACTCACTTAAGGACTCTTACTTGTGCACTTTATTTTTGTTCTCTCTGCATTGCACATTTTGTTTACATTTGTTATCCGTTTACTGTTCTTTGTTTACGTTTACGCTGTGTGCAGTTTATTTTTTGCACAACCAATTAATGGTGATTCTGCCGCACCCGAGGGAAAAAGGAATCTTAGGGTTGTATGTGATCTCATGTATGTACTCTGACCATAAATCTGATATCTGAAATATATCAGTTACCCTCTATCTATAATAATGAGCCGTGCATGTCCTGGTTAGTGCAGTAGTTAATGAAAGTCCATATATCAATTACTTTAATGTCATTAGTGCCAAGTTAATAATCACACACACACACATTTTATATATATATATAGGTATATCTATATATATAGATATATCTATATATATATCTATATAGATATAGATATATCTATATCTATATATATATAATGAAACATATTCATTATAATATTGGTGCATATGTTAAGGGTGGTGCTTACACAAATGATAATAATGCTGCAACAGTGATATGTTAGGTCTGGATTAACGTGATATGTGCAAATGTTCTAGTGGTGTATTTGCTTTCTTCTCATCACATGCTCAGAGAGGTCTGCTGCAGTGACAGCCACAAAGTGCAGATAGCTAACTACTGGTGCCAGGGAAAAATAGGCGATTGAGCCTGGAGTTGGACAGGAAAGTGTGTTGACACAGCTGTCTTCTATTTCCACACGGGTAGTCTGATTTTATAACAAGTGTCAGGGGCTGCCAATAGACCAGCCTCCCATGATGTCTGAGAGCAGAGCACCTTCCTTGGGTGACTGTTTGTCTCTCAACACTACAGACCCCCGGCTATGATTGATGGTTACTCTTTTGCAGGTCTCATAATGCTGATTACTACATGCAAGAGGCCAAGAAGCTAAAGCACAGAGCTGATGCGCTGGTAATATATTCATTCTCCTGTTCAATGCTCTTTCCCTTCGATAGTCTCTGGCGTGATATAAATCAACAGTTACAAGCCAAGCCTGTTACCGTGTCACCGGTAAGAAGTGAAATTGCATTGCCTCTTGTTGAGATTCACATCACTAAAGTTCTTTTCTTTTTTAATTTTCAGCTTGATAAGTTTGGAAAAGCAGTTAATTATGGAGATGCAGCACTCTCATTCATTGAATGTGGAAACGCTATGGAGCGTGATCCATTAGAGGCAAAATCCCCATATACCATGTATTCTGAGACCGTGGAACTCATCAGGTTAATGTCTTTATGAATATAATTTTACTAATCACTTTTAAATGATAATTAATAACCTGCTGTGAGGAAATCAAGGCAAGAGATTAAGATCCATATAGAGATGTCATATTTCAGAACTTAATACTTAAATTGACTTTTGTTTATTTGCTTATAATTTAAATGTTTAAGTAATTTACAATAGTTGGGGCCCCTCAGTAAATACCTACCCAAATAATGGACTCACCTTCCTTGAAGAGGGATAATAACAGCTAAAGAACATAAGCAGTTGGGTGAAATGGGAAAGTTCTTGGCAGATGGAATTCAGTGCAATGAGTGACACACTCAGGGGAGAGGGAGGGAGAAAGAGTTGCAAGGACAGAGAGACCAAGCAATTTGCAAGCAGACATCTTGAAAGGAGGCAGGTCTTGTCGGAAAGTCCTGGTTAGATCCTCTGCAGTCTTACCCCCTCCCTTTCTCTGCAATATCCCACAGTTCCAAAAATTCTCTGCATTTGTTCAATTCTGGATTTTTAATAATCTCCAGTTTTCATCATTCTCCCCTGGGTAGGTATCCATCTGGTTGATGAAGCTCTAATCCCTCAAGCTTATTTTCACCACTCTCCTCCCCTGAATTTTCTCCAAAAGTTAACCCCTTGACCAAGTATTCAGTCACCATATATCCCGACGTGACTCTGGGAAATTCTACAAAGTGCCCACGTACCACCTTAAAGCACTTTACCAGAGTTTAAATGCTTCATAAATCAAATTAGCTGTTGATAAACAGGCAGCTTATAACAGACCCATGGATTGCATGAGCAAAGAAATCAACTTTTGTGGATCTCTGGTTACTGTAGCATTTTGTTCATTGTGAGGCTCGCACTTTGAGGAAAATACCTTGAAGACAGGAATTAGAATTTCAGTTACAAAACCCCCTCAAAGGAACAGATAAATTTAAGTGGAGACTTAGTAAAGGCATTTTTAGAAATATGTGGGCTTTTGTTATTTCATCCAAAAAGGAACTGGTCTAGAATTGGATCGCATCATGCTGTTCATTTGGCTATATGTGAGTGAAAGTATATTGAGTGAAAGGAAATGGTGATCTTTCATGCCCATAAGACCATTCAGCCCATTTAGTCTGCCCCACCTTTCCATCATGGCTAATTTAATAGTTGAACATACATCAAATTCCAATCTGCTGAGAGCACAGAATTGGAGTTTGTCGAGGGAGTGAAATCACTTTGTCCTGAGATCTCTGTTGCGGCCACTTCTGGCATACCTGGATTTCGTGTAACCAGCACCAGAGGGGGATTCTGGTAAAATAAGGGCCCATGCTTGCCTCCTGTCATTCAGACAACCCTGATTATAATAGCAAGAGCACACCCACACATCTGGCTTTCTGAATGCTTTCTGCTTCTTCACAACTTTTGTTACCAACAATGAAGGTTTTGATCTCTTTTTCATTTTGGATAAGTGCAAGGTGCTGCACTTTAGTGGGTTAAATTAGGGCAGGACTTGCATGGTGAATGGTCGGGCACTGGAGACTGTTGTAAACTGGGGTATAGGTTTTTAGTTGCATAAAAATGATGACACAAGTAGACAAGGTGGTGAAGAAAACATTTGACACTATTACCTTCATTGATTGGGGCACCGAATACAGAATTATGGGGGTAATAGATGTGAATAGTGTCTTCCCCTTGAGGGTAGGAGAGATTGGAATGAGGGTTCATAAGTTAAGAGTTAGGGGAAAAACTTTAGAAGTAACATAAGAGAGTGGTGGCTGAGTAGAATGACCTTTCAGATGAGGTAGTTGCAGCAGGGTCAATTTTGTCATTTAAGAGGAGGTTGGATGAGTACTTAGATGTGAGGGGGTTGGAGGGTTAGGAGCAGGGAGCAGGTAGGTGGAACTAGTGGAGTTTCATTTAAATCGGTGCGGACTAAAAGTTTCCCAGGTTTGATGGACCTCAGGTGCTGTGTGGAGTTTGCAGTACTTCTCTTCGACCGCATGGGTTTACGCTGGATGCCGTAGTTTCCCAAGAAGCCAAGGAGGTGTTGGTAGATATAATGACTACTGCAAATCACCCATTGGTTTAGTAAATTGCAAAAAAAAAAGAAAAACTTGAGAAAGAGAATAGATCATAGCACTGTAGGAAAATAGGATGGCGCCAATGGGACAACTTAGCTGAGAGTCAGAAGTAAAACACAAAAGTCTGCAGAGACACTGGTTGAAGCCAAAATACAATGCTGCACAAACTATTCAGGTCAAACAATGTACTTTATATAGCAAAGATAAAGATACATAACCAATGTTTCAAGTTAAATGGTTATATGGTTATATGTTACAACTGCATGAGAAAATGGAAAAGTTACTCCTGAAATATTGTGTGTAGTTTTGGTCGGCCAATATAGGAAAGTTAACATTAAGCTAGAAATGGAGCAGAAAAGGTTCATGAGAATGTTGGTTCAAATTGAGGCTGGATGGGCTGGAGTTTTTCTCTCTGGTGTGTAGGAGTGTAAGGTGGGGAGAGGTGACCCTATAGAGGCTTATAAAATCATGACGGGCAGTCTTTTCTACTGTCTTCCTATCTAAAACTAGAGGGCATGGATTTAAAGCGAGAGGGGAAAGAATCAAAAGGGATGTGAGGTGCACCTTCGTCACACAGAGGATGGTGGGTATGTGGAACAAGCTGCCAGAGAAACTGGTGGAGGCAGGGACAACTGTTACATTTAAAAGACCTCAGTTTCGAATCAGGATTTGAGAGCACGCGGAGGGTAAGAAGGGGTCCCGAAGGGCCTCGGGCGCTGAAGGTTTCCTGATCATGTTGGAGATTTGAATCTGGAGCTGGAGCTTGTGTTGCCAATGGTTGGAACAGGACCATAACAGGTCCATAACCATAACCCTAATGCGTGTGTGGCTACAGAGGCTGCCGGAGTGCTGGAGGTGAATTCACGGACACTCAGTGTCTCTGAACGGACTCTCTTTTGCTTCTCTTTCTCCTATTGTTAGGGTGGGCAGACAATGCTCATGGTTTGCCTGAACGGTAGACAAAAGTTGAAGTATGTCAGGTATATCACATTTCAAGTATTATTATGTGACAATAAAGGGAACCTTGAACCTTGATTACACCTCCTTTCCCACGTACCACCAACCCAACTATCTTCAAACCTAGCCAAACTAAATGGAAAATGATAACACATGATTAGAGATTTTAAAAGGCAGGTGGCTCACAGCAACTTGATGAAGCTTTCAAGCTTGAAACATTGGTTATGTATCTTTATCTTTGCTATATACAAACCTGAATAGTTTGTGCAGCATTGTATTTTGACTTCAACCAGTGTCTCTGCAGACTTTTGTGTTTTACTTCTGACTCCGAGCTAAGTTGTCCCATTGGTGCCATTCTATTTTCCTACAGCGCTATGATCTATTCTCTTTCTCAAGTTTTTTCTTTTTTTTGCCATTTACTACACTAATGGGTGATTTACAGTAGTCAGTATATCTACCAGCACCTCCTTGGCTTCTTGGGAAAG
Organism: Narcine bancroftii; assembly: GCF_036971445.1. Classification (NCBI taxonomy): domain Eukaryota; kingdom Metazoa; phylum Chordata; class Chondrichthyes; order Torpediniformes; family Narcinidae; genus Narcine; species Narcine bancroftii. Next base: position 40,402,230 of record NC_091476.1, on the reverse strand, counting down.
CCGCGGCATCCAGCGGAAACCCATGCAGTCAAAGGGGAGATGTGCAAACTCCACACAGCACCTGAGGTTCATCAAATCTGGGGACATGGAGGTACTACCTGCTGCACTGTTGTGCCATCTGTTGTACCACTGTCTCTCATGGAAAACGGCTAATAACCAAAGAGAGAGAGGCATAAAATTATAAGCAAAAGAACCAGTGGGGAAATATGCAGGAAATGTGTTTTGCCATAAATGTTACCCCAAAATAAATTGTTTTATTCATCTGGATTTCATTACCTGAAAGGTGGATGAAAATAGATTGAACAGGAATTTTCAAGGGGGAATTGAGTAAATATATAAATTTAAAGGGGGCATAGAAAATGGGCTTATTTTGCAACCCATTGTGATGGAATGACCTATTGTGCTTTATTGTGTGAGAACTTGAAGCAGGGTACAATGACTGTCAGAATGTATGAAACCATCAACAAATAATAACTTGAATTAATGGTGATTTGAGATTGAGAAGCTGTTTAATCTATTGGAAGAAGTGTCAAGCAAAGCCATTATTTGGTGAAGAGAGTCCTCAGGAGAGGTTAGATGACGGAATCGCATAATCACTCTATGTGATCACTGAGTGATCCCTCTCTCTTTGGCTTGGCTTCGCGGACGAAGATTTATGGAGGGGTAAATGTCCACATCAGCTGCAGGTTCATTTGTGGCTGACAAGTCCGATGCGGGACAGGCAGACACGGTTGCAGCGGTTGCAGGGGAAAATTGGTGGGTTGGGGTTGGGTGTTGGGTTTTTCCTCCTTTGTCTTTTGACAGTGAGGTGGGCTCTGCGGTCTTCTTCAAAGGAGGTTGCTGCCCGCCGAACTGTGAGGCGCCAAGATGCACGGTTTGAGGCGATATCAGCCCACTGCCGGTGGTCAATGTGGCAGGCATCAAGAGATTTCTTTAGGCAGTCCTTGTACCTCTTCTTTGGTGCACCTCTGTCACGGTGGCCAGTGGAAATTCCCCTCCATTCAGTAAGCCGACACAGAGGAAGATGTCTGTATTTCAGAGTAGTTGGCTTGGTTTCGATCCTTTGATCACAGCCCATAGCAAGTCTGACCAGAGAATCTTCTTCCCTCTGTCAATCTGCTTCGATGTTAACCCTAGACACCCTCTATAATTCAGGAGAGATTCTGTGTGTGATAAAGAGTTCTGAACTAAATTGTTTCTGTCAAGCCTGCAAGTTTGCAGTGACTGTAGGATTTGAGGCAATGTTTTAGTCATTGACATTGATGCAGTGAGAAGATATCAGTAAGAATAAGCATTCATTCCTAACCTAGCAAGAACGAAGCACTATTCAGTTAGTCTTCAGTAATCCAGTAGGAGAGAGAAGTAGCAGAACTTGAGTCAATGTTTCAAGCCCTTGAATTTTTCTTTCCACAATTGAATTTACGATATCATGGGCGATGGTAGCACCCTTGCTTCCATGTCAGAGAATTGTGGAGTCAAGTATCACACCACGTATTTGTACACAAAATCGATATTGGCATCCTGTGATATACCTAGGGAGTGTTGAGGCATTGGATGTGCTGAGTCATTGGATATGGTGCCTTGCACTTGAGATGTTAACCTGAGGCTCATTTTGGACAGTCAGAGGGACCATTGCACTATGCATTGATGGAGGGCCCTGTCTGGCACTCTGTCCAATATTTATCCTAGTCAGATTGCTGGTCATCACCATATGTGTGGGAGGTTGCTATGCACAGATGAGCACATTCTCACAACAGCTGCATTATTAATTAGCTGCATGGTGACACATTGCCATATTTTTCCTTCTTTCATTACCTTTTTTATAATCCCTTCCTTATACATTCTCCAACCCTTTTTTTGATCCCTTAATCATTTTACCCAACAGAATTGAACAAAATAATTGCACTATCTTCCTGCAGTATAGATAAATGTAATCGTTCCCTCTACCTCGAATGCACTGTTCCGCTGTATGTTCGATAATAATGTGTAAGGTCACTTCCTTCATGAGTTAAAGAAGCATGTATTAGTTTGGTAACTGGGTAAAATAAAAAAGAGAATGGAGTGATGAGATTGATTGGTTCAGATGGTTCCCTCTCACTTCCTCAAGCTATAATGTGATATCAGGTTGGGATGTTACAGTGGCTGGGTGTCTGATGACTGCAGTTCCTCAGGGTGTGGAATATATGACAGTGTCATCCTGTTATTCACACATACTGAAAATCAAGCTGAACAGCTCCATCCTCCAGTAATGCAGACCCTTCACTGAGCACATAGATTGATCTGAAAGTGTACACCTTTCCAATTGCAATGTAAATGATTTCAGAAACAAGAGCATTGATGCAGATGGTTACTAATGAGTATTCTACAGGCTCTTGCAAAGGCAATGTGCTATTTTAAGAGACCGACGCGTGTTTATGCTGTGGATGTAAATTCTCAAGGTTGGTGGAGTGCGGCACAGGGTGGATGTTGGAGAATGTTCACACTGGTTCACTTATCACTACATCCTTTCCTTAGCTATATTTCTACTCAGGAAAGCTAAAGGAAGCATGGGGAGAGTGTGGTGCACTGTTGGAATCAGACATACACAAGGTAAAGACTGAGCAACAGGCTTTAATCCACAAAAACCTCCATAGAGCCAGGCTGACTGTGGCTGCAGCAACTCAGTGTGAGGCGTCAGGAGGCTGGCACAGGCTTATATCCTGGAGGGTGATTGACACCCAACCGGGTAGGGCTCGATCCATTCAGGCCGACTGATTGGCAGCCAGCCAGGTGTTGTCCTGTCCCCTTACACTCCTGCAGGTACAGAGGTTGCCCCCTGCAGTAGGCTGGTGGTGTACCACCACAGAGAGATATCTAACAGGTTGTTGATCAATGGGCCAAAATCACTCCAAATATCTCAGAAGTTTTTGATCATTGACGGTGGACAGCCAACACCATTTTCCCAGTGTGAGCACCATAGAACATCTGTATAAGGTGAGGGGAGGAAAGTTGAGGGGAGACTTAAGGGATTTTTTTTTTATACAGTGAGTTGTGGGTACCTGGAAGGCAATGCCTGGAGAGGTGGTGGAGACTGGTATAATAGGGGCATTTAAAAGACTCTTAGGCAGGCACATTTAAAATAGGTGTGAGGTAGGAAAGGTTTAGTTTCTTGATTAGGTTTTATAGGTTGGTGCAACATCATGAGCCAAAGGGCCTGTACTGTGTTGAAATGTTCTGTGTTTTATTGCACATCTTTCAAGATATGACTGATCTCTTTCAAGAACAAAAATTCCCCATTCCCCTGTCCCCGGACTCCCAAACCAATGAAATCTGCTTTGTTTCAATGGGAGTATTAATTGTTTGATTCTTTATCAAGGTACGCCATGAGGCTAAAGAACTTCACCGGCTCTTTGGCGACAATAGCAGACAAGAAACTTGCAGTTTTATGGTGAGTTTCAGTACGGATTATTGATACCATGAGTAACTGCTTCTTTGTGCGATATATGTGTGATTATAAAGGGAAACATATTAATGGGCAAAGGCTTTTCCTACAAAGTGATGAGAATTCAGAAACAATCATTCAAAATCATGACTTTGTGCAAATTTGCTCCTTCGCCTTTGGCTCAATCTACCCATACTGCATTTTTCACCAATCTACCTACACTACAATCTTCACCAATTTACCTATACTGCATTCTTCACCAATCTACCTACACTACAATCTTCACCAATCTACCTACACTACAATCTTCACCAATCTATCCATACTCTGCATTCTTTACCAATCTACATACACTACAATCTTCACCAATCTACCTATACACTGCATTCTTCACCAATCTACCTATACTACAATCTTCACCAATCTATCCATACTACATTCTTCACCAATATACCCACACCACATTTTTCACCAATCTATCCCACATCTGTCCTGGACCCTCCAGTCAAGCAGTCATGAAGAAAGCTCGCTAGCAACTATAATTTGCAAGGAGTTTGAGGAGAATCAGTGTGCCACCAAAAACTGTCAAATTTCTACAGGTGTACTGTGGAGAGCATTCTGGTTGGCTGCATCTCTGTCAGGGACAGAAGTGCTAATGCTCAGGAATAGAAAAAACTCTGGAGGGTTGTTAGCTCGACCTGTGACATCATGGACACCAGTCTTCACTCCATCGAGGACATCTACAAGAGGCGGTGTCTTAAGAAAGCAGCCTCTATCCTGAAGGGCACGCACCACTCAGACCATGCCCTCTCTACTGTCCTGAAGAGGAGCACTCAGCAGCACAAGGACAGCTTCTTTCCTTCTATCATCAGATTCCTGAATGAGCCACACACTTTGACTTTTTCTTCCGCTATTTTTATTCATTTTATAAAGTGGCTCATATAAATGTTTGCAGGGTGATATTGTCACAAAACAACAAATTTTGTGATATGTTCATTACAATAAATATTGATTCTGATTCTTCACCAATGTACCCATACCATGTTCTTCACCAATCTGCCTACACCATTTTCTTCACCAATCTACTCACACCAAATTCTTCACCAATACACCCACATCACACTCTTCACCAATCTACCATATTCTTCATGAATGTATCCACACCATATTCTTCACCAATCTAATATGAAATGCATCATTTTGATCAGGAGCAATGTTTACCTAACATGGTCTTTCTCTATTCAAATCCAGTTACCGATGCTTATCGCTTCTCTACCTGAGGATGTTCAGACTTAAGAAAGAGCACGCCATGAAATATTCACGATCCTTGATGGAATATTTTAAGGTAATTTTGTTTGAGCTACTTATAGAATGTTGAAGAGTACACCACAGGAACAAGGCCCTTTGGTTTACAATGTTTGTACCAAAGATGATATCAGGTTACACGAATCCCATCTGCCTGCATCTGATCCATATCCCTCCATTCCCTGCATGTTCTCATGCTCATCTAAATGCCTCTTAAACATCACAATCATATCTGTTTCTGCCTCCTCCCTGGCAGTGTGTTTTGCCTACCTATCACTCTCCATGTAAAAATACTTGCCATGCACGTCTTCTTTAAAGATTCCCTGTCTCACCTTAAAGCTCTCCCCTCTGGTATGTGACCTTTTCACCCTGACAGAAGAGACTTGACTGTCTACCATATCTGTGCCTCTCACAATTTTATGATTCTCTCTGGCCTCCCCTCAACCTTCGACACTACATCATTAGAAATCCCAGGCTATCATACTTCTCCTGATAGATCCATTCCAAGGCGCATCCTGATTAATCATTTCTAAGGCCTTCCCAAATCAATAACCAGACCTTCAAATTTATTAATTATCCGACTTTACAAGTACAATCTGATGAAACAGCATTTTCCAATCCTCTGTGCAATACTCTGCAAATGCACATATAGACATAACACACATACAAATGACATGTATGTACTTACTTACAAATATTAAAATAAATAAATATTATTGTTAAGTAAATGGTTGAGTCAGTGAGCCCAAATGTGGGTGAAACTAAGTTTTATATAGCTACAAATCATTTCCTAAATGTTATGCTCAATGCTCCCAATAAACGAAGCAAGCATGCTGAACACTTTTATATCCATCCTCTCTAAACGTGTTGCCATTTTCAGGAAGATTATGCATTTAAAATCCAAGATTCCTCTGCACATTATGGCTCAAAGGGTCCTGCCATTTACTGTATATTTTCCCTTTCCCTTTGATCTGCCAGAGTGCATCATCTCCGTCTTGTCTGGATTAAATTCTATGTTCCATTTCTCTGCCCACATCTCCACCGACTGTCCTGTGGTAAATTTTAAGAATCTTCTTCACTGTTGACAACTCCACTGAGTTTTATGTCATCTGAAAACTTACTAGTTTGCAAATAAAGCAGATCTTCAGAATTGATTCATGTGGCATGGTCAGCATAGCGGTTAGCCCAATGCTATTACAGCACCAACGATCTGGATTCAAAACTGGTGCGGTCTGGAAGGAGTTGGTACATTCTCCCCGTGCGTTTGGGTTTTCACCAGGTACTCTAGTTTCTACCCAAATTCAAAAATGTACAGGGTTAGTAGGTTAATTGGGTCTAATTGGCCTGCAGGGGTTTCATGAGTCGAAAAAGTTTCCTATCGTGTTGTATTGTTAAAATTCAATTAAATTTAAAATCCCCTCCATTAGCTTCCTGACCACTGATATAAAGCACAATTAATTATAATGTTCTGGATTATCTCTGTACTGAAAATAACCATACCAGCAGTGCGAGTATAAGACAGCTTTAATAAACTAATATCAGCACTGCTGGTGTGGTTCTTGTCAGTACAATTTAATAAACTAATATGTACACTAAGAGGTCTTGTCTCTCTGCAAGACGAACCTGGAAGGCTAGACTGTAGCTCTGGACTGCCTTATATACAAGGTCACTGGGATGACCCATGGTGACTTAATGGTGTAATTACATATCACCACAATCTCCATTGTTCTTCTTCAGCAAGGGAACAGCTTTGGATACTCTATAGTGCTCTAGTACCTCATCTGTGGCTGGAGAGGTGACAAAAATCTCAACAATGTCCTCTATTTCCTTTTTCAATAAACTAGGATTGACACCATCAGGCCTTGAAAACTTACCCATTTTTATATTCTTCTATAAACCAAGCTCCTCCACCTTATTGATGTTAAACAGGTCCTAGTATATTCACATACCCCAGGGTGATCTCAAAGTAGAGGTATTCCTTAACTTACGTTTGTGATCCATTCTGGCTGACCGGTCGTATCTCGGAATGGACGTATGTCGGAATTGCACTGTATCCCTGTGAGAGTTTGTCAAATACAGCATGGCAGCAACCAAGGCCAGCTTGGCCACCACTGCCAAATTCTCGCAAGATGTGTTATTTACCATAGATAGGCCTGAGATTTTTAAAAAATGCTATTTTTTTATATATATTTTTTATTTTATTTAAAATTTTAGATCGTAAAGCCACATTAACTTTTATACCAATATTTGTTATTAAGAATCAACCACTTAGAATGTTACTTAAAGACTTTTCATCGAACAATAACAAAGGTGGTTGCAAGTTTTGTTGTTATAAATGAAGGATTTAAAAGCAAAAAAAACATTTGGTCATTTGTCCGCTTGGCCTTAAGTCGGGAAAACTTGTTCTCCACCTCCTGCTCCTTGGTGAATATTAATAGAAAGTACTCATTTAGTGCATTGTCCACTTCCTTTGGCTCCAGGCATAAATTCCCTCCTTTGTCTTCCCTGTGGGATGGGGGTGGGGGGGAAGACCTCAACATATATTCGTCATCATCTTCAATCACACTCCCCCTTCCTCAGATCTGATTGCAGGCAAAGGCTCCCTTCTCTCAGAGGCAACTCCTGGATGGATCCTGAAATAAATTAGCTGGACATACTGTGAAGGAGTGAATTGAAAAAAAATAGCTTGAATTTATATTAAACCTTTTGGTCTTCTTTCAGACCATCTAAAAATAATCCACCATCCAACCAAGACCTGCTTGAAATTTGTGATGGTCAGGTTAGTTAATGTAGGCAGTTTGGAAACCAATTCAATTTAATTTAAACATACGGCACGGTAACAGCCATTTCAACCCACAAGTTTGTGCCGCCCAATTTATACCCAATTAATCTACACCCCCAGTACATTGCAAATGATGGGAGGAAACTGGAGACCCCAGAGAAAACCCACGCAGACAGCAGGAGCATGTTCAAACTACAGACAGCACGGCATTCAAACCCCGGTCCCGATCACTGCCACTGTAAAGGCATTGCGCTAACCATGATACACCAACCATGCTTCACTATTTGTACAAACATAGTGATCATCGCCAGAGGGCTAACACACCTGCTCTTCCACAGAATGGTGCTGTGGGTCATTTTACAAAAGTGAACAGTCACAATGAACTGATGATCCCTCAGTCATCCAGTGGGTTGTCAGCGTTGAGTTACATGCCCGAGTCCTTAAGTCAGGACTTGAACCTGGCACCTTCTGTTTCTGAATGTTACCCTCCTGCACTGTAACTGGCAGGGGTTTTAACAAAGGGATACTGATGCACCATCAATTACCACAAAAGACTGAGGTTGTGAAACTGAGAGGCTTTTATTGACTATAGACTGGAGCAACAACCAACCTCATTGACTGATCATGGCAGGAAAATTGAGGAGCATGCAAGGGATAATGGGTAGGATCGGTCTCAGGAGGCGTGTCCAGCTGGCAGTAGCTAATCACAGTAGAAAACTGGTTTACCATATTCACCCCTGAGTCCTACAGGGTGAGAGAGAAAAAAGAAAATGAAGGAAATATATACACATATATATATTTTACAGGTCAAGTCTGTCAGGGGGGTCTCCTCTGCCACAATGAATGAAGTCGTAAAAGTTGGGGTGCCACCATGGTGCCCTGGGCAACATGTATAGTTGGTCTATCCTCACAGTTAACCAGGGGAAAGGGACAGGTGAAGGGATGCTGGTACATCATGGGTGACAACAGTTGCCAGGGGTGGAGTGTGGTTAGCAGCAGGTTCAGGGACCCTCCAAGAGGGGGGGTGGGGAAGTTTCTTTTGGAGGTTGATCATGGTTGGAGGGGCACCTGCTGTTGCCAAATCCCAGATGAAGACTGTGTCCTCACGGTCAGTGGGGAAGGCAACATAGTACACGTAGGTGTACTGGGGATTTGCATGGAGGAGGTGAACCCTCTAAACCAGTGGGTCAATTTTAAATGGCCTGGTAGGTTTCCAAACCAGGACCAGTCCTGGGGAGGTCAGCCAGGCAAGCAGCATAGTACCTGACATAGACTTCCTAGGGAAAGTAAAAATACATATTGTTAATGACTGTACATAAGAGAAACTCTACGGAGTGGAGTGCGTCTGGGGGGATCTCTTGCCAGTAGGAGAAGAGGAGGCTCTGTGACCTCAGGGCCAGGAGGATGGTTTTTGACCATGGCATTCTCCCTTCCCACCTGCCCATTCCCTCTGGGATTGTAGCTGGTGGTCCTCCTCGTGGCGATGCCCCTGGTCGGCTGGTCTGAAATGAGATTCCTCAATCACAGTGGATGAAGCAGGAGTACCCAAAGAGCGTGAAGATATTGCGGGGAGCAGTGGTCATGTCTGGGCAGGGGATGGCAAAAGAGAAGTGGGAATATTCATTGACAAGCAGGAATATTCATTGACAACAGTGAGGGAGTATATGTTCTGATTCAAAGAAGGGAGAGACCCCTTGAAGTTGATGCTCAGATGCTCGAAGGGGTGAGTAGATTTGATCAGGTGCACCTTGTCCAGACGGTAGAAGTGCAGTTTGCACTCGGCACAGACCTGGCAGCTTTTGGTCATTGATTTGCCTTCCTCAATGGAGTGTGGTAGGTTCCATGCTTTATTGAAATGGAAGTACCTAGTTACTCCAGGGTGGCAGAGGTTGTTGTGGAGGGTCTACAATTTGTCCATTTGGACAATGGCACAAGTCCCGCAGGATAGGATATCTGAGGCCTCGTTAAGTTTGCCAGGCCAATATAGGATATTGTAATTATAAGTTGACAGTTTGATTCTCTACCTGAGGATTTTATCATTCTTGATTTTGCCCCTCTGCTTATTATTGAACATGAAGGTAACCACTACTGGTCCTTGAGAAAGGTGAAGTGTTTGCCAGCGAGGTAGTGCCTCCAGTGTCATACTGCCTCTACAATGGACTGGGCCTCCTTTTTGACTGAGGAGTTGTGGATTTCTGGGCCTTGGAGGGTGTGTGAGAAGGTGATGGGTCTGCACACTTGGTTGAGTGTGGCAGCCAGGGTGAAGTCAGATGCATCGCTCTCCACCTGGAAAGGCATGGACTCATCTATTGCATGCATCACCACATTGGCTATGTCCTCCTTGAAGTGGCCGAAGGCTGCGTGGGCCTCTGCCAACAGGGGAAAAGAATGGCTTTTACTAATGGGCGAGCCTTGTCCGCAAAGTTGGAGACCCACTGAACGTAGTATGAGAAGAAACCCAGGCACCTCTTTAGGGCCTTGAGGTTGTGGGGGAGAGGCAGCTCCAGTAGAGGGTGCATACAGTCGGGGTTGGGGCCAATGATGCCATTTTCAACCATGCAGCCACACATCTTTCCTGTTATAAGTATATAAGTTATTAGTAAGATTCAGGAGCTTCACGGCCCAGAGGAATTTTCGAAGGTTGGAATCATGGTCCTGTAGGTCATGGCCGCAGATGGTCACATTGTCAAGATATGGAAAAGTGACCTACAGTTTATAGTGGTCCATCACCCGCTGGAAAACAGAGACCCCATTGGTGACATGAAGGGGACCTGGAGGAAGTAGTAGAGATGGCCATCCACCTCAATGCAATATACTGGCTGTCCTCCAGGCAGATCAGGAGCTGGTGGTAGGCCAACTTGAGGTTGATCATGAAGAATATCCAATATTGTGGAATCTAATTAACCATATTGGATAAGTGGGGGAAGGGGTAATCATTGAGCTGCATGTACCTGTGGATGGTCTGGCTGTAGTCTATGACCATCCTGTTCTTCACCTCGTTCTTTACTACAACCACCTGAGCCCACCAGGGACCTTTGCTAAAGGGTCAGAAGTGCGGCATGACGAGGAGCCTGGTGTTTGTAAACTGTGCCTCCAATGGTCAAGGTCACAGTACAGGACCTGTGGACGTCTGCTGTATGGGATTTGGACACGAGTGATAAATTATGGCTGACTGGCCATAAATTATGGCTGACTGGAATAGGCGTTTAGCAATATCTGGATGAATAATGTTTTCCATACTCCTGCTATCAAATAAGCAGTTCATTTCATGCCCGTTTACCTGAACGTCCATTGTGGACCTGGCGTGTTCATGTGGTCTCTAGTTGTTCAGGGTGATTGAGGCCAGATTTGACTCAATGTCTGAGTCCGATGAGAGCCCAAGTTCCCAATACGACTGCCTTTGCTTCTCCCCTGCAGTGCTGCAATCACAATAAGATGGCAGTGGCCATGCAGTCTAAAATGGCTGCCCACATGATTCGCCCATGGCGTTGCTGGTCTGCAGAGGGGATGGTGCTGATCACACTGCTTGGGGTGGCAGCTATCCGCATGTAGCACTGCTAGGTTTCACGGGCAGTTTAGACTAGCAGACCTTTGTGTAATTTCCTCTTTTCCTGCTTCTAGAGCATAACCCTCCTTGGCAGGGCAGCGTTTCCTCGGATGGTCGCTCTGCCTGCAGAAGTAGCACCTGGGGTGATCACCCACCATGGTGGCTGAGGCCAGGTCGCTAGAGGATTGTGATGATGCCTATGACCATTCGCTCATGGCGCGAGACAGTTCCCTGTCCCAAGATAGCGGTGCCCATGGCAGCAAAGAGGCAGCTTAGTAATTGTCCGAACATTGGATGGCCAACTCCAGCGTCTCTGTTAATTCATTCACCCCTTGCAGGTTGAGGACCATCTGCTCCAGGAGTCGCTGTCTTTAGTATTCGAACCAGATGCCAGCCACATAGGCGCCCCGGATGAGGCCTTCTGCATTCTGGGCAGCTGTCACACTCCCTGCAGAGTTCCCAGAGGGCCTGTAGGTACTCAGCACTCGACTCACCAGGTCACTGTTTCCAGGTGGCCAAAAGATGCCGTGCATAGACCTCACTCACCCTTCTGCGGTACTGGATTTTCAGTGTACCAATTGCCTCCGCTTATGATTTGACGCCATTGATCAATGGGAAGACCAAAGGTCTGACTCATGAAAAGAGGAGTTTCAGTCTGTCCTCGTCCGTGTTAACATCATTCGCGTTCGCTGTTAGGAAGTCCTCAAAGCAACATGTTCGAGGCATCAGATGATCGACAATCTATGTTGAGTCTCTCGGGTTTCAAATATTGCTCAATTTTCTTGAAAAATTATAATCATTAAAATTGATGCAACATCAATTAGCACAAAAGATTGAGGTTGTGAAACTCATAGGCTTTTATTGACAATAGACTGGAGCAACAACCAACGTCATCAATTGATCATGGCAGGATGACTGGGGAGCATGCAAAGGGGTAATGAGTCTCAGGAGTAGCCAATCACAGTGGTTTATCACAGATACGAGATCAGGAAACACATTTTAAACAGCGAGTAGGGTAGATGGCTCCCCCATAATTTAATAGATACCCTGGTAAAGTTGGGGATTGATGGATTGAGATTATTGTTGGATAAATTTACCATGACATTTAAAATGAAGGCTGGAACATGGGATCATAAGGGCTTCTGCAGGGGCTCGGATGCTGAAGGCTTCCTGATTGTGTCGGTGGTTTGGATTTTAAACTTGGGTTGCTGATGGATCCGACAGGGGTCTGCAGCTGCAGAGGGATACTGGAGGTGAATCCATGGACTTTCATTGACTCTGAGGGACACTCTTTTGGTTCTCTTTTTCTCTCACTGGAAGGGGCACCAGGCCACTCTCATGGGAAATCTTAGTCTGCCTTACGTCGGGCAAAAGGAAATATTGTGTAATACACGTGTATTACATTTTTGGTATTATTGCATGACAATAAAGGTATCTGGGAGTCTTGGATCAATCATGATGGAAATGAAGTAGTCAACAAGCTAGAAAGACTGAATGTTCTCCTTCTCCAGTTCCCATGTTCCGACTGGGAGAAAGCAGCTCAGTGATAATGTCTCCACCTCTGAAGGAATATGCTCAGCCCATTTTCAATGGAGTGGAGAACATTAGAGGTGTTTGGTTGCAAGTTTTGTTTAAAATAAGATACATTGATAGATCAAAAGTGATAAGCCACTTCCTTTGGTGACACAGAATCATCAATTTTAAAATGATCACCAGGAGACAGAGGAAAGCACTAAAAGAAGCCTGTTTACACACAGACTTGTTGAAGCGTGCAATGTTTTGCCACAGGGAATAGTTGAGACAGATACAGCTACATCTTTTAAGCGAAAAATGGATGTGTATTTAAAACAAAATCCACAATTCAGTGCAGAAAATATGGGATAGTGGCATTCATCTTGAAATGTCAAGTAGTGCATGGGCATAAACTAAAGCTCATCCCAAACCTCTTGTGGTACAAATCTTTTAAGTTACACTGTCCTGTTAAAGCATCACCTCTCCCTATTGCCTGTGCTACTTCCTCTCCTCCTCTTCCTCCCTTCTCCCCACCCATTTATTCAGACGTCTCCCTGTTTTTTTTCTTAAACCTTACGAAGGGGCCAGGCCCAAAATGTTGGTTAACCTTCACTTCTTGTGGATGCTGCATGACTGCTGAGTTTCTACAGCACATTTATATACCATAGTTGACTCCAGCTTGACGGGTCATCAGGCCTTTCAGAAATCCCTCAAACATTCATCCATCTCAATCTCTGAGGTCTCATTCCTAGTCCCCTCCATTTAAAAATCAATCTGCTGGAGGAACTCAGTGGAGCAGGCAGAATCAGTTGGAGATAAAGAATGGTCGACGTAATCAGGTCGGAGCCCTTCATCCTGCTACCCTGCTTTTGAAGACATTTTCTTGCTCTCTTCAACATCCCCTCTCCCTCTGTGGTTTCAACTGCTCTTCAGATCTCCATCTCATTCTTACCAATCATCATTGTTAAAGTCATCTATCCTTCCTGAGGATGAAGGGCTCCGTCCCACAATGTTGAAAGTTCTTTCCCTCCCACAGATGCTAATCGATTCGCTGAGTTGCCCTGCAGATTGCTTTTGCTCAGCATCTGTAGCTTCTTGTATCTCCTCCTACTCACCGCCATTGCTGGATATACAATTTTTGCACTTCAGGTGCATGAGCCTTAACGTCTGGAACTGTTTCCAAAATTTCACTCCTTCACTCATTTCTATCATTCCTAAATCTATTTTTTTGAAAAAATCTTCCATCACCATCCTTGTTGTCTCAATGTCAGATTTTGTCCGATTATGCTCCTACCAAGCATATTTGATTACGTGTTTATTCTTGAAAAGTTCTTTTCTCGAGAAACCTCTCTGTTTCCTATCATTCCTTGATGGCTGCAGAAAATTCTACTCCCCATTAACATTTACTGCTTTGGGTTCATTGTTAAAGCACGACAGCAGAAATGGTTGTGAACAAGAACGTCTAGGCAGATGCTGGCAACCTGGAGTTAAGTGCCATGCACAAATGTGCTGGGAAAACTCAGCAGGTCAAGAAGCATCCATGTGAAGGGCCTGGGTCCTTCGTCAGATATTAAAAAAAAGACTTGCTGAATAAAGATGTGGGGGAATGGAGAGATGAGGGAGAAGGAATTAGAACCATTCAGCCCATCTAGTCTGTGCCAAAACATCATTCCTCTAGTCCACACATGTCAAACTCTGGCCCATGTGCCAATTTTGGCCCGCGATATAATTATATTTGGCCCACAAGATCATTTCAAAAATGTATTAGAGGTGGCCCGCCCTGCAGCGAGAGCCGATGCTGTTTTTTGGTAATGTCACGCCCACTATCCTCCCCCTTCATTGCACATCCTTCCCCATTGTAACACGAGAAATTGTAACACGAGAAGTCTGTCGATGTCATCAGCCGGCAAGGCTCCACGCACAACCAGTCACTTCTCCCACCTGTCGAGCGGTGCGGCGGATGGGCGAGCACCTGTGATTTCCTGTCGGCGCAACGGACATGGCAGGCTGCGCACGGCCCCTGGGCAGCGCGAGCCCCGCGTGACTGGCACTGGATGGCCCTTCCACAGCGCAAGCGCACTTCTCCCAGTCGCCACGGCCTTCAGCGCTTGCACCCGCGCGGACCCCAGGGACGGCTGGTTCGGCCCTGCACGTGAAGAGAGAGATGGTGGCTGTCCGCAAAGGCTGATCGGCAGCGCGCTGGGCCTGAGTGGGTGGGTAAGCAGGGGTGAGCAGAGGGTGTAGGTGAGGAGTAATGGGCAGGGGAAATTATGGTGGTGCGAGGGGCAGTTAGAGAGAGGGATGAGTAGAAGGAGGGGTGGATAGGGAAGAGGTAAAAGGGGAGGGGCAGGGCGAGTAGGGGAGGGGTGATTAGAGGGTGAGAGAAGGGTAGAGGGAGGAACAGGTTGAGGGGAGAAGCAGTAGAAGAGCATGTATAGGATGGGGTGGGTAGAGGCAGAGCGAGTGGAGAGAGGGGTGAGTAGAGGTTGGGTAAAGGACTGGTCAGGTAGAAGGATGGTGGGTCGAGGCCTAGAGCTTGAGGAGTGAGCAGGAAATGCTGAGTCCTGATACAGGCCAAAATGGACACAGCCTGTGAATGCTGACTACATCTCCACAGGGACCAAATATGTTTCCCTCAGGTCAAGCAAAGGGTGAACTTGAGCTACCTACTCCTGACCTGTAACATTATCCTCCTAAAGTTATATCCTAAAGTTTAACATTACATATGTTGAAAGAAGAGAAAACATGCAGATGTTGTTGAAAAATTTCAATAAATATTTAGTTCGGCCCTCGACTTAGTCCAAGTTTTAATTTTGGCCCTCCGTAAATTTGAGTTTGACACCCCTGCTCTAGTCCAATTGAGCTGCATCCATTCCATAACCCTCCAGACCTCTCCCATCCCTGTATCTATCCAATTTATTCTGCAAACTTAAGAGTGAGCCTCCATTCACCACATCAAATGGCAGCTCATTCCAAACTCCCCCCACTCTCTGAGTGAAAAAGTTCACCTTCATGTTCCCCCTAAACCTTTCCCCTTTCACCCTAAAGTCATGTCCTCTCGCATTTATCTCTCCCAATCTAAGTGGAAAGAGCCAACTTGCATTTTACTCTGTCTATTCATTTCATAATTTTGTAAGCCTCTATTAAATCTCCCTTCATTTTTCTACACTCTTAGGAATAAAGTCCCATCCTGCTTAATCTTCCCTGTTACTCATCTCCTGAAGACCCGGCAACATCATATTAAATCTTTTCTGCACTCTTTCGATCTTACTGATATCCTTCCTATAGTTTGGCAACCAGAATGCTCCAAATTTGGCCTCAACAATGTCTTATACAGCCTCACCATAACATCCCAACTACTGTACTCAATACTTTGATTTATGAAGCCCCAGATGCCAAAAGCTTTCTTTACAACCGTGTCTATCTGTAACGCAACTCTCAGGGAATTATATATCTGTATTTCCAGATCCATTTGTTCCTCCACACTCCTTAGTGCCCTACCATTTACTGTGTATGTCCTACCTTGATTTGTCCTTCCAAAATGCAACACCACACACCTGTCTGCATTAAATTCCATCTGGCATTTTCTGGCCCATTTTTCCAGTTGGTCCAGATCCCTCTGCAAGCTTTAAAAGCCTTCTTCGCTGACCACAACACCCCCATACCTTAGTGTCATCAGCACACCTGCTAATCCAATTTTTCACATTATTATCCAGATCATTGATATAGACAACAGACAAAAAAGGTCCCAGCACCAAACACTAAGGCGCACTCTCTGTCTTCTCCCATTCAGCCAATTTTGAATGCATTTTACGACCACTCCATGGATACCTAGTGTCTGAACCTTCTGAACTAACCTCCCACATAGGGTTAATGTTCTCAGTGATTCTGTTTTTGTCATTGACAAACTCAATCTGATGCAGTTTTCCTATACGCAGTTGCTCCTTTTGACTGTTTAATCATGTCTGCATAGTTACGTTTGGTGCAAATCACAGAATGAGTATTTAAAAATGGTAGGGTTTGTCGTGGTCCATAATTGTGATCCAAACAGAATGTTTCCTTTTGGATTAGCTCTGCAGCTATCCAGCCCACCCATTCTCAATGGAGCCATGCCCCCCCACACCCTACTGGGGGCTACAGTACATTTAAGGAGGGGGCACAGACTAAAATCATAAAATATTTTTAATGTAGTCAAGAGAAGTATGGAAGAAACCAACTAAACATGACTGATTCACAGGGAGGGGGGGGGGGATGGCTTTAAACATTGAGGAGAGTCCTAAGGGACTCACCAAAAAAGGTTGAGAATGGCTGATCAGCTAGTTGAGTGGTGTCACAGCAACAATCTTTCAATCAATATTAGCAAAACCAAGGAGATGATTGTGAACTTCAGAAGGAAATCAGGAGAACATGAACCATTGAGGGGTCAGCAGTGAAGAGGGCAAAAACTTCAAATTCCTGGGTGTCAACATCTCTGTGGTTCTGACCGGGAGTCTCCATGTTGATGCATTCATGAAGAAGGCTCACCAATGGCTGCAGTTTGTAAGGTGCTTGAGAAGATTCAGTATGTTACCAAAGACTCTCGAAAACTCATACAGGTGTACCATGGCGAGCCTTCAGGGTAATTGTATCATTGTCTGGTGTAGAAGTGCCAACACTCAGGACAAGAGAAAACTCCGGAGGGTTGTTAACTCGGCCTCTGACATCACAGGCACCAGTGGTCACGCCATCGAGGACATCTACCAGAGGTGGTGTTTTAAGAAAGCAACCCCACCACCTAGGCCATGCCCTCTTCCCTCTGCTACCTTCAGGAAAATGTACAAGCATGAAGATGAGCACCCAGTAGCACAAAGACAGCTTCTTCCCCTTTGCCATCAGATTCCTGAATGAACAATCAACCATAGACATTACCTTTTTTTCTTTGTCTTGCACTATTTTTATTTAATTTGTAAGGAGGTTTATAATTAAATGTTTGCACTGTCACGCTGCCACAAAACAACAAATTTCATGACATGTTCATGACAATAAATTCTGATTCAGATCCTTTACCCCTAGGAACCATGTCTAATCATTTATACCCATGCAGAGAAGCCAGCCCCTGTCCACGTGAAACAATTGAATGAGACAAGAAGCCAGTTTGATCCCCTACTCCTTGCCTTTGTCATCTCTTTGAATGATTCCAATTAGTATGATACACCCTTCACCTCACATCTCTGTCCCTTCCCCTTACTTTTTCTAAGCTTAACCCATGTCCAATTCACTTTGGAAATTCAATGGGATGATTGGCCTACTTCTGCTCCCATATTTTATGAACATGATTATTTGAATTACTTGCACCACCCTTCCAAGCAGTACGGCAACACAATTAATGTAGCGGTTATCACAATGCTGTTACAGCACCGGCGTCCCAGGTTCGAGTCCAGGACTGTCTAAGGAGTTTGTGCATTCTCCACATAACGGCGTGGGTTTCCTCCGTGTGCTCTGATTTCCTCCCACCATATGAAACGTATGGGGTTGTAGATCACTTGGGTATAATTGGGCAGCTCGGGCTGGAGGGCCGAAAAGACCTGTTATATTTAAAAAATTTTAAATGTAAATTCTGGATTTTAACAATCCACTGCCTTTGGTTTATTTGAGAATCACTTGAGAAAGGCTCTAGTCATCACCCCAGCTGAGGACAGACTTGAAATGCTTCAAAGGTAATCAAACAGATTTAATTTCTTCTTTGACATTTGATTGCGAGAATTCCAATCTCTTTACACACACTTCTGATTTTCCATCAAGTTCTTCACATGCTTTCTTGTGACACAACGGCACTGCCAGCACAGCTGTTGCCTTGCTTCTCCAGTAACCCAGGTTTGATCCTGATGTGGAGTTTGCATATGCTACCTGGGACCATGTGGATGTCTTCCAAGTGCTCCTGTTTCTGCCCAAATCACAAAAATTCTCAGGTTGATAGATTAATTGGGCTATTGATTATTGTTGCCACTGTGAGAGTGAATGGTGGAACCTGATGGGAGCTGATTAGCATGTGTTGAGGATAAAATCAGAATCAGAATTAGAATTTATTGTCATGAACAAATCATGAAATTTGGTTATTTGTAGCAGCGTCATAGAACAAACATTCATATTATAACCATCTTACAACATTACTATAAAAAGAAATAAAAATAATAGGTTAACAAAAAGTGAGGCAATGTCTTTGGTTCAATGATTATTCAGGAACCTAATGGCTGCAGGGACAAAGCTGTCCTTGTGCCATTGAGTGCTCAACTTTAGGCCCCTGTACCTTTTTCCCGGTGGTAGCAGAGTGAAGAGGGCATGGCCTGGGTGGTGAGGGCCTTTGAAGATAGATGTTGCTTTCTTAAGACATCATCTCATGGAGATGTCCTCAGTGGAGTGAAGTTAGTGCCTGTGATGTCACAGGCTGAGTTAACAGCCCTCTCGAGTTTATTCCTGTCCTGAGCCTCCATTCCAGGCAGTCATGCAACAAGCCAGAATGCTCTTCACAGTCCTCCTGCAGAAGTTTTCGAGAATGTTCGGTGAAGTTTTCAAGAGTGTTTGGTGAAGTTTTCCTGAGATTAAAATTAGGTGAATTAACCATCAGGTAAATGAATGGGTTGATGATGGGCGTGGAGTTACTGAGACAAAGATCATGTTACTGTTACTTCCTATCTTAATGATTATCCTGCGAAACTGATTTTAAAAGGTATTTAATAATGAAAATTCATCACTCATTGTAGAGCTCATCGAAAGAACCAAAGACTTGTTGATCCAAACCAAGGCTTTTATTAGCAAATGACAGGAGCTCTTCACAGGTGGCCGACCAGTCCGGAATGATCCGACCTGGCTAGGGACACAACCCTTTAAGGCCCAGACAGTAGGCGTGGCTTAGCTCTCACTATATACATTGGTGATAGATCTGTACTATCACACTCATGATTTGAAAGGCAGAGCAGATTCGATGGGCTGAATTACATAATTCTGCTCCTATCTCATGGTGTATGTCCTTCAGATGCTAATCAGGTTGGGGTAACAATTTCATCTGTAGCCAACAAGTGTATAACAACACTCCCCACCCAAGCCCCTCCAAGTTTCTCAGAGGCTTGTTCAAGCAATCTCTGAATCTGACGGCCTCCTTGCTACTTTCTCCAATTTCCCTCTCTTCTGCCCAAACAGAAAGCCCTAGATCAGCCCCAGCATAATCCTAAGGGTCATTCATCTAAACCTTGCTGGGAATCCCATTCATATCATAAATGAAAACAGTCTGCATTCATTTTTGTTGGATAAGCTGATCTCTGCTCCCAAAAACTGAGCAAGGTATAAAGGGTGTGGAACAGTTCCTCAGGGTTATGCCGTTGAAGTAATAGGGAAATTTGGGACCTTTAAACAAGTTGTCCATTGGATCTCCTGAAGCATTCAGAGAGAAAAGCTGTTCCACAGCAATGCAGCCCAAAAGGATGAATGTTTGCCCTTGGATTAATACTTTCAGACCTTTCCCCTTCATAGAACATAGAACGCTTTGACAGATTACAGGCCCAATGGCCTACCATGTTGTATCGACCTACATAAACCTACTCCACAACAACCTAATTTTTCCCTACCTCACACCCATAATCCTCCACTTTTCTTATATATCCATGTGCCTATCTAACAATCCTTTCAATCTCCTAATTCTACCAGCCTCCACCACCACCCCCAGCAATGCTTCTCAGGCACCCACCACTCTCTGTGTAAAAATATCCCTGATATCTCCCCTAAACTTCCCTCCTCTCCCCTTAAACAGATGTCTTCTGGCATTTGCTATTGTTGTCTTAACAAAATAAATGTTGGCTGTCCACTCTATCTAAGCCCCTCATAACCTTATAGATCCTCCATTGAGTCACCTTCTGTCCTTCATTATACGTTGAAATGATTATTCTCAGTGTAAAGCTGCTCGCCACACATTACAGAGGTTTCTCAGAGTCAACCACACTGTCACTTCCCAGAGGGAATGAGTCAACTAATTGGGAAATTAAGTAATCAACAGTTTCCGCTGATATTTTCAGATGCTTGCCCGCATATCAGCAGGTTTATTAGATTTAATTTCACAAATGGCCGTGATTTGGCCTGAATTTGAAAGCTCTGGTTGATAAATTGTGTTCCTCTGCCTTCTGTCCTTCCTCTGTCTTTCATAATTTCCCAAAGCACTTGTACAGCCAAGGAGGTTTCAAGTTCAAGTTTTATTTTGCAAGCTATCCCGCAAATCCATCCCATACTTAAAAGCAGTAGAATAAAATGGCACAAAGAGCCAAGTGGCAGTGAGAGATCAGTTGAAAATTACTTATCAGTTATATCTTGTGTTGCAATATAAGGAATAAGATGGACAATGTGTGCCCAGCATGCTCCCACAAACAGCAATATAGCAATAAACAGCTAAGCTGTATTAGAAATGCATCATTTTCAGGGCTAATTGATTGTCAGGCAGCAGGGCTAATCCCCCTGATCCTGTTCAAATGAGTGCCATGGGATCTCTTGATTGTAGAAGTCTTGGTGCATCATTTCATCCAAAAGACACCAGTCCCTTCAAAGCAGCAGTTGCTTGTTAGAGAACTGGGGTGGCATCCTGGATGTTTGTATTCAATCACCCAGAGCACAAATTGTCTTCTGAATCAGGGACGAGAGTGCTACCCTCTTGAATCATGTTGACCACACATTCCCTGTCTGAAGGATCAACATGGAGCAACTTCAAGTGGCAGTCAAGTTACCTGTGAGCTCAGAATTGCATTCCAATAGAATATCAGTGGGGTTGCATTGTTGCTTCACTTTTAATTCCTCTGCCAATGTCACCCATAGCAAATAATCTCTCCCACATCTGGACTCATATCCCACTTCCTCTAAAGAGGCTGTTTCAGATTGCACATCTTTCCTCGAAAGCTGCCTCAGGCTTGGGTTGCATTTTCACCAATGATTTTCTGTGTTGCAGAGTTCCTCGAAAACCTCGCAAGCTCCGTCTCCTTGGGGAACCAATGGAAAGTAAGTTTTCCTTATTCATTCCCTGGCTCTAGAATCTTACTGGAGGGAGGAGGACATTGAGCAAAGCAGCCTACTATTTTAATGTGTTCCCACTGGTTTCCTTAAAAAACCGTTTCCTGAGAGAGTGCATTCTTGAATTGAATAAAATCAAAAGGAATTATTCATTGTCATGTGTAAAGTGAAAATATTTGTGTTGTGGCGTCAGCCCAGCCCTTGATTAGCTTAACAAGGGGAGGCTCACGAGCATGTTAGCCGTTGGAAAGATGCCATTCGCTGCTCAAAGGAACGACCCTCTGTGGGCAACTGTGCTGATCAGCAATTAGTAATGATCACGTTGGTATCAGTTATCAATTAGTATAGCTGAGTTTCTGTGTCAGGCTGAATGGGTAATCAATATCCTGATCCAACAGTCTCATGAGACCCACTGGGAGGTTAGAGAAGATCCCATGTTCTGCAAATGTTTCAGCTCATGCAGCTGTAGGTTAATACATCCTGGTCATGGAACCCCAATCAATTGGGCATGAGTCAAATGATGCTTTTATTTTTGGCACTCTTAAGATATTTGATTGACTGCCTAACAGGTTGATTAGTCCACTGTTATCAGATCAATTAGGTTACAAACCTTGCAGCAGTCACCATTTTTTTTAAATATATTTAACACACAGGCATTTCATTTTCTTCCTTCCTGTCCAGGGACTTTATATAACCTCGCTGTACACAGTCAACTTCCAATAAAGGTGAATTTTAACAGTTAAAGTGATTTACTTGCCTCCTGTGTTGCCATCCTTCAATTTAATATCGACCTTTAGACTTTGAGTCACAATGTTTGCGTTTACTGAAAGGTTGATGAATATTTCATTGATAGATGTTAAGATCTAGTTTAAAAGCAATCAAAGTCACGGCTGATTGGCAAGTAGCAGTCACATTTACAATGCTTTGTTGTTTGTGATTATGACGGAGAATTCAGCTGGATTTTTATCTAGTCTGAATGCTTTTCAATGGAACATTTATCCCTGTCTCCTGTCAGACTGTATGAGGAAGAGCTGAGTGTAATTATTATGAATAAAATAACAGAACTCTGATTGATTTGCACAATAAAATCATCCATCACAGTGTTAATCAAGCTCCTCTTGAGTGCTTGCAAACTGTTTAATGTATTGATCACAAAAGCAGCCTACTGTCAGAATGAACATAGAGACTGCCTAGAGGTTCAGCCACATCTGCTTCCTCCTATATTGCTTCTTGTCTCTTAATTATAGTAAGGGTTTTCCAGGAGATAAACAAATTGGATTTGTGCCCATTGTTAAAGCTTTCTCCCACAGACACCCAACTCTGCATCTTGCACCCCTTACAAGGTCAGCTGATCAACATGTACAGCATCACATCACCTGCTCAGAACCACTAAGTCAAGCTTATCTTCCTCTGGACACCTTGTTTGCCCGTGCTTTTAATGACAGGAAAATATAGTTGCTGGACACATTTAGAAAAGATATATTTCAGTCACCTTTTTCACGAGCATTGGATTCTCCAAAATGCTTTAAGAGCAGTCATTACTGTGACATGGAAACCAAGGCAGCCAGTTTATGCACAGTAAACTCCATCAAACAGAAAAGAATTAATGACAAGGTTATTCTTTTCTCAAAGGTTCAAAGATTCTTTTATTATCACATAACAATACATTAAAATGTAATATATATGATATACTTCAATTTTGTTCTGCAGTAAGGGAAACAAAGTCATGATGAGCTTTGCCTGGTGCCTTGATCAATAGGAGAAAAATATCTCAAAGATATTGCCATTCATATTGAACCTATTCACTTGGATGAACTCCCCACCAGTGATCTAAATAGCGACCATGTGATTCTATACGCATACTTGAGAAGATAGGGAAAAGGTCACTCATCATTTCATAGACCTGGGAACCCAATGGCAGCACAGCAGGCCCGCAGACCTGCAAACGTTGGTCTGCAATTTTAGCTCAGCTTCTAGAACAGTGAATCAGGCATCTCCCAAGAGATTATTTAAGTTTACTTGTTACAAACCACACAGCACAGTGAGGGTTTAAATGGGAAAGTCTACAGCCAGTAGGATTCTAGTGTAATACTCAAGAGTGGTGGAGAAACTCATAGGTCACACAGTGTTCATATGAGGCAAAGATATATAACTTATGTTTATTATATGTATTTACCTCCTAAGATGCTGCATGACCTGCTGAGTTTTTCCACCACTTTTGCAATATAGTGAGAAGGGTTCTTCAGCAAGCAGACAGGCTGGTTATCTCCAACATTCAGGCTGCCATGTGAAGAGCACAATCTACAGAATGTAAGATTACAATGAAAAGGAAAATTAATTAGCACCAAGCAAGGGCAGCACATAAGTGCTATCATGAGCCTTACTCAGGACCCTGCAGGGCAAAATCCATCTTTAAGCCTGGGTAGTGCATGGTTTCACACTCATATGCCTTCTCCCCAATGTGAGGAGGGAGAAGAGAGTTGTGTCCAGGATGTAATGTGTTGGCTGCATTTTCTAGACAGCAGGAGATATCTGTGGGGGGGGAGAAAAGTTTGCATGATGTTCTGATTTACATTCACTACCTTCTTTAGCTTCTTCCAATGTTGAGCAGAGCATCCTTTCAATGATCCGCTCTGTCGAAGTTTTTGAGGGACAAGGAGAACATGTCAAACAGCTGTAGTCTTCTGAGAAAGTAGAGGTTTGCTAAAACTTCAGTAAATTTAGAGTCAGACTCATAAATAAGGGAGAACCTAACCTCTGACTTAACTTTAGTACTAGATTTGCAGTGACAGAGCTGATGATAATGAGTTTATTGTCATGTACTTTGCACGATGTTCGAATGCATCAAGGTTCTTTGTCATGGAGTCGGGGAGTGTGGAAGCAGACCTTTCTGCCTAACTTGTCCAAACTGACCAAAATGTCAAACCAACACTAGTCCCACCTGCTTGCATTTGGCCTATAACCCTCTAAACCAGCCATTTTCTAAGGGAGCCATATGGCCTCCCTGGGGCCACAGTATATTTAAGGGAAATTGCGGTCTGAATTCACATTGTTTCTTAATGTTTTTTTATACAATTGGTAGAAGTACAGAATAAACCAACTAAATGTGACTGCTTCTCAAGGAAGTGGCCCTTAAACTTGGTGCAAAGTCCTAAGGAAGCCATAGTGAAATAGAGGTTGAGAATGGCTGCTCTAAATCCATCCTATCGATGTATCCATCCAATTTTTTCTTCAATGCTACAGTAGTACCTGCATCAACCACCCCCTCCAACAGTCAGTTCCATGCACCCACCACCCTCTGTGTAAAAATGGACCCCTCAGGTTCCTCTTAAATCTCTACCCACCTCAACTTAAACCTGTCTCCTAGTTACCAGTTCCCCACTCTAGGCAAAAGACTCTCTGTGTTCACATGATCTCTATCTCTCTTTATTGCATACACCTTTAAGAGATCACCCCTCATCCTCGTGCTATCTAAGGAATAAAGCCCCAATCTGCTCAACTTCTTACACAGTAGCTTCCTGAAATTGAACAGGTACAATTCAACTAACAACAAATCCAGACTACCAAATTTATTGTCATGAACATGTCACAAAATTAATTGATTAGTAGCAGCGTTACAACACAAATATTGTGAAAAATTACATTTTAAAATAAATAAATAAATGTAAGAGATAAAGAGAAAGTGAGGTAGTGTCTGTGGCTCGTCCAATCAGAAATCTGATGGCAGAGGAGAAGAAGCTGTTTCCGTATCTTTGGATGTTCATATTCAGCCTCCTGTACCCCCCTTCCTGATGGTAACAGCGAGAAGAGGGCATGGCCTGGGTGGTGGAGCTTTTGAGGATAAAGGCTGCTTTCTTAAGACACCTCCTCTTGCAGATGTCTTAGTGAATTAAAAAAACAATAAAGACACACAAAAATAGTCACTAAATATTTAATTATCCTAGTGCAAAACAATAGTGACCTCTCAATAGTGTGGCTGTCTTGTGGTGGTGTCAGAGCAGTCTCTCCAGCATCATCTAATTTCCCTCTGCAAATCCCACTGCAGAACTAAATCATGGATTCAAACCCTACTTCAGAATATTGAACAGCACAGAAACAAAAAAGCCCTTTGAGAAAATGCCATCTCTCTACATAATCATAGCAGCAGCTCCTCCCCTCCCCCCCCCACCCCCCCCCCCCCACCACCCCTTGACATCCCCAGAACATATTTCCTGTAGCTTTACATTTTATTTCTTGCAAGTACTGACCATTTGCAGGCTGCAGCTGAAGATGCCTCCCCAACCCTGACAAGCAATGCATTACATTTAAAAACACAGAAATGCTGGAAAAACTCAGCAGGCCTCACAGCATCCATACCTGACATTTGGGCCTGAGCCCTTCTTCAAGGTAGGAGTGCAAAGCAGGCAGGTGTCTGAATTAAAAGTTTGGGAAGAAGTAAAGAAAGGGCTGGGAAGAAGTACAGATCAACAGACAAAAGGTGGATATAGATAGGAGGGCAAGAATAAATTATGGAGGTGGGAGTTGGCTCTGTGAGTCAAGAGCTGGAGAACAGGAGTCAGAGGGGCAAGGTGAAAGAGAGAGAGGTAGATGGGGAGGGGAGAACTAACAGAAACCAGAGAAGTCAATGTTAATGTTATCCAGTTGCAGGGTGTCCAGACAGAATACGGGGTGTTGTTCCTCCAATTTGCAAGTGGTCTCAATCTGTCTCTATCTCCGGAGACAGACTCTTAACAGAACCTCCATGTTTCAATACATTGCATTTGCAGAAATTTCACATCACAAGGGAGTGTTTACCCAAAGCACATTTGGTCCCTTTTGGGCAGAGAACTTAGACTAACTCTCCAGCACAAGTTTGTGGGTGATTATTTTGCTCGGGTCGAGCAGGCAGAAGGACCTGTTGATCCATCAGACATTGGAGTTAAATGCTGGAATCTCACTGTGACATCTAACCTTGTGTTACCTGTGACACCATTGTTACCAGCAGAAGAGCAAACAATACACTCCACTCTAGCAGTGGAATCGAAACATGGCCCAGGTTCACATGTGCTGTTACACCATTTGCACTTTGAACTCCACTGATAAAAGCCAGAAAAGGTCAATGCATAAATGGACTTTTCTTATTGACCTAGTGTGAACTTCTCTCTGCCTCTGCAAATATTCATTGCAGCAAGCCAAATCTATATCATAATAAATCTATTTAATAGATCTATCAATACTCTAGGTCTGTTTAAATATTCTCTTCAAATAGAGCTCATTGTCAAAACCGCAGTAAAACCAGGACTATTTCTCAAGTGAAATGTAATAAATGGAGGAGAGCTGCAACTTAAATACAAATAAATTCTGTAAGCACTCAGCAGGCCAGGCAGCATTTTTGAGATGAGAAAGAGATTTAATGTTTTGGTCAGGTTCAAGTTCAACTCAAGCTTATTGTCATCTGATTGCACAAGTACAACCCGACGAAACAACATTGTCTGGTCCTCGGTGGAAAACACGCAGACACACAACCAGAGAAGTTGAGTACCCTACTTCACAACTGGCATCTTGAAAGAGAAGTTGGCAGTGAATTGAGTAAGTTGGTAATGGCAGATGCTGGAAACCTAAGATAAACGAAGAAAATTCCGGAAACACTCAGCAGGTCAGGCAGCCTTGTGGGAAGAGAAGCAGAGTTAATGTTTCAGGCTGAAGTTCCTTTTTCAGTAATTATTCTATTTCAAATGTTGCAATTTACTTGAGAGCGAGAGCAGATCCCATCAGGTTTGAGAAAGCCCCAATTACCTCCTGATGAGTACTTTGAGTATCAATGGATTATGAAATAAAGTCACATGGTTGGTGGCTTTCAAGATTCCTTGCATGGTTGGTGTTTTTGGCTAATGGTCTGCTTTCTATTTTTCTTCCATGTAGAACCACAGGAACTGCCTCCCCATTGTCACCCAGCCCGTCTCCAGTCAGCTCCGTTGGGTCTCACGGGAGCAGCACAAGTACCACTGGATCCTCTCCCTCAGCAACCATCAGCATTCCTCAACGGATCCACCATATGGCCGCCAGCCACGTCAACATCACCAACAACATCCTCAGGAGTTACGAGCACTGGGACACTGCCGACAAGTTGGCCAGGGAGAACAAAGGTCAGTGCTGGCATTCTGCCATAAGGAGTTGTGGGCACCACCATGTCTTGGGAGAATATGTTTGACTCGGACAAGGAGTAGTCCAGTTTCACTAAAATAGAATCACAACTCAAAAGTTACAATTGGAAATTCAGCAGGCAGAGTTTGTAAGAGGCACATAAAATGTTAAGTAGATTCAAGTGGTAAAACGAAGGGTACCACTTGTAGCTCTCATGCTCAAGCACCAGGGTTAAGGATCTAATACAGTGGCTCTTCCAGGAGGCTCCACACTTCCAAAATGCAGTTACATTAACTTCAGTAAAGCCAATTCTGAATAGTCAGGCTATCAAGAAATGATGGGGAGAAGGCAGGGGTGTGGGACTGAGTGGGAGAATGGATCAGCTCATGATGGAATAGCAGAGCAGACACAAAGGGCCAAATGGCCCACTGCTCCTATAGCATAAGATCTTATGCAAAGCAATGGATATGAGGATTTAAAATCTTAGCTTCCTAAATGTGGCCATGTATGTAGATTGGGTGGTAAAAAAGGTGTGTGACCTTCAGAAGTCAGGGCATTGAAATGGGGAATCTTTAAAGGGAACATGAGGGGAACTTCATATAGAGAATGGTAAGAATGTGGAGCAGGCTGCCAGCTGAAATGGTGAATGGGGGCTCGATTTTGATATGTAAGATGCATGGATGGGGGGTTGGTTGAGGGCTATAGTCTGGGTGCAGGTCAGTGGGACTCGGCAGAATAATACTTCGAGATGTGCTAAAGGGTGTGTTTCTGTAGTTTTCTTTTACTCTGGAGAAGGGAAGTTATGTTGGATGCACAAAGGTACTGGAGGAATGTAGCAGGTCACACTGCATCCATGGAAAGCAATAGGCAGTCAAAGTGTTGAGACTGAGCCCTTCATCAGGAATGCATTTGGATGGTGGGTGACCATCCAATGCACTTGCTTGCATAGCTCCATCATCTGCAGATTTCATAGAAACATAGAAAACCTACAGCAGATGACCAGTTACCGCATCCCCGACCCAGGGAAGGCCGTAGCATTACCACATTTTGTGTGTCCCTTCCAACTCTGCACCTTTCCTGACAGAGCTCCAAATCACAATCCGACAGAGCTCTTGTTCAGCAAGTCGCCAGGCCCTGGTTAGCCCTCATTCAGAGAATTCTGAGCAATTCTGGTCATCAGAAGGATGTGAAAGTTTTGCCAGTCTGCTGCTGTGATTGGAGAGTTTGAGTTATGGGGAGAGGTTGGACAAACTTGGGTTGTTTTATCTGGAGTTTTGGAAGCTGAGTGGAGACCTGATGGAAGATTATCAACTTAAGAAAAGCATAAATAGAATTGATAGTGTCTTTTTTACTTGGGGTAAAAAATTCAAATACTAGAAAACATGTATTTCGAAGATACAATGAAAAGTTTTGTTTTACACACTATCCAGGAAAGTCACTCTATCCTTAAATACAAGAGGGAATGCAATAATATAACAAAAGCTCAGGGTTCAGTGTGATAGTTGTCCAAAAGTGAGAGATTGAGTGTGATTGAGTTGATAGCAGAGCATGCACAAGAAGATGAATGGCCCCCTTATGGGCTTGTGCAGCAGGTTTGATGAAGTGAGTGGCCTTTTTGGTTTGTTTACCTCAAGGGGCTGAATTGGTTTCTCCTATCCTCATGCAGTGGACTCAAGGGGCTGAAAGAGCTCAAGCTCCTGTTTATGTGTGGCAAGTTCCCTATTCCTTCTTTGTCTCCATTCCCCTTGATCTCTTTAGCTACTAGGGCCACATCCAACTCCATTTAGAGCGCATCCAATGAACGACCTCCAACAAATTTTTGTGGTAGGGAGTTCCACAAGTTCACAACTCTCTGAGTGCAGACATTTCTTCTCATCTCAGTCCTTAACCATTATTTTTAAAAAATACCCATGCCTCATCCTTTATAGGTTACACAAAACACAATAATGTTATATACTGGCTGCATATACTGAGTGCCTTCGTAGATACCCGCAAAACAGATACATGTCCTTTGGCCACTGATCCTGTGGTGACCACCAAGCACCCATTTACATTAATCCTCCATTTTATTCCACCCCCGTTCCTCACAACACCCTGTCAACTTTACATTTGGGGCAATTCTACAGTGTATATTAATCTACCGATGTGCGCGTCTTTTAGATTTTGGAGGAAATCAATATAGATGTGGTGAGAATATGTAAACTCTTACTTGGAATGAATTTCAGAGGGAGAATAGTGATTAAATTTACTGATAATAATGAAACCGGATTTCATTAGTTGGGGGACTTAGGTCAAGAACCACAAAGAAATGTTGCAGCTCCATTAAACTTCATTGTCCCAACATTAGTTCCAGTTGCCTTTTTGTAAGAAGGGTGCATAAGATTTAGAATGGATGCAGAAATGATTTACCAGGATGCTGGCTGGATTAGAGGACATCTCATGAGGAAAGGCTGATTGAGCTAGGACTTTTTAGAGCAATGGATAATGAGAGGCCAATGAAAAGAGATATATAAATTATGAGAGGTACAGATAAGCACCTTGTTCCTAGGGTGACATTGGCCAATACCCGAGGACATCTGATTAAACCAATCGGAGGAAAGTTTATGTGAGACACCAGAGATAGGTGTTTACGTATAGAATGCCTGGAATGCGTTGCCGGGGGTGGTAGCGGAGGC
The DNA here is from genome assembly GCF_036971445.1 of Narcine bancroftii. Taxonomy (NCBI): domain Eukaryota; kingdom Metazoa; phylum Chordata; class Chondrichthyes; order Torpediniformes; family Narcinidae; genus Narcine; species Narcine bancroftii. Next base: position 40,371,841 of record NC_091476.1, on the reverse strand, counting down.
TGGTACAATAAGGACATTTAAAAGATGTTTATATAGTCACAAGGATTCAAGAACAATAGAGGATTATGATCTGTGAGTTTGGGAAGGGTCAGATTAATGCTAGGGTAGTTTTACCAGAACTTTGTGGGCTGAAGCGCCAACCTCTGTTTTCTAAAAGGGAATAAAAAATGGGATAAGACATCATGCTTGGAGTAGCATTAATTAATCTAATCCTCTCTGTTTGTTTAGAATTGACTGGGTGACTGACATTCCCCCATCACATGTGCTTTCAAGAAGTCAGATAAATTCTATTACTGGGCACATTGGAGTCCCAGGTCAGGCAGTGACAGGGATATTAAATTGCAATTAAAAAAGAAATCATTCCAGCCAAATTATGCCCAATCATGTAAAGCATTTCAATGCTTGTTTGTGATATTTAATTAAAAGTTTAAGGTTAAGAGGTTTTACATCAAGGCATATTACAGCTGAGTGATGTTGCTTGCACTTTAGTTAAGATGGAAAATATCCACTTCATGTTTTTTTGCTTTGAGAATTAACAAGGGATAATATCAACCAATGTATTTCATTAGATGCAGATAAATTGCAAATTAGTCATAAAGTGTACCATCAAAGAGAATCAATGGGATACAAATAGCCTGTATTAGGATCTTAAAGTAGAGCAATTTATGAGGCAATGAAGGTGAAATATAACAATATGATAATATTTAAAATAACATTGCTGCACTGCAGAATCCAGCCGGAGAATGCAAGCTATTTTGTAGAGACACGGGTCAAAGTCCCATTTTTCATGTTTTTTTTTCTTCACTGCAGAATTCTTTCATGAGCTGGACACACTAATGGGATCATTAACGCAGCACAGCTCTATGACCACCTTGGTTCGCTACACCCGGCAGGGACTGCATTGGTTGAGGGTTGAAGCTCATTTATTGTAGTGACAGTGCTGCGGCTCTGCCTTTTCTCTCCCCGTTCAGTTTGCATTCCCATCTCTACCTCTGCCAGGACCATAACTGGCGGATACCCTGCCAGGCCCGGGCTCCGGACTGAGACACCGGCAACCAACTCCATGTTAGACTCACGGCGAGGTCACGTGACCGGGTTACACTCCCTCCCCACAACCACCGGACAACCTGAAGCCAGTGCTCACTTTGGGGAGTGAGGAGTGGAGGAAAGAAGCACCATCATGTGTTTTTGTGCTTTCATGTGAATTCATTGACCTTGCTAGTCTTTGAAATGATAATAGGCGCATTACCACATCGAACACTGCCTGAAGGCCAAGCCAAGTCAAAACATGTCTAAAATTGGATTAGAAAAGAGTGTCTGAGAAAATATGAAGGAAGCAACTCTGCTGTTTTACTAATGGAAAACTCCAACAAGAATTACATCCAAAGAATTCATTGTTGCACTGTCTTGTAACTCAGACTGAATTGATAACACGCTGGGCTGTGCAGATGCTAAAAGTCGGACTGAACCCCAAGGTCAGTACTTACACAGGCAAGTCATGTGACTCTTTATTTTGTAACCTTTCTAAAGGAAAACATACTCAAGTAGAAATGGAAAACTGTTCATTAAACTGAAGTCCTCTCTACTTGCGTTCTGCAGAGTGGGATTTCATCATCTTCCATGTTGTCAGGTATGCCTTAGAGATTGGTGATCACGAGCACTTTTTTTTGAGAATATTTATTAGGATAGAATTCGTAACACCGAGGTGAGGTGTGTAGGAAAAATTACACAATCCTAGCCTTGCAATTTATAAGGAAGAGTCCAAAACCTGGGCAGTGTATATTTTTCGAAGGTGATTTTCAACTCTTCCAATTATCACAAAATCATCGGAAACGTCCACCTTCTATTTTCCACACCTGGAGATCTTTACTCCTCTCTTTCATATCCCCTTCTGATTTCTTTTAAAAAAACCTACATTATGCAACATCTTAACCCACACCAAAATATATGGAACAGAACACTGCCTCCATCTGTGATGGGCAATTTGAACATTGTTGGATGACAGAAGATTCTAAGAACTAAGGTTTATCCAAGATAAGTGAAAGGAATCAAAGAAATGAAAGGGCCTGAAGTTACCAATGCACAAGCACTTCACATGCTTTGCTGAAATTTCTCACTGTTTCATTATAGTGGGACATGCCATTCACCTGTTTTCAATCAATAAGCGGGCACTTCCCTATAAAATGGAATTTCTGAATGGAGTGGCAAGTGCTTATATGCAGATACCTCGTGGTACAATATCAAGAACCCGCGATGCTCACTGACTACTCAAATCTACCAAGGATCCACAGCGTCAAATTATATAAAAATGCATCTCAACTTGAAGGGACTGAAGCAAGCTGCACGAAGGATCCTGTTCACTTGGTGAGGATCTTAAATGAGGTTTTTACGTAGCCAGCTGGAGATGATTATTGGTGGAAATAAGACATGCAATATCAATTCTTATGAATTAAGTGCCATTTAGTTGTCCTTAAAGCATTCCTTAGCCTGTCTCTGATAAAAGTAGTTATCATCAATGCAATGGCCATCATTATGTCAATATTGGTTGAGCTTCAAGAGATAAATGCAATGCAGCGAAATTTTAAAGAGGAATCCATGCTTGGTATTTTAATAGAATGCATAGATGCAGAGATGGAAAAGATTAGGATATGCAAAGCTGTCTGTGCCTTATTAACTTTTGAAAGCACAGCCAAATCTAATAGGAGATAGATAGTTTATGTATGGGCACAGAAACAATGGAATATGTGGCTGCACACATTGGTAAGACACATAACATGAGTACCTCTCATTTCCCGGGCTTGATTGGCATTTTAGAGAATTGCAATGCTCTGCCTGAAGAGCTCTTTGGCTCAGTCTTCAATTCACTTTTATTTCTGAATTTTGCCCGTGAAAGAGGCAAATCTAATTTTTGTTTTGTATGTGGGTATACAAGGAAAAGCTCCTTTCGGTACAGTGTCAAATAGGCAAAAGTGAATTGATGCCATGTCAGGATCAATGCTTAAATATATTGAATGGGGCACAGAGAAAGGGCGAGCCTCCTCTAGTTCACGCCAAAAGAAAGTACAGTAAAATCCCTGGTATTCAGCACCTAAAGGGATTGGTAAATTCTGGGTAAGTGAATTTTCCATTTGCTCGAGATTGTGTTTTGCGCGATTGATGAACTAATGGTGAAGCACACCAATTGAAAACATCCTGTATTTTTTACCTATTTATTTTCTGCAATTTGTTTCTGCCAGTTGCTTGAATTCTGGACAAACAGGGATTTTACTGTAATCATTACTGATTTTCTTCTTCTATTTATGACAGAGATTTAGCAAATCTGTTCAGTGAAGTGGATATATACATAAACAGAAAAGACTTATGGGGTAAAGGGGAAGAGCAGGGGTAATTGGATAGGTCTTATAAAGAAGCCAGCAGAGGTGTAGTGGTCAAATGGCCTCTAATTATGGTAGATGATTGATTGAACTCATTGGATGAGTGGACCACTTCATACAATTTCTCAACTGACTAGACGGGGATGAGTGCAGATCTACATACTTTTCTCTGTCTGACTTCATGGGGTATAGCTGCAGGGAAAGGAAGGGAAAATAAGGGTTTGGATGAGTGACCTTGTAAAACAAGGACCTCAAAATAACTCTGTTATTACCAATACTGGAAAGAGAAAAGGCTGCCATGTTTAGCATCACTCTCTGTTTGACAGTGCATCCATAGAAGGATAATTACTAATTTTTAAAAAATTCCAAAAGACAAAGCCTGCTCCCATTTTCCCAAAGGCAGAAGCTATGGTCCAATAGATGGATGGGATGAAATTAGCAGGCCACTTGATGGACTCCTCATCCTCCATCTTAAGCATTCACATCTGTCATGTCTTCCATAGATACTTAACAGCATTGCTTTGATGACATTCCCCAAACCTTCGGCCTCGCCCACCATGAATGAGGAGAGCATCAGAGAATCAAAATTTATTGTCATGAACAAGTCACAAGATTCGTCATGGTATAGGGCACACCACCTATAAGATTCCTTCATGGTCACTGGGACTGAATCCTGAAAATCCCTGTTCGGAATTGCAATGCGAGAAATATCACCAGAAGCATTTCTGAGGCTCATAGATCATCTTCACTTGCTCAAAGCCAATGAAGGATAGATAATTAATCCCCATATTGGCTGGCAGAGTTACCCTAGTGGTTAGCACGACATTATTACTGTGCCGGCGACCTGAGTTCAAATCCGACGCTGTCTGTAAGGGGTTTATGCATTCTCGCCATGTCTGCGTGGATTTTTCCCTGTACACTGGTTTCCTCCCACCCTCCAAAATGTACAGGGTATTAGGTTAATCTGGGTGTAATTGGACTGTACAGGTTTAAATTGCCACAATTATCTTCTACTGTGCTGTAAATAAATTTTATTTTTAAATTTTAGTTCAAATATTAAACATAAATAAATAAGTAGACCCCCATGATCAGTTAGTGCTTTGGCCTTCGACTTGTGAACAATTGTGCACTGCTAAAACTGCACTCCAAGCATATTTTCCCTCGAGACCTGTGAGAAATTCCCATGTGATGGACGACAAACCAATTCATACCTCCATCCGGACAGAGAATAGAGCTTTAGAAACAACATCCTACGATATTCTTTCATGAGATTTGGAGCCCACTGGCCATTTGAGTGGATGGCTGGAATGTTTCATCTTAGAGGCATTTGTGGGTTTGAAGTTGCATCTGGTCCATATTACTTAGGTAAAAGAAGTAGATTTCCTACATTAAAGACCTTTAATGAACCAGATGGGTTTTACTTCAATATGGTAGCCATTAAGATACAAATATTACAGTACATGTTGATACTAGCATCTCTGACACGGGATTGTTACCAAACAAACTCTGCTTTTTTAATTAAGTGATTTAAAAGTTCTCTCTGAACATAAAATAAATGTCTGTTCAGCCCCAGCATACAATAAGATGAAGGCCAGTACAGTTGTAGCCTCAGCTCCATATTCCTGCTGCTCCTCTTCATCTTGCTCTAAAAGTCAACCCTTCCTGAGCATGTTTACTGGCTCCATTTCCGCAGCCCTCTGACAAGAGGGATCCCAAAATGTCACGAGACTTTGAGAGGAGAAATTCTTCCTCTTTGCCATCCTAAAAAGGGCCACTTCACCCTCTGAAGCTATGGTCACCAGTTCTCGATTCCCCCAGAAAGAGAAACATTCTCAGCATTAATTGTGTCAATTCTACACCCCCCCCCCCCACATGAATCTTATATATCCAGAATGAAATGTAACCTTCAATTAAACTCCATTTAATACCAGCCAAATCTGCTCAAACTTTCCGCATAAGACAGCCTTCAGGACAGGTACCTATCCAGAGAGATTTAGCTGAACCGCTTCAAACACAAGTATATCCCTGTCTCTATAGGGAGACTGCAACTGCATGCTGGCCTGCAGTTGTTGTCTCATCAACACCCTGTACAGTTATAGCAAAATAACCCTGCTTTTATATTCCATCCTCTTTTTAAATAAAGATCAACATTTCATTTTACTCTCTAATTATATGCAACACCTGCTGTAGTGGAATTTCAATGCTCATCATTAGGTTCTTAGCCTTGGCATCCAGATTGATGATCTGACCACAATTTAAATACTACACGCATTTCTTTAATCCAGTGGACATTACACAATTCAGAAGAGATAGATACGGTCATCGGGCATATGCCAATGGGTGATGCATTTTCATGATCCTTTTTGTTCCATTTTGTACATCTTGAACTTGTGTCCAATCCTCATTCAAATTCATCACACAAACCAGCCTTAAACTTTAGACCCAAAAAGTGAAATCTGTTGAACAGTATCTCCATGAGAGAGCTATCTGAAGCACTCTTAGCGGACAGAGTGACTCTCTGAAGTAATTCACTGATACCACTGAGTGACTGCATGTGAAGAGAAAGTCATGAGTTGAGAGGGAAGGGTCAGAGGTGGAAAAAAGAGATCAACATGATGTTGGAATCTCGATGAAGACCCATTGCTTCCCCATATCACCAGTGCTTGCATTGAATTGCATATACAGTTTGCTTGACCTATAGGCCAGTAAACAATGTGGGAGACACATGTAGGTCATTCCCACAGGTGACACAGACTAGTAGGATCATTACACTTCAACCCAAAATACCAGCGTTCCTACCTATCAGAATAAAGTTCAATGAGACAGTGCAGAATTAATATTCTTTTGGGTTCCAAGGCCTAATCCTCATTCTAAACACCACATCCAAGCCAATGACAAACACTACCTACTTCCCCCTACCCCACCAAAATCATGGTGCACCTTCAGCTAAGGAAGTGAATCTTACTCCTGTAAACTCAATGGCAATAAGAAGGGTCAATAAACATTGGCCTGAGCCTGAAACACTCTAATCTCATAAATGAATAAACATAGGCATTTTCCACCATTTTACCCTTTCATTGTGCAAATGGAGACAAAATATTCAGTGTTGGTGACCTCACATCCAAAATTTATACCCATTCTGACTTTCAAAATCTTACTTAAAACTAAGTGGCATAATAAAAAAAGCTCATACTTGCTCTTAATCTCTGATCAAATGTTGTTTGAATCTGGTCCAGAGGATGTTCACCCATGTTAATAGTGTTATACAGATGCAAGATATTTAACATTGGAAAGATGATGTAAAGTTGCCACTATAATCAATCTTCTGAAATACATGCACAGGGTGTGAATAAAGAAATACAAGGATATCAGAGGGGATCCATAGGTGAATGGGTGCCAGGCAAGTTGTAGTTATTGAACAAAAGTATGAGAATCTTAGAGTTGAGATTTTTGGTGGACGATTAATTGACAGAAGTGAAACACAAGTCTGCAGATGCTGTGACTGTAGTCAAAACACAAAGACGTTGGAGGAACTTAGCCAGTCTCACAGCATCCATGTGGATATCCCAGTGGCTACCCATTTCATTTCCCTGCCCCTTTCCCTTGGTGATATGTCTGTCCATGATGTCTGGCACTGCCAAACTGAGACCACCAGCAAATTGGATGAACAACACCTCATATTCCATTTGGGCAACCTCCAACCAGATGGCATTAATGTTGACTTCTCCATTAATTCCCCCACCCCCTCCCATTTTTCCCCATGTCTCCTTCACTCGAGCTTTTTCTCTGTCTCTTTCTTCCCTTTTCCCTCTGCTTCGTTTCAGAGTCAAAATAATTTCTCACATTTTCTCTCTCCTGTCCTCTTATCATATCCAGTTAACACTTTTTTGTCTGTTGGTCTGTACTCCTCCCCTTCCCATTCTGCCCTTTTTCTTCCCTTTTTTTCCTCCAACTTTTAACAGACACCTGTCTTTGCTCATTCTTTGACGAAGGGCTCAGACCCAAAACGTTGGTAATATATCTTTACCTCCTGTGGACGCTGTGAGACTGGCTGAGTTCCTCCAGTATCTCAGTGTTTTGATGAATTGACAGAGGTCAGAAACCACATAGGTAATCGGCCAACATAACTTTTTGTTAGAACTCTTTCCAGATGTCCTGATACAAAGAAAGATGACATTCGGTTTATTTGCCAGGTGTCTAATCAACCTTGTTTCCAAGAAATAAGAGCAAGATTGAATTTACACGACATTGTTACAGCTGTCAGGATGTGGTTATATTTGGAAGATGCAATTAGATGCCTTGCTTAGATAAGAATTGCAGGTGGTGTTCTGTATTGTGAATATGGCTACCATCGGCCTGATTTCTGTCAATCATTTTCAAACTAGTGGAATCACCCTTTGTTTCGATTGGTACTGAGTTTCAAAACAAACAAAGAAGTGAACAAGCATAAAGTAGAACTGAAAAGTAATCTTCGAGAAGAGAGATTAATATTAGTGGATTTAAATGTTAAAAGCAGCATCTTAGTTTTACAAGGTATCAAAAGATGAGCAATGATATCATTCAAATTTGAGTAATTAGGAAGTTCAGAAGCAACAGGTGCCCAATTTTGTGATTGATCTGCAATAATTTGCACTTGCCAGAATTGTACACTAAATGGTAAATGCAAAATGTATTCTCTTTTGGATTGGCACAGAGGAAATGAAAATGAATATAGCACAGGGTATTTATACTAAGAATAACAATCGTAGTTTAGATATTAATGACAGCCCGAAAGGGAACTACGATCCAGCAAGGAAGTCATAGGGTATTTTTTTTTCAATAAAAAGAAAGGTATTCGGATTTCACTTTACTCTGCAGTGCAGTTTGAAATCCTAGTAAAAAAGGCCAAGCCTATTGTTGGTGTCTGTTGTTTTTTGTTAGGTATCCTTCAAGAATGACATGCTTCTGAATGACTTTCAGTTGTGTGGGACCAGAGGTGGCTACTGAGCATCAGGTGGGATCCAGTGTCACAGATGGGGCACAATGGGCTTGATGGGTGGGCAGGTGGCTGACTTGAACGGTGGAACACCCCTAGTGAGCTTCTGTGATGAATGGGCTGGAGGTTCTCTGTGCCTTCATCTTGACTGGTCAGGAGCAAGAGATTCCCACAATTCGGTGAGGGTCTTAGTTTTTTTGCTTATTTTTCCACCCTTTAAGCTCTCTATCTAATTTCCTGGAATCCTCTTAAATCATCTTGGAGCAGAGTGCCTGTTTTCAGGACAGGTTGTGCTGGGGACAAGGTGCCTCACCAGTCAAAGCTGGCTGAGTGTAATTGGAGGCATGGTACTGGGGCTGTCACAGTATAGTCTGGCTCAGAAGTAGAGACGATTGTCCAATGAGAACTTTGAGAGTGCCTCTGTGAGATTCCAACTAACATGTTGCCCAGTCATTACCATTGATGTTTCATATATAAGAATGATCATTTCAGTTCATAATATATGCCAGAAAAGAAATGCTTTGAAAAGCTTGTTTATAAAATCGTCCCATGGAATGAAGAATTTCATAATGCAACCTCTTCAGAGATTTAGTCCCATTATAGGCTTTGCATCAGAGTCATGGGCAATGGTCATTTTTATTATATCCCCATTATTGGTAATTGAAACAAAATATGGCACAACTCAATGAAATAGGAATTAAAACTGTTTCCATTCATGTTGGTGTTTGAGGTATATTGGGACATGTCTTATTCTTACATTTTTAAACCAGACTAAAGATGTTTTATATAATAAAACTCCAATTTGGAAACTTATTTATTAGAGAAATGAAGCCGTATGTTGGCTAAGCAGATCATTTTTGACAGTAAGCCATGTTTTGTCAGATTTTGATTATGTTTGACAAGTGTGTGAATTATTGAGTCTATTAGTCATGCCATTGTTAAATTATTCCTCTTCCGCATGGGTGCAATCTCAAGCACTTACTCAAGACATTGTAAATATCACTTTACCCTTTCCAAACTTTTATTTTCTTAATGAAAACTTCATCTTAGAAAAATAATACGCACACCTACTGATTTGTTACTGCCAAATGTTGACAAATTGACTGACTGCTCAGAGATTTTTGCAAAGACATCGCTACACTTCTGTCTTTTTTCTTTCTTTCCTTCTTTCATTTTCGACCTTCCTTTTTATTTCTTTCTCTCCCATATTTTTACCATTTCTTTTCTATTTTTTCTCTCTTGTTCTTTCTCTCTCACTCTCTTTGTTCCTCACCTCTGTCTCTTGCCCACTCTCTCTTTCACTCTCTCTCTCTGCACCACTATGCAACTTCACATCTCTCTGAAATTCTCATGCTGCCCATTGGATGTTTTGGCTTTTGCCACAGAGCAAAGGTTGGAGCCTTCCGTCACGTTTCTGCCATCATGCCTTTGACGAAAGGAGGGATGGATGTAGTGAGTGGATGTGAGTGGTGGGGAAGAACACATCCAGTGTAAAATTGAAGCGAAACATGTTCAGCCCCAACATCACAAGTAGAATTTGTTTGACAGGCATGCTCTTATCTATCCTTGTAAAAAAAATAATTTTTTTGGTAAGTTATGAATTTTTTGTACAGAGAGCTAAAATGTAATTATGTTAAGCTATTGATTAATCTCTGTAAAGCTGTGGGAGGTTGAATTCTTTGGCTTAAATATGAAATATTATCTGCCTGTTTTGCATTGTATTTCAGCTGTGTTGCACAGTTAATGCATTTTGTCACTCGTGTGTTCATTTGGAAACATTAATACTAAATGTACAAACATTAAACTGTTATTGGTATTTTTTGTTCTTTTTAAATGTAATGTCTTGGTATAAATAATAATTGTATGAACTGGTAAAATTGCTTCTCTCAAAGAGGGCTTAATTATACTGCCAGTGTGTTGAATAATAACAAACGTCAATAAAACCATTTTTTCTTAAAGTTGCCTGTTTGTGTTGTCTTGTCCTCTTGGTAATTTTCTAGACCAGCCATTCTCAACCTCTTTATCACTTTGGCCCCTTTAGGACTCTGCTCAAAGTTTATGGCCCCCCTTCCCTGTGAATCAGTCAAGTTTAGTTGGTTTCTTCCATACTTCTCTCCCACCACTACACAAAAAAAAATTTTAAAACATGTTATGATTCAAATCTGTAGCTTTCCCTTAACTGTGCTGTGGCCCCCCAGGGGAGGCCATATAACCCCTATTGAGAACAGCTGATCTAAAACATTGGCTGTTATTTCCCCAGAAATTGAAGTGTGCGCAGATATTCTCAAAGACAAGGAGGAGGGGACTGAGAGAACAAGTTCAAGTTTATTATCATCCATTTGTGCAGAACAGATTCATGAGAACGTCACTAGATCTGAATTACAATAGGAGGCTGACTGATGGGCAAAGGAGGCTGAGAAGAAACCAAAGAGAGGTCTATAAAATCATGAAGCTTATGGATAAGTAAATAATCAGTCATTTTTCTCCCCCCAGACAGGGGAATCTAAAATGAAAAGGCAATGGGAAAGATTTCAAAGAAACCTGAATAGCAACATTTTTTGTACACAGGGGGGTAGCGGATACATGGGGCAAAGTGCTGAGGCAAAAGTAATTGCAACATTTGAAAGACTTTTGGACAGGTTCGTGAATTGGAAAGATTTAGAGGGTTGACAACTTAGTCAACACAGGCAATTTGGGTCAAAGGGACAGTCTTTCATGCTGCCAAGCTTCCTGATTTACGACCCTGGACACCAACTATTTTCTCTTGCCCGTTGATCGCAGGCTGAAGGGGGAAGAGAAGCAGAAGCCCATTTGGGGCTATGGTGGGCCTCATTGCCTGAGCTTTGTGACTTCCTCTTTGGACAAATTAAAATGAGGGATAGAACTTGCTGTTCCATCTCAGGGCACATCGGTGATTTTTTAAAATTACTTTTTTTTATTGTTACAGCCAAAATTGCTCTCTATAAACTCACAAACAAGTACAAAATAAATGATAACGAAAGAGATGTCAAGCCAGAGAGAAAGATAGAGTGCCAAAGGATTTTTAACACTGATTGAGAGAACAAGCAAGGCACTTAGTCTAAAGTGTCATTCAAAAGAAGGAGCATCAGGCAGTACAACAATTCCTCATTACTGCACAGCAAATCGCAGTTTGCATCCAGAGCAAAGCTCTCTTGAAGCTTTGCTGGTGAGCAGAGTGTTTGTGAACTGACTCCCTTACTCATCCTGAATAGCCTCGGCACAAGGAAAGTTCAAGTTTATTTGACATCCGATGTATCAGTACAACCAGATGAAACACCGTTCTTCGGTCCCCAGGAAGAAGCTGTTCCTCACCCTTTTCTTTCTGCCTCTGATATTTCTGTATCTCCTTCCTGATGGGAGTAGCTGGAAGGTGCTGCATGCGGGTTGGGAGGGATCCTCTCTGATTTTGCGAGCCCTCTTTAAACAAAGATCTCCACATGTCACATGGATGGGGAGAGGGAGACCCCAGAGTTTCTCTCTGCCACTTTATTGGTCCTGCGGATTGACCTCCGATCCCAGCAAGAAGTTCAAGTTCACTTTCATTCTCACAGAGAGCAAGATCCAGTGATAGCGTGTGGTACACAAATGTGCTGGAGAAACTCGTCAGGTCCCGTAGCATCCATGGGAAGTAAATGGTAACCAACATTTGGGTCTGAGCCCTTTGTCAGGTTGTTTTACGAGCAGACCTGCAACCTTCATACATAGTACAAGGCAGTGGAAGAGCGCAGATTTACAGAGAGAGATCTATTTATATGGAACAAAGGCTGCATCATTTTACTATTTGGGGTGTTCATTCAGGTGTCTGATAATGGCAGGAAATTGGTACTAAATCCATTTCCTAGCAGGGTAGGCTCATTTCATGTCCCATGATTATCTATGCAATGGTGATGAAAATTATTACCTTCCCAAAAAGCACAGAATTAAGACCCGCCTTTCTCCTGTTGTCAAGAGCTTGTGGCTATTTTAATTTTGTTTGACGGAATCAAAGTTAATTTGTCTTGATGAATTCAGCTTTTTTTAAAAACCAAGATTACCCAACACAAATAAAACTGAAGATGTGGACTCTGAACTGAGGCAAATACAGAATCAGAATCAGGTTTATTGTCACGAACATGTGTCACTATATTTGTTGATTTGTGGCATTATCATAGGTACAAAAATTGCTATAAATTATATTTCTGTAAATATACTAATTAAAAAAAGAGAAAAAAGTGAGGTACTGTCTGTAGTTCATTGTCCATTTAGAAATCTGATGGCAGAAGGGAAAATGCTGGTTTTGTACAGTTGGGAGTTCATCTTCTGACTCCTGTACCTTCTTACCGACGGTAGCAGAGAGAAATGGCATGGCCTAGGGCAGTGGTTCCCAGCCATTTACTTTCCACTCGCATACCACTTTAAGTATTCCCTATGCCATAAGTATTCTGTGGTTAGTAAGGGATTGCTTAAGGCGGCATGTGAGTAGGAAGGGAAGGTTGAGAATCACTGCTCTAGACCCAATTATTACTGAAATATTTTGCTTGAGAAAAATTGTCATTGGCCCATTTCCTTTGGAGTTATGAAACAGCGCACATAACGAGTCAATTTGGAATGATTAAAACAGTGCTTTTCAAACTTTTTCTTTCCACCTACATACCACCTTACGCAATCACTTACTAATCACAGAACATTTATGGCATAGGGAATACTTAAAGTGGTATGTGAGTGGAAAGTAAAAGGTTGGGAACCACTGGCCGAGGGTGTGAGGGTACGATGATAGAGGCTGCTTTCTTGAGACACCACTTTTTAAAGATGTCTTTAATAGAGTGAAGGGGAGTGCCCATGATGGCGCTGGCCAAGTTCACAACTCTCTGTAGTCTTTTTCTGTCTTGTGTATTGGCCCCTCCATACCAGACAGCGATGCAATCAGACAGATGGTACACCTGTAGAAATTTACAAGAGTCTTTGGTAACATACCATATCTCTTCAAACTCCTCACAATGTACAGCTGTAGGAGAGCCTTCTTCACGATTGCATCAGAATGATGGTCCTGGGATAGATCTTCAGAAATGTTAACATCCAAGAGTTTGAAGTTCAAGCTGTATACATGGAAATGTTCCAGCATATAAAACTCTGCTTGGAATTTTGCATTCAGTTCTGGTCACTTCATTAAAGGAAGGATGTAGAAGCTTTAGAGAGGGTGCAGAGGAGATTTACCAGGATGTTGTCCGGAATGGAGAACATGTCTTATGAAGTAATGTTGACCGAACTAGGGCTTTTCTCTGGAGTGACGAAGGATGCAATGTGACTTAATAGATACATACAATTCTGAGAGTCTTAGAACAATCACAAGTACAAGATGATATCAGATAAAGGTGAGTGGAGGAATGTTTAGGGAAAATGTCAATGATACTGTATGATTTTTTTTACTTAGGAAGTGGTGGATAGCTGGACTTCATAGCCAGGGCTGACGGTGGAGGCTGGAACAATAGGGACATTCAAAAGACTCTTAGATAGGCACATGGATGTAAGAACAATAAAGGGTTATGAGTGTGAGGTAGGGAAAAATTAGATTGCTGTAGAGTAGACTTCCATCGGAAGGCACAACATTGTGGGTTGAAGAGCTTGTCCCATGCTGTAATATTCTATGTTCGTATCTCTGAAGCATATCTCTGGGTCTTAAATCTCATGCAGTAGTTAAGTTGCACTTTAACTCCTGGGTCACAAGACCAACAATTCAACTACTGACCCAACGATTGCTGGGAGGCATCACTGAGCAATGCTGAACTCTTGAGGGTGTTGTTTTTACTGTGAAATAATAAACTTCTGTGTTCTCAAATGGATGGAAAAACTTCTGTGACACTATATTGAAGAGAAGTATTGGAAATGTTCCCTTGGAGTCTTTGGGATAATATGTATCCCTCACCCAGTTGGAGTCAGATTTAGAATAGAAATTGCTGTAAATTCTCAGAAAGTAGAGGAAAAAGAGCAAAGAGCTAAACTTCAATTCATAAACTCTGCACCTCTCCCCATAGATGCTGCCTGAGTGTCTCCATAATTTTCTATTTGTGCCTCAGGATCCATTTTGTTTTGTATTTAGATTTATATACAGATGTTCTGGTCACATTTGTTGTTTGTAGAACCTACCAAGTTTGACACGGGCACTGACCTCCTGTCCATTCAAGATATCTTTGTGAGGCACTGCCTCGATATCACAAAGTTTCCCCATTACCCTGGTCACATTCTCTTTCGAACCCAAGTCACAAATCTCTCTGAGACCACTACTTTTTTTTTAAATGCACAATCTACAAATATAAACATGTATTTATCTTTTGAGGCTTATTACCTCTTTATAACTTAATTTAATTTTAATTTAGAGATGCATCACTGTAACAGGCCCTTCTGGCCCCACGAGCCTATTGCTCAAATAAACCCATTAGCTCCCACCTTTGGAACATAGGAGGAAACCCATGTGGTCATGGGAAGAATGTACAAAGTCCTTACAGACAACAGGAGATTAGAACCTGGGTCGATGACTCTGTAATAACATTTCTGCTCCTTTGTCTTCTGGTCCCCCAGGTGCTCCAGTTCTTCCCACATTCCCAAAGACGTGAAAGTGGGTCAATTAATCAGCCACGGGAAAATGACCCTGACTGTGCGGTGGAATCTGAAATTGTTGCTGGGAAAGTGGGGAGAATTTTAAAATGAAGGGATTAGTGTAGAATGGGTGTATGGACTCAATGGGGCAAAGGGCCAGTTTCCACACTCTTTGTCGTGATGACTTCCTTCTTCAAAGTGTGCTGGAAAAATCATCTTTGTGAAGCAAGTCTTCACTACATTGGAGAGACTGGACAGAGACTGGGAGATGGCATCGCTGAGCACCTTCACTCTCTCCGCATCAATGACTGAGATCTCACTGTGGCCAATTACTTCTATTCTGCGCCCCACTCCCATGCTGACATGTCTGTCCATGTCCTCATGTACTGTTAAACCAAGGCCACTTGTAAATTGGAGCAACATATAATATTTTGTCTGGACACTCTCCAACCAGATGGCATTAACATCGACTTCTCCGGCTTCTGCTAGCCCACCCCCATTCTCCCTCTCTTCGCTAGGCCTTTCCTTCAGCTCTCCACCTTCTTCCCTCTCCTGCCTGTGGGATTGTGCTCCCCTCCCCCTGCCTCTTCCCCTTACCATTTTGTTCAGACACCTGCCTACATTTTGCTCAAATCTTCATGTGGGGCTCAAGCCCGAAACATTGGTGATGTATCTTTATCTTTGCTACATAAAGTACACTGTTTGAACTGCTAAGTTTCTCTAGCATTGTGTTTTTACTTTGAGGTGACGATGAGTTGCAGAAGGAACTCAGAGGGTTGGACAGCATTCATGGAGAGCAATGGTCAGTCATTGTTCAGTCTCTAAGGCTGTAGATTAAATGTAAAAAGGAAGTGGAATGTTTAGTTAAACGACAGGCAGTGTCACTTCACTCTGCAAATGACATTACAAAGCAACGCAATGCCTCTCAATTATACTCCCACGGTAGCTGGTCTAATTTGTATATGCAAATTAGCCTTAATTATCAGCAATCATTCATTTGCTCTTCCTAATAATATAACAATAACACCATCCAGGTTTTTCCAAGGAAAGATTTATGCTTTGTTTCTTCAGTTATGCTGGAAAATATACCTGCTAATTAACCTAACTTCGCGTTCCATCTGCATGAGAATATCACTCCTTTTAAACGTGCGAGGGAGCATTATTTTGTGAAAGCATGGCAAATAAATTAATTGATGTCATGGAGACACAGAAGCACACAGAACGGCTCATTCGGTACATCGTTCCTGTTCTAACTCTTTAGATTTAGCCCCACTCTTTTGTCTGTAACTCTTGAGTTTCGTATCTATCGTGACTGCCCAACTCGATTAAAATGATCTGGTTCCTGTCTCCTATTTGTAGGGACCATCCTGATGGTAGCAGCTTCTTGGGGGAGAAAAATCACTGCTGATCATGTCACTCCTATATTTATGAGTGACTTCCACTTAACAAGCCCAAGGCATTGTAGAGAATATTATGTGTATTTGTGGTCACTCTGCTCCCTGACTTTTACTAATTTTTCCCTAATTTTTTTTTTGGATCTTTTATTTACTGAAATGTAATTTATATCAATTTTTTTTTCACCTGTAATGCACAGTACTACTGCCACAAAACAAATTTGATGACATACTCATAACAATAAACCTGATTCTGATTCACGAATATTATATAGGGAAGGACATTTGGCATTAGTCCTTACTGGAGTAACAGATTGACTTACAAATTAAATGATCTTTATTAGGAACCTATACACACTCCACTCCAAAAGAAAGTTTATTAGGTCTTTTCACTCTGGCATGTCTTACTGTTGCGAAATCCCAACGTTTATGCACTATATCATTTTTTTTTTCTTTGGCTTGGCTTCGCGGACCAAGATTTATGGAGGGATAATGTCCACGTCAGCTGCAGGCTCGTTGGCGACTGACAAGTCCGATGTGGGACAGGCAGGCACGGCTGCAGTGGTTGCAGGGGAAAATTGGTGGGTTGGGGTTGGGTGTTGAGTTTTTCCTCCTTTGCCTTTTGTCAGTGAGGTGGGCTCTGCGGTCTTCTTCAAAGGAGGTTGCTGCCCGCCGAACTGTGAGGCACCAAGATGCACGGTTTGAGGTGATATCAGCCCACTGGCAGTGGTCGATGTGGCAGGCACCAAGAGATTTCTTTAGGGAGTCCTTGTACCTCTTCTTTGGTGCACGTCTGTCTCGGTGGCCAGTGGGGAGCTCGCCATATAACACGATCTTGGGAAGGCGACGGTCCTCCATTCTGGAGACGTGACCTACCCAGCGCAGTTGAATCTTCAGCAGCGTGGATTCGATACTGTCGGCCTCTGCCATCATGAGCACTTCGATGTTAGGGATGAAGTCGCTCCAATGAATGTTGAGGATGGAACGGGGACAACGCTGGTGGAAGCGTTCTAGGAGCCGTAGGTGATGCCGGTAGAGGACCCATGATTCGGAGCCGAACAGGAGTGTGGGTATTGACAATGGCTCTGTATACGCTAATCTTTGTGAGGTTTTTCAGTTGGTTGTTTTTCCAGACTCTTTTGTGTAGTCTTCCAAAGGCGCCTTTTGCCTTGGCGAGTCTGTTGTCTATCTTTTTGTCGATCCTTGCATCCGATGAAATGGTGCAGCCGAGATAGGTAAACTGGTTGACCGTTTTGAGTTTTGTGTGCCCGATGGAGATGTGGGGGGGGGGGGGCTGGTAGTCATGGTGGGGAGCTGGCTGATGGAGGACCTCAGTTTTCTTCAGGCTGACTTCCAGGCCAAACATTTTGGCAGTTTCCGCAAAACAGGACGTCAAGCGCTAAAGAGTTGGCTCTGAATGGGCAACTAAAGCGGCATCGTCTGCAAAGAGTAGTTCACGGACAAGTTGCTCTTGTGTCTTGGTGTGAGCTTGCAGGGGCCTCAGATTGAAGAGACTGCCATCCGTGCAGTAACGGATGTAAACAGCGTCTTCATATTTGCATAGACATTACATAAAAATATAGGCATTGAATAATCTATAATAAAAAGTCTTTCTCCTACACTGAGGATTGAGTGACCTGCACTGTTCAAGCTTCAAAGACTAACATTAGTTAAGAAGCAGGAGTCTGAGACCAATTGACATTACTCACTGGTGATTATGCCGTGTTTGTCAACCTGATACTCCAGACTTACCTGTAAGCTTCACCCACTATTTATAAGAAATCTATAATTGACCATGACACAAAGTGACTGCTCAAACATATCCTATTAATTTTCTCATAGGGAACAGGAAATCCTATTTTTTTTTACATCTCTCATTAACCAGGAACCTTACTTATTGCAATGCTGTGTGTTATATATGATCATAACATCATTTAACCTATCCTATAACCAGATGAGAATGACAAGAGGTTGAGTTACATAAAGGCAGGACCCTTCCCTCCCTTTCCCCCGCCCCCACCCCCAATCAATGTGATCTATGGGATCATTATCTGAAGAGGGCATGCAAAATCACTGAGGACACCTTCTACCCCACACATAGCATCTTTCAGCTGCACCCATTGGGAAAGAGATATGCTGAAGAACCAAAAGGAACTGCTCAGACTAACTATTCGAGACTCATATTCATGAAACAATATCTATTTATTTATTTGTACTTGGCCTGCATATGTATTGTCTGTCTGTATGTGTGAAATGTCTGGTCATGTTTCAGTGGATTTTGCACTGAGGTCCAAAGAACACTATTTCACTGGGATGTACTTGTGCAATCAGATGTCAATAAACTTGACTTGACTGTCTGTGAGGGAAACAGCTAATGATCCCAAATTTGATCTAAATGTGACTCCAAGCCAACAACATCATGAGTGGCTCTTAACTGCCCTCTGAAGTGAGCCAACAGGTCAATCAAATGGGGACTGGCCAAAGCATATCCTGTGAAAACTTAAATTACATGTGTTTTAAGTTATTTCCATATCATATTTGCATAGACATTACATAAAAATACAGGCATTGAATAACCTATAATAAAAAGTCTTTCTCCTGCACTGAGGATTGAGTGACCTGCACTGTTCAGGCTTCAAAGACTAACATTGGTCTGAGACCAATTGACATTACTCACTGGTGATTATGCCATGTTTGTCAACCTGATACTCCAGACTTACCTGTAAACTTCACCCACTATTTATAAGAAATCTATAATTGACCATGACACAAAGTGACTGCTCAAACATATCCTATTAATTTCCTCATAGGGAACAGGAAATCAGCAATGAAAAATCTCTTGCCAGATTTGGCCACATCCTGAAAAAATACTTCAATGTAAGGTATCTCAGATGGGATCGGCATAATGTAACCAAAGCATTTTCTTCCTATTTGTCAGCGGATCAAAGGGCAGGATCTGTTTAACAAGCAGCACAAGAGGAGAGGGTCTCAACTGTTAGTTAGCAAGAGTTGTGAATCCATTAATCAAAAGAAAAGCAACTCTTCTTTCTTTGGCTTGGCTTCGCGGACGAAGATTTATGGAGGGGGTAAAAAGTCCACGTCAGCTGCAGGCTGACTAATAAAGAACTAATAAAGCAACTCTTTTCTTTTTTTTTCTCTTTGGCTTGGCTTCGCGGACGAAGATTTATGGAGGGGGTAAAAAGTCCACGTCAGCTGCAGGCTCGTTTGTGGCTGACCAGTCCGATGCGGGACAGGCAGACACGATTGCAGCGGTTGCAAGGGAAAATTGGTTGGTTGGGGTTGGGTGTTGGGTTTTTCCTCCTTTGCCTTTTGTCAGTGAGGTGGGCTCTGCGGTCTTCTTCAAAGGAGGCTGCTGCCCGCCAAACTGTGAGGCGCCAAGATGCACGGTTTGAGGCGTTATCAGCCCACTGGCGGTGGTCAATGTGGCAGGCACCAAGAGATTTCTTTAGGCAGTCCTTGTACCTTTTCTTTGGTGCACCTCTGTCACGGTGGCCAGTGGAGAGCTCGCCATATAATACGATCTTGGGAAGGCGATGGTCCTCCATTCTGGAGACGTGACCCATCCAGCGCAGCTGGATCTTCAGCAGCGTGGACTCGATGCTGTCGACCTCTGCCATCTCGAGTACCTCGACGTTAGGGGTGTGAGCGCTCCAATGGATGTTGAGGATGGAGCGGAGACAACGCTGGTGGAAGCGTTCTAGGAGCCGTAGGTGGTGCCGGTAGAGGACCCATGATTCGGAGCCGAACAGGAGTGTGGGTATGACAACGGCTCTGTATACGCTTATCTTTGTGAGGTTTTTCAGTTGGTTGTTTTTCCAGACTCTTTTGTGTAGTCTTCCAAAGGCGCTATAAAGAAAGAAATGACACAACCTCAAGAAAACCAATGAAAGTCTTAGTAAAATTATCATGTAGGTAATAGAATAACCAATTTGTGGACCACCATCCTCCAGTGGAATGATATAATTTGGCAGTGAGAGGATAAATATTGGCCCAAACACCAGGGATTTCTCTACTTTTTATCAATGTGACAGTGTAATAGAACAATGAAGCACTGAACGCTACTGCACTGTACTGGCCCTTTGGCACATGATCTTGTGCTGTCCTATATAAACTTACATAAACAATTTAAAGCTTCCCTACCTCAAACCCATAACCCTCCATTTTACTTGCATCCATGTGCCTGCCTGAGTATTTTAAATGTCTCTATTGAACCAGCCTCCACCACCACCTTCGACATTGTATTCCAGCCACCCACTTTTCTCTGTGTAAAAAAAACTTACCCCTGTCATTTCCCCTGTACTTTCCTCCTTTCTGGTATATGCTACTGTCCAGGAAATTGGTACTCATTGTCCGACCTATCTATGCCTCTCATAATCTTCTAGACCACTCTTAAGTAGCCTCTCATCCTTCTTTGCTCCAAAGAGAAAAGCCCTAGCTCTGATAAACTGGTCTCATAAGACACATTTTCCAATCAGCATCATCCTGTCAAATCACCCTCTCCATAGCTTCCACATCCTTCCTGTAATGAGGCAACCAGAAGAAACACAGGTTCCCAGCTGTTCCAAGTGGGGTCAAACCAGAGTTTTATAGAGCTCCAACATCACTATTTGGCTGTTGAACTTAATCCCCCAACTAATGAAGCCAGCAATTCATAAGCTTCTCAACTACCCTATGTATGGCAACCTTTTACACAAATTTGATGGTGCATTTATATTCTCCATTTAATATCTCATATAAAAGACAACTTTGCACAGTTAGACTAGCTTTGGAGCTGACTAAATTTGTAGATAGGTACTGTTGTTAAACCAACTATATAGATTTAAGATTTCAGCTTTATTGTCAGAGTTCATACATGCAACCTCGAGATTGCTTTCTCACATATAACCTGAAGAAGCAACTAACTTCATTAAGGACCCAATCACTGTGGTGACAATCTCTTCTCACTTCTACCATAGAGAAGGAAGCCTAAGGTCCAGCACTCCAGGATTAAGGGCAGTTTCTTTTTAGTCACTCTGGACTCTTGAACCTCCCCATATTACCCTACTCCAACACCACAACAGATCTCTCTGCACTATTGAAAATGCCTTTTTTTCCGTTGTTTTTATTTGTATTATCTGTTAAAAATGGTTTATTATCCATTTCCATTTATTATATTTTACTGGACTGGGATAATTTAATATATACTCTTGTATTTGTTGGGTAGTAGATACAGAAGCATAAAGACAAGAACATTTCTATAACAGTTCCTTTTCAACAGCTATCAGGCTCTTGAACCACCCCATGTAACACTAATCAGGGATCCTCCGACACCACAAAAGGATTGTCTGCACTATTGCAATTCATTTTTTTGGAACTATGTAACTGTGAATATTTATTATCTATCATCCCATTTTACAATTTACCTTAATGTAGGTCCAACACAGGCTGTGGGTGACTTGCAGTCAGGGCACCTGCACAGACTGCAGGCTGCTGGAGACTGGCTCATAGGAACCAGGTATCAGAGCCATGATTTGAGAGGCTGCTGAGGACAAGAAGCAAATTGCCTCGGGTGCTGAAGGCTTCCTGATTGTATCGGAGGTTTGGACCTGGAGCTCAGGTTGCCCCATGGATCAAGGAGAAGTCTATGTGGCTGCAGAAGCTGTGGGAGTGCTGGAGGGGAATACACAGGCACTCAGCAGGTGTTTTATGGAGCGACACCACATTGAGCCTGGCTCCATTGGGGGAAGAAAAAGTGGACTTACCTTTTTATGGAGAAGGCCTAATAAGGTTGCTCCACTGTTGCTTTTATAGAGAGTGACATCGAGAGCCATCCTCCAGAGTTGAGGGAGGTGGAGCAAGTGATGCAGTGGTGCTGCCCATTGCCGTGAGGTCCAACATATGTGCCGAGCAATGGCTATCTTCATTACCCATAATCCCCCATGCAGCTGGAACCGCTCTGGGAAATGCTCTTCTGCCTGGTGGTACCCCATCTGCCACTCCAAGCATGGCTCTTCACTACCCTCTTTCATCCATCGGCGTTTTTATAAAGTGTCCACTCCTCAGCATCTGTCTTCCTTTCTCCCGGGCCATGGAGCTCAGCACCCGAGTCCCTTCGCCCTCTGGTCCTGGCGGCTTGGCAGGTTCTGGCTCTCCTTGCCCTGGCTGGGCCTTCACACGCTTCAGGCCAGACTCCCTCCACGCCTTCTCACCTTGCAAGTGCATTCCTGCTTTCTCCCGCTCCTCACTACCCTCCTGCTCCTCCGTCTCGGTGGTGATGGAGCGAGGGTTGGAGGGAGTACAAGAAGAGGACATTTCTGGGTGGCAGGAGGGAACCTTAACCCCAGCAACAATCACCAGCCCTGGTGGTGGCTCCTGGGCCTCAGGTTGGCAGTGTCATCACAATGTCATCAGCCCATCCCTAAATAACCACCTTCAGTGGCATTGCCTTTATGGAGTGAAGTGGATTGACCTACTTTACCTGTAAGACTACCCCTTGGATGGATTGGAGTCTGCATTGAGCATTCAGCATCGGCATTTTTATAAAAGTATGTGAGAAGCAGAGGTGCCTTCACAGATTTCACTCGAGACAAAAATTGAGAACAAAGAACATTTATTTTACAACAATGCAAAGTTTGGTGCTTCCCCTTACCCTGGGAATACACACACATACTGGGGCTTACCCAACTTTTTATACATTCTATTTTAGTATAGAGGTACCTCCCCCCTTAACATTCTTCTGCCTCCTGGATTGGTTTAGTATTAGGTAATTCTGCCTACGTGCAGTTTATGTGCCTTTCTGTAAACTTGTTTACTGTTTACCAGGAAGTGTCATGTCTTTGTTCTTATTCATAAATCTCAACCCCCAGGACTTACTAAATCTTCTTCTTTTCTTTGGCTTGGCTTCGCAGACGAAGATTTATGGAGGGGTATGTTCACGTCTGCTGCAGGCTCGTTGGTGACTGACAAATCCGATGCAGGACAGGCAGGCATGGTTGCAGTGGTTGCAATGGAAAATTGGTTGGTTGGGTTTGGGTGTTGGGTTTTTCCTCCTTTGCCTTTTGTCAGTGAGGTGGGCTCTGCGGTCTTCTTCAAAGAAGGTTGCTGCCTGCCGAACTGTGAGGTGCCAAGATGCACGGTTGGAGGCAATATCAGCCCACTGACGGTGGTCAATGTGGCAGGCACCAAGAGATTTCTTTAAGCACCTTTTCTTTGGTGCACCTCTGTCTCGGTGGCCAGTGGAGAGCTCGCCATAGAACACGATATTGGGAAGGCAATGGTCCTCCATTCTGGAGACGTGACCCACCCAGCGCCGTTGGGTCTTCAGCAGCATAGATTCGATGCTTGCGGACTCTGCCAGCTTGAGTACTTTGATGTTGGTGATGAAGTCATTCCAATAAATGTTGAGGATGGAGCGGAGACAGTGCTGATGGAAGCGTACTAGGAGCCGTAGGTGATGCCAGTAGAGGATCCATGATTCAGAGCCGAACAGGAGCGTGGGTATGACAACGGCTCTGTACAAGCTGATCTTTGTGTGTTTCTTCAGGTGGTTGTTTTTCCAGACTCTTTTGTGTAGTCTTCCAAAGGCGCTATTTGTCTTGGCGAGTCTATTGTCTATCACTTTGTCGATCCTTGCATCAGATGAAATGGTGCAACCGAGGTGGGTAAACTGGTTGACCATTTTGAGTTCTGTGTGCCCGATGGAGATATGTGGGGGCTGGTGGTCATGGTGGGGAGCTGGCTGATGGAGGACCTCAGTTTTCTTCAGGCTGACTTCCAGGCCAAACATTTTGGCAGTTTCCGCAAAACAGGACGTCAAGCGCTGAAGAGTTGGCTCTGAATGGGCAACTAAAGCAGCATCGTCTGCAAAGAGTAGTTCACGGACAAGTTGCTCTTGTGTCTTGCTAAATCTATCTATTTGCTATAAGACCCCTATTCTATTATACTTGCTTAACCCTTCCTCACATTTCATTCTTACTCCACCCTTATTCAACCCATCATAATTCATTCCTATTTAGCACTTGCTTGACTTCCCATATTCCATTATCCCTTACCCCATCCTAATTCATTCCTATTTAGCACTTCCTTGACTTCCCAAATTCCATTATCTCTCACAGACAGGTGAATTGATGTACAGCCAGAGAATATCCGCCTTTACATTCACTTTTTTTTGCCTCATTAAAGGCCTAGTGACTCTGAAGGGAACTCTCTTTTGTTTCTCTATCTCTTTTACCATAAGGGGTAACTCTCTCTTATTTCTGCTCACCCTCTAGGACGACATGGTTAGCATAGCGGTTATTGTAAAGCTGTTACAATGCCAGCACTCGGGACCTGGGTTTGAATCCCCTGCTGTCTGTAAGCATTTTGTACGTTCTCCACATGTCTGTGTGGGCTTTCCTCCCACTGTTCAAAAGCATGCCAGGGGATTGGGTGTAACTGGGCGCATGGCCTTGTGGGCCAAAATAGCCTTGTTACTCTGCTGTATGCCTCAATTTAAATTTATGGCAAGCAGAAGGCAATTTTGTGTAATATACTTTACGTCATTATTACATGACAATAAAGGAATCTTGAATCTAGTTGTGTTTGTTAAAAGGTATCTACTCAGCTGCAGCAAGTACCGGCACCACCTATGGCTCTTAGAATGCTTCCACCAGCGTTGTCTCCGCTCCATCCTCAACATTCATTGGAGCGACTTCATCCCTAACATCGAAGTACTCGAGATGGCAGAGGCCGACAGCATCGAATCCACGCTGCTGAAGATCCAGCTGCGCTGGGTAGGTCACGTCTCCAGAATGGAGGACCATCGCCTTCCCAAGATCGTGTAATATGGCGAGCTCTCCACTGGCCATCGTGTCAGAGGTGCACCAAAGAAGAGGTACAAGGACTCCCTAAAGTAATCTCTTGGTGCCTGCCACATTGACCACCGCCAGTGGGCTGATATCGTCTCAAACCGTGCATCTTGGCGCCTCACAGTTTGGCGGGCAGCAACCTCCTTTGAAGAAGACCACAGAGCCCACCTCACTGACAAAAGACAAAGGAGGAAAAACCCAACACCCAACCCTAACCAACAAATTTTCCCCTGCAACCGCTGCAACCGTGTCTGCCTGTCCCGCATCGGACATCAGCCACAAACGAGCCTGCAGCTGACGTGGACATCCTCCATAAATCTTCGTCCGCGAAGCCAAGCCAAAGAAGAAGAGGAGTACATCGTGCATGACAATAAACTTATCATGGTCATTCTGTCACATTCCTCAGAAGCAAGACCCCCTCCCTGTGAAGCAGTCAAGTTTTGAGTGAAACACAAAAGTCTGTAGATGTTGTGATTGTAACCAAAACACCGAGATGCTGCAGGAAATCAGCTGGTCTTGCAGTCTCCATAAAAATAAATTCCTGTCGTTTCAGGCCTCAGCCCTTCCTCGAGGAAGAACAGTCAATTTTTGGTTTCTCTCCTACTGACTACCTAAAAAAAAATTATTATTTTATGTGAGGTGAAAAGAAAACAAGGCTTTTAGTTAAATGTATTGTAGGGCCCCTGTTGAGAATGGCTAGTCTAAATCCACCTCAGAAGCAGAAACCTATTGGCAATGTCTGCCAATGTGACTAAAGGTGTAGTCAGATAACCCCAACCTCACTTAGAGGCATGAACTAGACTCACATCTTTTGTGTGACGCAGCAGCCCAAGTTTCTTTGAGTTACCACTCCACCTCTGCATCTCTTGAGCTTTTCAGTTACTTTCACTCATTTGAAACATAACACATTCTGGCCAATGTAACATTCAAGATTCTTTTATTGCCATTTATTAAAAACAGATGTAATATTACAGAGAGTCGCATTTAGTCTGCCGTAAGGCAGAGAAAGATTCGTCATCAACTGAAATTGCCCACTGCCCCATACAATCAGAAAAGAGAAGCAAAAGAGAGTCTCTTCAGAGACACTGATTGTCCGCACATTTGCTTCCAGTGCTCTTGCAGCCTCTGCAGCCACATAGTCTTCAGTCCAAGCCATCGGCAACCTGAGCTCCAGATCCAAACCTCTGACAAGACCAGGAAGCCTTTATTGCCTTCAGCATCCTTTCACATTCTGGTCCGATACCTGGCACTCCTTCAGCCAGTTTCGAGCCAGTCTGCAGCAGTCAGCACCCTGGTGTGAGTCCTTTGGACTGTAAGTCGCCAGCAGCTCAGGGCTGGTTGTTATTACAGTTATTACTGGATAAATTTAAGGAAGGTAACCTAAAAAATATAAAACTTAAGTCACAGCAAAAGCTGTTAAATATTGTAAACACAGTGTTTGCATGTATCCCAGTGCCAAACATCAGTAATTTGTTACACTAATGGGCACCTGACAACCTACTGATTATAGGTTATTCAGCTATTGAGAAGTACTTAGTGTTTCCTTCTTCACTCCTGTCCTCTCTTTGGCCTTCACGAACTTTTCCTTGGCTCAGCAATGACAGCTACTTTAAACCATAACACTCTGTAAAGGATGTCTTCAAATCCATAATCTGTGGAAGTGCTATTTTACCAACCTTTTCTCATTTTAATGAACACAAATTATCAACGATTAATTTCCTAAGTCCCTGAAATTTTTATGAGTTTTATGCACCTGATTGCAAACATTTGTCACACAGTGTGAATTAAAATGCAGTGATATGCTTTTATATTATAAACAATAATTGCAGGGCAGGAAGTGAAACGCAATTGATAAATAATTTCCCAAACAAGGTGTCAGAAAACTGAATTCGCAAATTCCATGCATTTCATTTATTCTTGGCTGGGGTTCAAGGTTTCTGACAGTAAGATTTATTGAATTAATTGCCTAGGGTAACCATGCAATAAAATCATCTAAAAGATAAATTTTCATGGCATGCAGCTACATTAGAGTAATTTTTCAAGTGCTGTGGCTACAGTTCTAAATGTTCCAGGTAGAAAATTTTCTTTAAAGCGGCATGATCATACATCTGGAATTGGATTGAGAGGGAACAAAGAACTTGGATTTTGGTAGCCCCATTTGACATTAAGGAGAGCCTTTCAAAACACTTCAAATGTGTGGCTGTATAGGGGGAGCAGCAATTTACAGACAGCAAAATACAACAGAGAAAGATATTGCTTTTTGTTGACGTTAACGAAGGAGTAAATGTTAGCCAGACTTGGAGCATTGCCATGGGATTTCTGGCATTAATTTGTGAAGGAGATTAAGATTTTCTTATTTGGATCACACCAGTGACTACCTAGAGATTCCACAGAGACACTGCCAAATGACTTTGCTGGACACTTTCAAGTGCACAGTGTACTGTTCTAGAGGGGAGTAGTTAATTGATAGTGCCTCTAATCTCTGGTCTGTGTGGTACTCAGACCGCAGTTCTTCCATAGTAATCTGGGTTGGGTGAGGGCCTGGGTGCATTGCATTGGCCCTCTAGCTTGACACCAGCCAGAGTTGGGTCATCCAGTGGAGGGGTCATTCATTTGAATCCAATGAAAGGGAGAGGGTGAGCATATTTAGGTTCTTGGGAGTCACTTTTTTTTCTTTTAAAATTATTTTGATTTTGATTTATGAAAAAAACAAGCAAAAAAGCAGTAAATGAAACCTTTGCAGATTTACAAATAATAGCATATGGTACAGTAGCAATACTACATAATTCTAAATCCAATAAATGGTAATACATACAATATTATAAGAGATAAGTAAAAAAATGAAAAGAAAAAAGAATCAAACCCACGGCAATCAAGATTAAAACTCATATTGTGTGTAGTGTTAAATCCGAACAAGCAGCCTCATGGGATCCAAACCAGCAGGCCCAGCACCTGATGAGTCACTATCTCGGAGGATCTTTCCTGGCCCCAGCGCATCAATGGCATCATGAAGAAAGCAGAACAGCACCCTCAGGAGTTTGAGGCGGTTTTGTATGATACCAGAAACTCTGGCAAATTTCTACAGATGTGTGATGGAACGTGTACAGGCCGGCTGCATCACGGTCTGATATGGGAACAAAATACTCCTGAGTGCAAGGCCCTCCAAAAAGGTAGTGGATACAGCTCAGAAAATTATAGACCAAACCTTCCTTACTACTGAACACACCTAAAGGGAATGTTGCCGTCGGACAGCAAAAGCAATCATCAAGGATCCACACTACTCAGTCCACGCTCTGTTCTCGCTGCTGCCATCAGGAAAGAGGTATAGGTGCCACAAGACTCACAGACTCAATAACAAATCAATCAGGGACTAATTTAAGGGCTCTTACTTGTGCACCTTATTGATTTTCTTTGCTCTCCCTGTATTGCATAGTCAGTTTGTTTCCATTCATTATCTGTTTAACAGTTCTTTTGATTGTTTACATGTTAACTGTGTGCAGTTAATTTTTTCACTGCCATTTAGTGGTAATTCTGCCATGCCTGCAGGAAAAAAGGAACCTCAGAGTTGTATGTGATGCCATGTATGTGTTCTGACAATGAAAAATCTGCAATCTGAATCCACTGTTGTAAGTTGAATCTCAAATATCGCTGTCAGGATATAGAAGGGATAGAAAGGGACAAATGGCTTGGTGTCAAGTCAACATCCTCTCCCTCAATGACATCTTGAGGAGAAAAAGAGAAGAAACTGTGAGCATGTCATTTAATAGGCTGACTGCTTACCGCAAGTCCGTGGGATTGTTAATTCCACACTGCGAACCAATGAACAAAGCTGGAAAGATAAAATCTCCTGTCTTTCCCTAAAGGCCCATAAGCATGAAAAATCCACCATAAAATAGTATGTGTTACTGGGGTTGTGTTTAAGTTAAACTGAGCAGAATTTGCTAGATCTTGAACAGGATAAGTTCAACCTATGGATGTCTCTTAGCTATCTAAAACCACTGTGCACTACAATTTCACAATGTGTCAAGGAAATTGCTCTTTTGTTTTATTATTGTATGAGTTGTCATGCCCGGATAGCACACAAAACAAAGCTTTTATCCCTACATCTTGGTGTGCCTCACAATAGATGACTTGAATCCTGTAGATTGGAGTGAAACAAAACATCCTGCAGATGGTGTGATTGTTGTAAATGCACAAAAGTGCTAAGAAACTCAACCTTGATGAAGGGCTCAGGACCAAAACGTTGGTAACATACCTTTGTCTCCTATGGGTGCTTTGGGCCCTGTTGAGTTCCTCCAGCACTTTTGTTTATTTCCTGCAGGCTGGTCATCATTTGACAACATTATTAGGTTCTTGCACCCTTCTCTAACTCAACATGATCTCTAAGAAAAAGAGCAATCCTCTTCACTGGCACCTGATTGCCACCACTAAATAGAGTTTTCCTTCACAAGCCAGTGAAAATAATTGGAGTCATGCAGGAGATGGCAGATGCTTGTATCTGGAGCAACAAGCAACATGCTGGAGAAACTCAGCAGGAGTAAAAAAAATTGTCAATGTTTCAGGTCCTGATGAAGAGTTTCGGTCCAGCTTAGTTCTCCCAGTGGATTGTTTGGTGGAGTGAAAATAATTAGTCTACATACACAATGGCCAAATCAAACTGATGGTTCTACAGGAAGGCATTAGTTCTCAGATGTTCTGAGTCAGTACTTGGTGTAACCTGCAGATCCCGCTGAGTGAACCTACCTGAGTATATTGAGTTGATATCTGTGACATCAGTGCAATCTCTTATAAGGTGGCAAAAAAATAATCCAATAGAGATACTAAGCAGGTTGAGAAGAACTAATGGGGACAAGAGGAACTGTTGACATTTTGCTCAAAACCTTTCATCAAGACTCATCTTGGAAGTTGGAGATAGGCAGTTCAAGGAGGAGTGTTTGAGGGGGGTGAGACATGGGACAGGGGGGATTGGTGAATCAGGGAGGGGTGAAAGATAACAAGCAATGGAGGGGAAGAAAGAGAAGCAATCTATAACTTGCTGACAACACCACCATTGTTGGCTGAATAACTGGAACTGATGAGTCACAATACAGGATGGAGATCTAGTTAGGTGGTTTCAGAACAGCATCACCAAAGCCAAAGAGGAAGGAGATGCCCCTATCTCATTTGATGGGAACTAGGTGGAAGTACCTTTCTTCCTGGGAGTCCATATCACAGAAAACCACTCTGGGAGCCAGCACATCGAGGTAACCATTAAGAAAGCGCACCAACGCTTTTTCATTCTATAGAGTCACTGTGGAAAGTACACTGACTGGTTGCATCACAGCCTAGTTGGGAAATTCAAGTGCACAAGGCAGAAGACTCCAGAAGGCAGCAAACATATGCAGGTCCATCACAGGTCCATCACATCAACTGCAGATAGCCTCAAAAAGGCAGCCAACATCACTGTTACCTTTGGCAGAAGGTACTGAAACCTGAAGACCAGCATCTCTAAGTTCAAGAAAGGTTTCTTTCCTACAGCTTTCAGTCTTGAGCTTTCCCTTTTTACACTAACCAGGATCTGCTCTGACACTACATAAGGATTTTCTGCACTGTTGCAAGAGACTTATTTATACAAGAATTCAAGTGAATATTTATTATTTATCTTAAGAATTTAGCATCTCTTTTAATTTAATTCAGTTAACTATCTCTTTACAAGTACCTGTTTCCTTACCCCAGCTCTCTCTCTCTCTCTCTCTCTCTCTCTCTCTCTCTCTCTCTCTCCCCTTTTCCCTCTGTCTCCTTTCACAGAGCCAAAAATCAATTCTCACCTTCCCTCTTATCGTAAACAATTAACATCTTTTGCTGGTCAGGACTCCTCCACTTCCCATTCCCCCCTTTTCTCTTCCAGTCTTTATTCACACACCTGCCTGCCCTTCGCTTGTACCTTGAAGAAGGGTGTCGGACTCTGGCTTTACCTTACTCTTAATTTAGTCTATGTGTAGTCTGAGTCCAGCGTGTTCTTTGAATGAAGTGATAGGAGAAGGTATTCGGTTCAACAGTCAATTTATTACACAGCACAAGAATAAAACTTAACAGAGCTCTGGGTCAGTCTGTTAGTTCATAGGTCACCTGCCAGTGAGCTACTCCCCGAGACTGACCCCTATTGTCCAGTTGGTTCAGTTTATATAGGTCAACCTTATCATACAGAACAAAAGTTGGCTTCCTTTGCTAGATTTCATTATCATACAGAACAAAAGTTGTCTTCCTTTGCTAGATCTTTTTGCATAAGGGTTATCACAAGTCATCTCCTGTTTTGCAGATATCTGGGGTGTAGCACTCCCATGTTAATCCTCCTGGCCAGACTATCCCATTGTGTTGATCAGAAATTAATTCATCCCCAGATATCTCTAATCACCATTCTGTTCTTGTCCTGCCAATTTCTGCTGTTCTCTTTAACACCTCCTCCTGCCTTAATCTTCCTCCTAGACTTGTTTTCCATTCCCTTTGTTTCTTACAGGCCATTCTTTGTTCTGATCTGGCCTGTGTCTCCTGTGCTACTCACCACCTCATTTCGTTTGAGCATTCCTCCTAAATTGTTTTATGCATTTCCTCTCCCTGTATTTTGGAGAGACAATTTTGCTCAGCCAACTTTGCTCCCTGCTGTGATTGCCACTTAATCACATTCCTTTTTCCCTGAACCATGCAGTAAATATACACTTATTAATTAATCATTTATTTCTTACTGTTTTAACCCCTAGATTCCAACAAGGGCTAAGACTCGAAATGTCGGTAATAGATCTTTACCTTCTCTGGACACGGTGAGATCGTGACACTTTGTATTTCTGGGTATATTTGCTACAATCGTAGCGTCAGGAGACTTTCACGTTTCACAAGTATCTGTTGTACCTGTGCATGTACCAGTGAGTTAGAATTCTGCAGCATACACACATTGTACAATATGTATGATAATAAATTCTTCCTTGCAGTATTCTATTTTGTCATTTAACAAGATGATGGCTGGTTTGGCTGTGGACTCAACTTCATCTCCCTGCTTTTGTTTTCTCCCACTGATGCTGCTTGAGCCGCTGAGTTCTTCCAGCAGATTGTGTTTTTTTTTTAATTACAACACGGTAGAAGCCAATTCTGGCCATTTGAACCTGTGCCACCCAATTACACCCAAATTAACCTACCACCCCATACATTTTGAAAGATGGGAGGAAACCAGAGCACCAGGAGGAAACCCACACAGATATGGGACAAAAGTATAAATGTCTGACAGATTTTTTAATCTTTTTATTTACAACACGAGTGGGATCAGTGTGAATACCTGTTTACACGGAAAATATGTTGTGATGTGTGGACCGAAAGACTTGAGTCTGTGAGTTTCCAGAAGTTACTCGCTTATTCTGATCCATTCTAATCCTATTCATTCCAAGCCAGTCTAATGGAATAAATCCAGAACTGGAAAGAATATACAATAATATGTATCTCAATTAATTCTACACATAGCCTACCTATCCATTCATGCTTTTTTAAAAAAATATTGCTCTCTTTTACATGTTTATTTTTAAACAAAGAGAAAACAAGGAGTACATCAGAAGCATTGATATTGAAGTGGAGTGGAAGAGGATTACCAGGTAAATATGGAACATATGACCTGAGAGATGTTGATTTAAGCTGAAGGCATCAAAATATCCCAGGGATCAAGTGTCAGAGCTTCTTTGTTTAGCTGCTGTTTGCATGGTCCTTCAACGTTTACCTATTGGATTTGATGGAGCAAACAAATAGACCATCACATTTCATTTAGAATTAGCCATTCATATCCCTTTTTTTTGTATTTACATTCCTGCTGCCTTGAATTCATCCCCACTAAAGGATTGTCTACACTGTTGTTAAGTTGTTTTTTTTTGCAAACGGATAACTGATCACACTGGACCATGTTTTTTTCCAAAAGGTTTACTTCCTGAAAAAGAAATTGAGGATTATGATAGACAACTTCAAGCCGAACACAAAGATAATTTCAGATTTGCTGTATCACATAGGAAATTGGAGAAACATCAAATTAACTTTTATTGAATTTAGAAGGCTTCATCACATGATGCAGACGCATTGCATTAGTTCAACTGACCTAAAAATGTTTGCCGCTGATTTTCATTTGTACTCAGTATCTTGTGCCTCTCATACCAGATATATAACTGACATTTCGGGCCTGAGCCTTTCTTCAAGGTATGAGCTAAAAGCAGGCAGGTGCCTAAATTAAAAGGCTAGGGAGG
Organism: Narcine bancroftii; assembly: GCF_036971445.1. Taxonomy (NCBI): domain Eukaryota; kingdom Metazoa; phylum Chordata; class Chondrichthyes; order Torpediniformes; family Narcinidae; genus Narcine; species Narcine bancroftii. The sequence continues at coordinate 40,338,406 of NC_091476.1, read as the reverse complement.
AGGAAAGGTAAGGTAGGGGAGGCCAACAGACAATAGGTGATAGTTGGATATGGATAGGAAGTCAGGAGAGGAAATCTGAGAATTGATCGGGGTGGGGGATGGTTCTGTGAATGCAGAGCTGAAGTAAAGGAGAAATAGTGATAGGGCAGTAGAATGCCCTTCTAGACCATGAATCCCACGCCTCCGAAATCCACCCAATTAACCCTACCAACTCTGTATGTTTGGTAGGTGGGAGGAAACCGGAGCACCCAGAGAAAACCCACATAGGGAGAACATACAAACACCTTATACACAGCAGCAGATGCGATCCCAGGTCGCTGGCTCTGTAATACTGTTGTGCTAACAGCTAGGCTAACCGTGCCATCATTTTTAATGTATTTGGAGCATTTAATTCAATTAAATATTTAGTATGTAGTTGTTTTTTTTAACTTGTTTTACAACGTACCTGTTCAGCTGCAGCAAGTGAGAATTTTGATGCATACGTTCATTGTATAATGTGAATGACAATAAACTAATTGTTATTCTTTGTGGCAACGGCGCTTCTTGAGAAGACAGAAGAGGTCAGGGCTACCGGCCACCATCTTGTCAACTTTCTACATGAGCTCTGTCAAAGGCGGCTACATCACAGTATGATGGTACAATTGCTAGAGAGCATCAGAGCAGAGGTCAATCTACAGGACCATAAGAACAACCGAAGGATCAGTGGGGTCTTCCTGCAACTGCACCCCCCCCCACCCCATCAATGTCATTTACCAGAATTATTGACTCAAGAGCCCTTGCAAAATCGGTGAAGATCACTCCCACCCAGCTTGGAGCATCTTCCAGCTACTCCTATTAGGAGATGCAGGAGTATCAGAGCCAGAACAACCAAGGTGAGAAATAGCTTCTTCCCATGGGCAGTGAGAATGCTGAACAACTGATGAATTGCTAAAACAAATCCCCATGACTCTACTACACTACAACTCGGATTATCCAAAATCCTCATTTGAATTCTTTTGGACCCGGAAGTGATATCTGTTCGGCTTCAAAAATCTTTTTCAGATAATTGAGGATTTCAGAAAAATCAAAAATCGTCATATATCCAAAAACATTTGAAGCTGAAATGATGCCATTTTGCCTCTGAAAAATTTCTGATAATGGGGGGATAGCTGAAGCAATCAGAAATCCTCAGCTACTTGAATTTTTCTCGGAGCCGAACTGACGTCAGAGATTGAAAAACTTTTGGAATTTTGGAAAACCTTCTCAGTGTATTTTGAATTTTTCGTATTGGATTTATCTTATTTTGTTCAGGTTATTTTATGATGAGAATTCAACATTATTTCATGCTTAAAAAGCCTTCCCTTGTTTTTTGTTGTGGTTTAAAAACTGTTACAAGTGATTTACTGTTGCTACTCGGCTGTTTTTTAAAAATGACTATCTCCGAAAATATCTGAAATTTTTTTCTGAAATAGGATCAGTCCTGACCATTTTGGATAATTGGAGTTGTTCTATAAAAGTAATATTTAATATTTGTATACAAATACTGTGCATATGAATCGTTTGTCTGTATGTGTGTTATGTCGGTATGTGTGTTGCAGAGTTCTATATTGAGAACTGGAGAATGCTGTTTTGTCGGGTTGTATTTGTGCAATTGGATGAAAATAAACTTGATCTTGAACTTGAAAACAAAAATATATCTGCTCATGACTTCTGCTGACCAGGTTTAGTTTTGGTGGAGTAAAAACTGAGGAGTAGTTGATCCTTACAAGATCATGTAGTGTTACTCCTCTCCATCAGTGAGAGAGATGGAAGTAAACTACCTGTGAATGAAAAGATAGACAGATTAACAACCAGAAGATGTGGCAGGAAGGCAGACACACATGAAATGTGTGTGGAGATGAGAAGATTGATGGGATTCAGAGTTCCACTGGTTCATCAGCACTACATCAAAAAGATTCATTTGTGGTTGTCAGGAACACAGAAGGCTTGCACTGGAGATTCTGTACAATTCTACCTATAATGAAAAGAGATGAATGGGCTTGTAAATTTTTGTGTTCATTTTCTTTCCTTTTTGACTACATACTCTTCATTAATCCTTAAATTCTTCATTCACCCTTAAAATTTCTTTGCCCATTTCCATTTATAGAACAACTCAGGATTAGTGGACATTGCCTTGCAACCTTTGTCCTGATGCCTTCCTGAACTCGAATAGATTATGTAGCTAGAGGTTTATAAAATTATGCGCTACATTTTTTTTCAATTTGCATGAATATCCCACAAAATCCACCCCTAAAATTATCCATACCATTCATAGCGATTCCTGAACTAATTTCAGACCAGGAAATCTACAAAAAAAAAATCTTTTTTTTAATTACAGTTTGAAGCCCTTACTTGAAAGCTGTTGATGTTAAAGTATGAGGTCTCTGTCCACTCCAATGGATCTGCAGCCAAAAAGCTTTATAGTTATAAAATTTTAAGATTAAATAATGATCTCCTTTTTCTCTCTTTGTAGTTGGGGTAAGGAGGAGGGAGGGTATTAGTTGGGAGGTTGGGAATGCTGAGGAGGGAGTATTAATATATATAAAAATGATTGATCACATTATATATGTACCTAGATGTCATCATTATCTTAAGTAAAATATTTTTAAAAATGTACAAAATGAAATACAGTAAAAATAACAAGTAAAATTTCAGCAGAATTAATTTCACGCTGTTTGCATTGTTCCAATTGATAGTAATAGAGTTATAATTTCTATTTGGAGTGCATAACGTTCATAGAAAAGAGATCACCAACTCAATGGCATTTCAACAGGATCAGATCAGATAGTATTTATTGTCATGTAATAAAACAGATATGTAATATTACTTGAAATTGCCTTCAGTCTGCCATAAATCAAACAAAGATTTACCATTGGCTCAGAGCCCCTTCCAGTTAGAGAAAGAGAAGCCAAAGTGAGTCATTGTCAACCCCCCCAACCCTGTCTGTGCATTCACCTCCAGCATTCCCACAGCGGCTGCACAAGACTTTAGTTCAGTTCAAACCATTGGCAACCTGAGCTCAGATCCAGACCTCCAACATGATGAGGAAGCCTTCAGCATCCAGGGCCCTTAGGACGCCCTTCTTGGTCCCAGAATCCTCTCGAATCCAGGTTCTGATGCCTGGTTCTCATAACCAGCAGCCCACAGCCTGTGTGGGTTCCATGCCTGCAAGCTGCCAACATGCTTCTCATACCAGCCTTTTAGAAATTGCCTAATTGAAGTGTGAGAGGGTATTGGGTTGAATGTGCCATGTGTTGAGATTTTGCAGGGACTCAAAATCAATGGAGTTAGTTTTCCAATGTTTATCACTAACTCCTCTGGGGAAAGATTGTAATAACAAGGCAATTGTGGTATGGGAGGTCATAACCGTCCTACTACAATTAAACATCCGTTCTGGTAGTTGCTTCGATTTTGATTGTTTTCAGTCAGTTAACAAAACATTAGCATAGAAATGTGATGGTGAAGCCATTAAAAATAACCCACAAATAGTTGGGACCAAATCTTGCCTGTGTTTTAACCAGTCATGTGCTGCATGTTGACTTGCTGGCTAATGAGAGACAGACATGGTACAAGAACATCTGAGAACTGAAAAGGCAAAGCAATAAACCGATTGACAGACTTACGAAAGTGAGTTTCAACATAAAGACGGAATGTCACTTACACGATCAGTGCAATGTGATTCATGGTTATGGCAGAGTTCATTTGTGCTTGACCTGAAGTGTGCAGTGATCCTGCTTGAGTGTCCTCTCGTCACATCAATAGTAATGTAGAAATGAAGTGTGGAATTCAAAAGGGGGCATGATAAAGAGGGATAACATAGAAACATAGAAGATAGGAGCAGGAGTAGGTCATTCGGCCCTTCGAGCCTGCTCCGCCATTCAATGAGATCATGGCTGATCTTAAAGTTCAGTACCCCGTCCCCGCCTTCTCTCCGTAACCTTTAATACCCTTATACTGAAGAAATATATCTAATTCCCTCTTAAATATATTTAATGAACCTGCCTCTACTGCCCTCTGTGGCAATGAATTCCACAGATTCACCACCCTCTGGGTAAAGAAATTCTTCCTCATCTCGGTCCTAAATGGTTTGCCTATTATCCTTGAACCATGACCCCGGGTTCTGGACTCTCCCACCATCGGAAACATCCCTTCCGCATCCATTCTGTCCAGTCCTGCCAGAATGAACAAAGCTGGGAGCAAGGCATTCAACAGCACTCTCCATCCTTCCCCTTACGGTTGTGAGGATCAGGTCGCACAAATGGGAGAACTAACATGGAAAAGGCAGTGGGAAGGATTAGTAACAGATGTTCATCAATGTGTGGGGGGGTAACAATAGATTCATTCTAAAAGACTTAACCCCACTTAAAGTTGTGACGAAGGGAATAAGAACATGTTATGTAATGACCTGATAATTATCCCCAATAGTGATTTCTGAGTAAAGTTTTTAAGCCCCTCATACATTGGGAAATTTCTCTTCAGTTATTTGAATATTGATCAATGGTCTATTTTTTTCTTCCTTTTATATTTACTATCCATTTTTTCTCTCTTCTCAGGTGTTCATTACATTTCAATTGTTGTTAGCACTGCTCCCTCTAAGCTGTGGGGGCGGGGGGGCAGCGCACAAAAGATTTGCTACTTAAAATAATGTAGAAATTAATAATTATACTTATTGAAAATAATCTATTAACTAGCTGGTCAGTTAAACAAGTAATTAAATCATACTTGCATTATATTAAAACATGCCAGTACAGTTTTATAGCCCAAATGATCTTGAAACAACTTTGTTTACATTTGCACAAGCATTCAGTGTGCACATACTTTTGTCACAGGGAAATAAAATGCACCACCACTAAGATTTAGAGGGACATTGGTCATTAGTATGGCTTATGAAAGCTGGACTTTGCATCTGTATACTTTATTTATGTATATGACAATAAACCATTCACTTAGTCATTCATTATAATGACAACTGCATATTATGTTCAGCTTTGCACTGGAAAAGGGTAATGATAGTGTGGTAGTTTTCAAACAGCTTCTTCCCCTCCAACGTCAGATTTCTCAACAATAGTGAACCTATGGACACAACCTCACTTTTCTCTTTCTTTCCAATAGTTATTTGTTTTAAATCTTGTATTTATGGAGTTGTAATTTACGATAATTTTCCACCTTGTTCCTGCTGCAAAACAATAAATTTTGCCATACATCCATGACAATAAATTCTGACTGTAGTGACTAAATTACTCAGTTAACAACCAAGTCCTGATCTATTGATCTGGGGACTTGAGTTTTATGATTGTAGTGGTTTGAATAATTCTGGAATATTATTAAAAAATAGTCTTCAATAATTGTAAACATGCTTGTGTGAAAAAAATAGTAAAAACACAAACAAGCTGGAGGAGCTCAGCAGGTCTTGCAGCGTCCACAGAGGGTAAAGATATATTACCGATGTTTCAGGTCTGAACCCCTCTCAAGGAAAAAAAAGCAAACAGGCACCTGAATTAAAAGGCCAGAGAGAAGGGAAGAATAGTCCATGACACTCCACAGACACTGCTCAACCAGTTGAGTATTTCCACCATGGATTGGTTTTATTTCAAAGGTATTCCATTGGCAGTGAAACACTTGGAAACATTTGAAGGTTTGCAGGTTTGTTAATCACCTCCCTTCAATGTAAATGACCCTTTGTGGTGAGTGGCAGTCAGGGGAACTGATAATGCTGCCTTCACACTTCTTTAAGTAAAACACTGGAGAAACCGTGGATGAAGTAAAAACATAATGCAGGAGAAACTCAGCAGGTCAAACAATGTACTTTTATACCAAAGATAAAGGTATATAACCAGCGTTTAGACCTTAACCCCCTACATCAAGGTATGAAAAAATGTGGACAGGCATCCAAACAACTCACACATACTTGGTCCACATCAGCCATTAAGGCACAGATCATAAAGTCAGGGCTTGTTTAATCTTCAGAGATCGTCTTGATTGCAAGAATAATGTGTCAGCTGTAACTTGGGGAGGAGGTGTTCCTCTTCATTGGCAGGCAGTGTGACGCTGGTTTGTGGTTGTGCTTTGGATTGATACGAATGGAGAAACCTCATCTCCATTTAATCAGCCAACCCTGATGCTTTGTAATTGGCCAAGCTCTCAACCACCTGTTCTAACTCAAGTGGGGTAATGAGGCAGCTCCAGAAACACTCTTATCTCGGGTGCCAATTTGCAAAAATGTTGAACCTCTCAAGAATTATCCCATCTGTTTGCATTCAAGATATTGCTTGTGCCTCTTGAAAGCTGCATTAATGTGACAGATCTCAGGGAACCATTTGGATTTCTCACAAGTGACTGGTAGCACAATGCCAGACATGGCTCGAATACCTCCCAGATGGATGGTTTTAATTTCAAGACTCACTCCAGTGATTTGAGCTCAAAATTCTGGTGAACACAGAAAAGCACAGGAACAGGCCATTTAGCCCACAAAGTCTGTGATGACCATGTTGCCAATTAAAACTGCCTGGACATGGTCTGCTTCCCTCCATTCTCTGTCTGTTCACATCTCTGCTAAATGATCTCTTCAATGTTGCTATCATATTTCCTTCCACTACACCTCTGCCACCCTTTCTCCCTCTGACAAGCTTGTCCAAAATGGCTTACCTTTTGGGTGAAATTCATTTTGGGTGAGATTTATTTGTCCATCCTTTTATATTCATTATCTCTCTTTCCATCTTGGCACACTGTGGTACTATTGTTACAAGAGTACATCACATACCAGTGAGGCTGCAGCAAGTAAACTGTTTGGTGCATCTGTAAAACTTACTCATGTATAGGAAAATAAACTCCCAAACTCAGACATAAAGCTGCTTCAACCCATTCAGTTATGAGCAATGGAATAATCCCTGGTATTTTGTTTTTTATCTCCAATTAATCTCCATATTTATGATATTTATCTCCAATTAATATCATAAAAATAGGTTTATTGTGTCATGATGGCACTGGCTGTTCACAAGTTGCCCTTAACATTTTCTATGTACTCACAGTGAATATCTTTCATTGCCTGCAGTGCTCTGAGACATCACGATGCTGTTTGCTACAATGCAGAAGGAGGCCTTTGCGCTCATCATGTGCATGCTAACAAAACAATCCCATCAGCCCCTTTCCTCATTCTCTCCTTGAGCACCAACATTCCCCTGATTCTTCCTGTCATCCTCCAGCACAAGAGGTTCTGTTAACGAGATTGAAACTCTGGGATGGTATGTTGCCTCCCAGGTGCCAAGGTCAGGGATGTCTCATCAAGTTTACAGCATTCTGGAATGGGGGGAATGGGGAGCAGCCAGATGTCGTGGTCCATGTGGGGACCAAAGAGATAGATAGGAGTAGTGATGAGGTCCTGAAGAAGGAGTATAAGGAGTTAGGAAAGTTAAAAAGCAGGACCCCAAGGGTGATGATCTCAGCACTGCTACCTATGCCATGTCCAGAGAGGGTAGGAATAGGAAGTTGTGGCAGATGAATGCATGGCTGAAGAGTGGGGGCAGGGGGCAGGGGTTTAGATTTGTGGATTATTGGGATCTCTTTTGGCGAAGGTCTGACCTGCACAAAAAGGACAGGTTGCACCTGAACTGGAAAGTGACCGATATCCTGGTGGGCAGGTTTTCTAGAGCTGTTGGGGAGGGTTTAAACTAGCTTGACAAGGCGGGGGGGGGGGTGGTGGAACGGGGGGTGGAAACGAGAATATGAGTGCAGAGAATAAGGCAGATGGTCAAAAAAATGATACTATATGCTTTGAGTTTGTGAGAAAGAACAGGCAGGGGGACAAAACATAAATGTAGCTAGTTAGAGGGATTGAAACCTTGATTAGAGGAAGGGGGTAGATTAGATTTAGTTTTTAGGATTTTTTTTCTATCAACTTTATTTGGTTAACTTGGCAAATATGGGTTTAACATAGTTATTATAGATTAATTCAATAACTTTTTTCTCAGTTGGATTAAGGAATTGTCTATTGTAGTTCCATCCATATTTTTTGTGCTTGAATGTATATGAGATTACATTAAAATTTTATATATGTTTATAAGTTAAACTCATTAAAAAATATTTTAAAAAGAAAATAAATGTGTCTATTTTAATGCTATGTATTAGGAATAAAGGGTATGAACTTAGACCATGTATCACTATGTGAAACTACGATGTTGTGGCCGTTACAGAGATTTGGCTGAACTTGGTGTCCCAAATAGCCCTCAGGACACCAAGGAGCAGATAAGCAGGCAGATTTTGGAATGGTGCATGAAATACAGGGTTGTATTTATGGGTAATTTTGACTTCCCTAATATTGACTGGTAGAGTTGGGTGGAGAAGTGACAGATAGAGTACAATCTGGATAAGTGTGAGGTGAATTTTGGAATTACTACTAGAAGGCTGAGTACAGGGTTAATAGTTGGTTACTTAAGAGGGGACATTACCTATGAGTGGGAGGAGGGATCGCTGGGTGGATAAGGGGGAAGGGAGGGGAGAACTGGAAAGACAGGATAAGGGGAGGGGGAGGAAAATACGAGCATGTTTAACAGAAAGCAGAGAAATCAATGCTCATGCCATTTGGCTGGAGAGTGCCCAGATGGAAGTTAAGGTGCTGTTCTTCCAATCTGCAGGTGGTCATGACAGGATGGTGCAAAAGGGCATGGTCAGACATGTGAGTCTGGGGGTGTGATCCTTCCCATGTGGCCGCAGGAGGTGTAACACTTGTGCCAACACCTCCTTCCTCACCATGATCCGGGGCCCCAAACAGGCCTTTCAAGTGAAGCAACAATTCACTTGTATATCCGCAGGACTCATTTACTGCATCTGGTGCTCCCTTTGTGGCATTCTCTACATTGGAGAGACGGGTCAAAGATTGGGAGATCGCTTTGCTGAGCACTTCCTCTCCATCCTCAGCCAGAGCGGCATCCTAGTAGCCAGCCATTTCAATTCTGAGTCACATTCCCACACTCACATGTCCATGGTCTTTTGCATCATCCTGCCCTGACCTTTCTCAGATTGGAGGATCATCACCTTCTGTCTGGGCACTCTCCATCCAGACATTGATATCTCTGCTTTCGGTCCCCTCCCCCTTTCCTGTCTTTCCAGTTCTCCACTCCCTTACCCACCCAGCCATCCTTCCTCCCTCTCATTGATGCTGACCCTCCCTCCCCTCATCCACCAATCATCTCCTGCCTTTGCCACTCCTTCCCCCCCTCTCCCCTTTTGTTCAGATGCCTGCTGGCATTCTCTCATACCTTGAGGAGGGGCTCAAGCCCGAATCGTTGGTTATGTATTTCTACCTTTGCTACCACTGTTTGACCTGCTGAGTTTCTCCAGCATGATGTGTTTTTTACTTAGTGTATTGTGTTCAGTTCTGGACACCTCATTATAGGAAGGATGTGGAAGCAATGGAGAGGGTGCAGAGGAGATTTACCAGGATTTACCAGGATTGGAAAATAAGTCTTATGAGAAGTTTAGGTATGGTGGACAGACGGTGTCGGTTTCCCAGGGCAGGAATAGCAAACACCAGAGGACATGTGTACAAAGTGAAGGCCAACTTGACCCTTCTACTCCATGCCAAACACTTTCTCCCACTTAACCACACTGACCTATAAGTTCGTTACAGAGTGTTGTGGGTGCCAGGAATGCCTTGCCAAGTATGGTGGTGGAGGCTGAGACATTAAGGGCATTTAAGAGACTCTTAGACAAGCACATAAATGGAGTTAGGGTTTAGTACTTTTTTTGAAGGAATATATGGGATGGTACAACATCAAGTGTTCTATGTTCAATGCTCTATAATCCCACAGGGGTGCTCTGGAATGTGGGAGGAAACTGGAGCACCAGAAGGAAAAACTGTCATGTGGGGAATGTGGAAATTCTGCATAGACAACATCTAAGGATGGAACAAAACCTGCTTATTGAAGCTATGGACATTAAATAATGATGATGTGTTTACTGTCATACACATTGTACAATGTATATATGAAATGAAATTCATACTTTCTGCAATTGAATAGGTACTTAGTACAAAAAAAAACCAATTAGAATAGTATATATAATTGAATTAAAAAGGAGACAATAAATACAATAAAATAAATATTCAGTTATCTTGTCCAATAAAAAGTGACATTGCAAAAGTGTCCTTCTGTCGTGTCAAATCAGCTGCTGATTAGTTGAACAAGGGGCGGCTCAAGAGCCTGACAGTTGCTGGAAAGAGATTGTTCTTGAAAACAGGGGTGCTGGTCTTCAGGATTCTCTACCTTCTGCCCATAGGGAGCAGCGAGAAGAGGAAGTGACCAGGGTGATGTGGGTCCTTTATTATGTTGGCTGCTTTCTTGAGGTAGCACCATTGTTCACTAAACCCCTGATGAGTGTTACACTGTTGTGATACTGGCACAGAAATGCAAGATCTTCTTTCTCTCTCTCAATTAAGTGTGGCCTTTGATTGGAAAAATAAAATTTCCCTGGAGGCTTACTTTAGAGGGGTTGCATTTTCTACCTACAAATATAACGGAAATATTATACTCATAGAACCACATCTTCATGGAAACCACAAAACAGGCACTGTTATGTCAACTCTGCTACATCTGTTCTCTTCCTGCTTTCCTGTTCTTTGATATCTTCCTCTTCCAATATTAATTCAAATCCCAATTAAATGATGTGATGCTCTCTGCCTCAATTTGTTCCCATGATATAACACATTTGTTCTAATAATTCATTATGTTGTAAAGTATTTCTTCTGGCCTACCCTGTTGATTTTCTGGTTATAACCCTTAATCAAATGTTACTTCTACCAGCAGCGGAAACATTTATCTACAAAGAGGATTCTTCTCAGTGTCAGGATCAGAGCTGCATTTTTGCAGAGATCTCTGCGGCCACAAGATTCCAGGGATGTTTTACAAGCAGTGACCTTCCTGAATTGCAACCGCAGATAAACTGTAAACATGGCAGCCAATTTGTGCAAAGCAAGCTCCCACAAATAGCAGTATAAGATTTTTTTAAAACAATTTCTAACGAAATTGCTCACTTCCAGTTATTAACTATTGGCTACCCTGCTGAATATTTACGTATGGAAGGACATGCTACCGATGTGTGTATCGTGCAGAAGCAAGCCATTTGTCCCAAAAGGAGCAAAAACTGCTGGAGGAACTCAGTTGGTGTTTCAGCATTTATGGAAAGCAATGGACAGTCAACTTTTCAGGGCTAGCAAAAATTAGGGAGATGCCCAAATGAAAGAGAACTTCTATACTCCCAGGCCATCAGTTCAGCATATCAGCTCAAGTGTGCATAGATTTCAGATTTATTGTCAGAGCACATACATGACATCACATACAGCCCTGGGATTCCTTTTTCCTGCAGGCCGGGCAGAATTATCACTAATTGTAGTGCAAAAAATAAACTCTATACAGTGTAATATGTAAACAAATAAAGAACTATAAAAGGATATTGAATGTCAACAAATTGACTGTGCAATACAGAGAGAAAAAAAATGAAAATTAATAAATTGCACAAGTCAGAGTCTGATGGGGGAGGATAGGAGCTGTTCCTGAACCTGGTGGTGTGAGTCTTGTGGCACCGATACCTCTTTCCTGATGGCAGCAGCAAGAACAGAGCGTCTGCTGGGAGGTGTAGGTTTTTGATCGTTGCTGCTGCTCTCTGTAGATGTACTCAGTAGTGGGGAGGGTTTTGCCTGTGATGCCTTTGGGAGCGCTTCTTGCAAGGCTTCCTGAGATTTAGATCTGCACAGCTTGTGGGAGCATTGGAAGTGAATGCACAGACACTTAGTGTCTCTGAAGGGACTCTCTTTTGCCTCTCCTTCTCTTATTATTAGGGGCAATACTTATGATGACTCTTTGTTTGCCTAATAGCAGACAAAAGTTGAAGTATATAAAACATTTTTATGTATATTTATGACAATTAAAGTAACCTTGAACCTTGATTCTTAAGAAACTTCTTTGCACCCACTCCAGTGTTTCTATCACAGGTTAATACAAGAATTGTTGCACGCAATGTTCTAGAATCTGTGTGTCCTACAGAAATGTTGTGGCACTGATGAAAGCCATTCAGCCCATTGAACTTATGATGACTCCCTAAAGTGCAATAGAGTCACTGCATCTTCCATCACAGAAACCAAATGTTCTTGCCAACCAAATTGTCTACTTAAGCTAATCTCTTTTAAACATTGCAATTGCACCCACCTCTATCATTTACCTTTGGCAGCTCATTTCATGTACCCACCACCCTTGATGTGATAAAGGTGTCCACAGGTCCCTTTTAAATTTTTTCTCACCTCCTTAAATCTAAGGGCAATAGTTTTAGATTCCTCTGCTCTGGGTAAAAGATAAAATGATTTACCTTATCTCTGTCTCTCATGATCATATAAACCTCTATCAAGTTTATAAGCCTCAGTCTCTTACACTCCAGAGAGAAAAGCCCCAGCCTATCAAACCATGTAGTCCTTGAAAAAATCCTCATGAATCCTTTTTGTATCCCTTCAACTCTAATGACATCTTCCTGATAGCTGGTCAATCAAAACTGTTCACAATACTCCAAGTGTGGTCATATATGCCCAGTTCCATTGAGGAACTATCCCAAAATCCTCTTAGGGAATAATTTTCCTCTCCATAAAAATATTTCTCCTTACAGCCTATTTTTCTGCATGTAATCTAACTCCATCCAACTATGGTCCTCTTTAATCCCTGCTTCTATGACCTTAATGGCTTCAAATCTGGCAATGGTCTGATTTCAAAACTCTCTTTCTGAATTTCAAACCTCTCAGTGACCTCTTCCCTATCCCTCCAATTGCCTCTAACTCTATAATCCTTTGTTTGAAGTGTGCATTCATTCAAGTCTGGTTTCTTTCTCCTACCATTGAAGACCATGCTCACAACTGCCAAGACTCGTAATCTCTCATATTCCAACTCGAAACCTCCCTGGCTCTCGGCATCCCTCAGAAATCCACTCCATTATTTTTGCTTCTGATATGGGATCAGGTGCTGTTTTCTCAGACTTTCATGGAGAGTCGGAGTTTTTAAAAGTTCAAAGTTGAAATTTATTGTCAGAGTACATACATGATATCACATACAACCATGACATTCTTTTTGTTTGAGGCCAGGCAGAATTTCTAATTACCGGTGGTTGTCACCTGTACTCAAGAAGAAAGAAATATAAACAAAAGGAAGAAATCTGAACAGCTGACTGTTCAAATGCAGGAATAAGTATTCAATAATAAATAATGAGCAAAGTAAGAGTCCTTGAATGAGTCTGTTGTTCAGGAGTCTGATGTTGAGAGGGAGCAACTAGTCCTTAAACTGGAGACATGAGTCTCGTGGCACCTGTGTTGCTTCCTACTGAATCATAGTTGCATTGGAGATATTTCATCCTTCAGATGTCCCTTTCTCCTCAGGAAAAGGACAGCACAGTGGCACAACTAATCAAACTACTGCCTTACATTGTCTGAGACCTGAACTTAACCCTGACTTTGGGCACTGCCAGTGCGGAGTTTCTATGTTCTCTCCATGTGACCATGGACTTCCTCTGGGTGTTCTGGTTTCTGCTTACACCTCTAAGGACCTGCTGATTGGTCAGTTAATTCATCACTGAAGAATTCCCTCAATTTGTGGCTGAGTGTTTGAATTAGGAGAGAGTTGACAAGAGCTTAGGGAGAATAAAAAGAATGAGACTACTGTGGATTGAGGGTAAATGGGTGTCTGATGGTCAGGGTGCTTAAGGCCCTGTTTCCATGCTGTATTCTTTTATATCTTTTAGAGGTGCTTTGCCAGGGCAGTAGTGGGGTCTGGTACAACAGGGATATTTAAAAGACACTTAAGCCCCTTTCACACTTGCATCCAACTAAGTTGGCCGTTTAGTGTCCCAGAATAGGAATAGGGGTTTGGCCTTTCACACTAGACCACTCCTAACTGGGACACTGAACACTTTCATACTTGCAAGGGTTTATCCCGGCATTTGGTCTATTCTGCCTTTAATCGGAAGTGCCTGCATGACATAGTATGCAAAAGAAAGAAGTGATTGCCAGTTTCACACTTGCCTGATCTCAATGCCGGCATCTATTGTACTAGGGGTCAATCCCCGACGTGAGATGACGTCATCTGATGCCTGTGTTGAGCAGATTTTGCTTTCACACTTGCCACTTTAAAGGCCGATTGGCATTTGATTCCTGGGATCACTGGCAAGTGTAAAAGGAGCTTTAGATAGGCACATGAATGTAAGAAAAAATAAAGAGTTATAGGTATGAGGGAGGGAAGGTTTAGATTTGTTGTGGAGTAGGTTAATATAAGTCAGAACAATGTTATGGGCTGAGGGGGCTGTACTGTAATATTCTTTTTTCTATGACTTTGATGTTTAAGAGAGTTCAGAATTTGCTTTTACTTGGGCCAAGAGATGCTCTGTGTTCTTCGCTCAGAAACTATAGAGGTGAACGGTTTGGACATGTTTCATACAGACCAGAAGGCTGAGGTGGCTGGGGATTTTCTGTCATGGAAGAGAGATGAGATGATCAGAACTCTTTTCTCCACTTCTCATTGCGGTCTTGAGTCGCTCTTCTCCACCGGGAGAAATTTGACAGGAAATCGATGACAGAACAATCACGTCAGGGCTCAGGATGAAGTGGTCCTGATGGAGCCAAATCATCTCCCTACTTCTTCAAGGTTTTGTTATGGATGCCGATTCTGCCAACAACACAATGTTTTGGAATATAAAATGATTTATTATTGGAAAATAAGCTAAACTTTCAAGGATATTCATAACACTATAAGAGTGAATGATCCCATGAAAATTCTCAAAATACTTATCAGGGCAAACAGCAGAGAAACAGAATTAACCTCTACGACTGACAACATTTGCTGACACTATGATCATTGTACGAAAGAGATACTTACAAAACACAAATTTACGAGATGTTTGTTGTGAGAGGAGAGTGTTCTAACCAGGGAAGATTTTCGCATCTGTTTTCCTGTAAGGTGGTTTATCAATGGAAAGAAGGCATTTGAAGAGGCAGTGCCAAATGGGGATTTAATAGTCATTTATCTTTGTACACTGATGCAGCTGGTATAGCAGCTTTGCTGGTATGCAACACACGTGATATTCAATAATGATAAAGGTAAGACAACAAAGAGAGGAGTGTTGTAATAAATATGTCACACCAAGGACGTGATCTTCTAGATGGATTTTATCACTGTGAATAAAATACATATTATCATGGGATTGCAAATCATGCAACTTTGTTTAAAAATACATGAACACTGGTTCCTGGGGTAACATTGTAATAGTTTTCTGCATAACCTAACATTATGTTGAATACGGTTCCTGTTGAAATAAGCCTATTGGATACATAATAGGTCTATGTTTTTACCTTGTTATCATAGGTATTGTTTAACATCTGCTTTCGACTGCAGGGCCATTGTCACTAGGTTTAATTGTTAATTGATACTGTCAGCGGGGTCTTGAAACAGCTTTGTCATGTCTCTAAAAATTCATTAAGATCTAATCAGAAAGCAGGGCAACATCTCGATTATGCATCAGCAAATGTTGCTGCACAGAAATACTTAATTTAATGTAATCTTGTGAATGAATGATTACAGTACTAGCTCTGGAAAGGTTCTGTCATAAAAGGCAGTTCAACGATCCCATCAGGATCCCAACAGGATCCCATCAGGATCCCATCAAGCTTGACTGCTGGTGATAAGAATGCCACAGTGTTGCATGAGCATTCAGAATTCTGGAAGGTTATTCAAACATAAAGCAGAGTTCTTCTACAGATTGCAAGCAATCTATCCTACTGTGGATACTGCCAAACCATTAAAGTCCTCAGGATGATCTAAGAATTTAAGGACTTTTACAGCAAGTCCAGATGGGATTGCAACCAGTTGCTGTCTGAGTGGCGTGTGCATATTCAACTTGTGGCCTCACGAGTTTCCCCCATATCCCGAAGGTTAATTAGGTGGGTGTGTGGAGAATCAGGGAGCAAGATCACCACAGGAATGGGATGGGTCTGAGAGTTGGCATAGGCTCGATGGCCCAAACTGTCTCCATCCATGACATGAGAATATATGAAATAAAATATTAAATAAAGCTTTGATGGAGGAAGCTTAACTATGCTAATAGATTTCATGCAACTATGGGCTGACATTCAAGTCAAGTCAAGTTTATTCTCATCTCATTGTACAATTACAACCTGACAAATTAATGTTTTCCCATCCTCAGTGCAAAACATGCAGACACACAACCAGACATAACACACACACACACACACACACACACACACACACACACACACACACAATACATATGCAAAAATCGTATATGCAAATAAATAAATATTGTTTCAGAAATATTAGAGTCTCGGGTGGTTAATATGAGCAGTTCCTTTAGTTGTTCAGCATTCTCAATGCCCTTGGGAAGAAGCTGTTCCTCAGCTCTGCTACTCCTGAATCTCTTTCCTGACGAAAGCAGCTGAAAGATGCTATATGCCAGGAGGAAGGGTCCTCAATGATTTTATTTCAGACAACAATCCCAGTAGATCTCGCTGATGTGGTGTGGGGTTGGATGGTAGGTGGAAGGCTCCAGTGATCCTCTCTGTCACTTTTATGGTCCTGTGTATTGATCACCAATCAGTTTCTATGCACCACATTGTGATACAGCTGCCCAGGACCCTCTCGATAGAGTTCCTGAAGAAAGTTGACTGGACAGTGACTGGTAACCTTGCCTGCTTCAATGCTCTGGCTAATCAAGTACCTATCAATCTCTGCCTTTAATACATCCAAAGACTTGGCCTCCGCAGCTGTCTATGGCAACTTATTCCATGTTTGTATCAGTCTCAGGCTGATGATATTTCTCTACATCTCTGATCTAAGTGGATGCTCTTTAATCCAGAAGTTGTGCCCTCTTGTCCTACAATAGGAAACTACCATGCATTAGGAGACTGGGACTAACCCGGAATGCCAGCATGGGTGCCATGGAGGAGATGGGCTGATGAAACTGTTCTGTTCTAAATGACCATGACTCAAATTCTTCTGACCACTTGCAGGCTTCTTCATGAAGAGTCAAAAAGAGTACAGAGATAATGGATATGTTTAGGACCACACTGACATGTTCTAGACATGTTCAACTGTTCTCTGTCATAACTTTTTGGGGGTCAAGTTCCCACAGGATCCAATGTTATTTTTATTGAGTAATATTAAGGTTATAAGACCTAAATTAAAATTAACTATGTATCAAATTGAATTTGTACAAATTGCCTTAGCAATTTCTAGGAAATCTACAGCAATATCATGGAAGTCAGAAACAGATAGATGGATAGATGACATGCAGAACTGAGCTGTAGACCACTTGAGACATGCAGAACTGAGCTGTAGACCACTTGAGAAGACTGCTTACAGTTTACAAAATAACTATCATGTATTTTGGAAAATATGACACCCATTTTTATTAAATGTGGGATTGTATGTTTAATAGACCATCTGAAGACGTCATTTCTTGGTAACCTCCAATGTTAGACTTCATGATTATAAAATGCTCTATTCCCTTGGCCTTTCTTTTTCTATTTTCTTTCTTTTCTTTTTTTCTTTCTTGGGGTTTTGGGGAGAGGGGAGGAAGGAGGATGGAAGGGGAGGTTTTTATATACCACGTATAATTTTTTTGAAATTATTTTTGCATTGAATGGAATGGAATTATTATTATGGTTTAAAATTTGTAAATAAAATATTAATTAAAACCAACTATTTTCTGTTCTGTCAGCTGAAGGAAATGAGTGAATGCACTGATCAGGAAAGGATTTTCATAAGCATATCACCACAAAGAAGGAACCCATCGGATCCAAGTTGTATCTCAAAGGAATAATACTCTTAATTCTATTCTCTCTCTATTTAGTTACTTATACCTCTGCAATTAACTATCCTTCCATACATTACTATGGGTAATTTACAGTAGCTCACTCACTTACCAGAACATCTTTGGGTGGCAGAATTGGCATAGTGGTTGGGACAATGCCGTTACAGTGCCCACGATTGGGTCCAAGGTTCGAATCCTGCACTGTCTGTAAGGAATTTATACATTCTCCCCGTGTCTGTGTGGGTTTTCCCTGGGGCCTCCAGTTTCCTCCCACCATTTGAAATGCACTGGGGGTTATAGGTTAATTGGGTGTAATTGAGCCGCATGGGCATATGGGTCAAAATGGCCTGTTTACTGTGCCGAATGCCTAAATTTATATATAAATATATAACATTTATCTGGAAAGAAACCAGAGCTTCCAGAAGACACCCAAAGTGTCACAGAGGGAAAGTGGGCAAGCAGCACTGATAGCGCTCGAGGACAGGGTCACACCTGGCTCCTGGAGCTCTGAGGCAGCAGCTGCATAAGCTACAGAGCTACCATCTTACATCTGTTTTTCTCTCTGCACAGATGCTGCCTGACCTGCTGGGTCTTCCCACAACTTTTGTTTTTATTCATTTTCAATCATCATCAGTTTGTTTTTTATCTTCACCAAGTTTTAACCTTGCTTTTTTACCTCTAAAGGGATACCCCTAGTTTTGTATAGTATATGTTGTTTATGCATATGAGTACCTATGTGGGATTTAGGTAACAATCTGAAAGGAATATTGGAGAATTTTATGTCTTACATTCTCAGAATCATTTAAAATAAAATGTTAAAATTTTAATTTTTTTAAAATTTATTTAATTTTTTAAAAATGTATTAGTACAGCATGTTAACAGGCCCTTTCAGCCCATGAGCCCATCCCACCCAATTGACCTACAACCCATGGTACATTTCAAACAGTGGAAGGAAACTGGAGCCCTAGGGGAAAATGCATGCAGCCATGGGAAGAATGTACAAATTTCTTACAGATGGCGTGGGACTTGAACCTTAGTCCTAATTGCTGATACTGTAACAGGGTTATCCTAACTGCGACACTAACCATGCCACCCTACCATTTGGTGCAGCAATGCTGATAAATCCTATAATTCACATTTCCCATTTAGCATAGAGGTACATTAAGATGTGTAGAAGTAGACAAAAAGCTCCAAGTACAGGCCCCTTGGCCCATGATAAACTTTCACCTTATCAGTCTAATTCTTTCCTCCCTCACAGCCATAAACCTTCACTTTTCTTACATCTCTGTGCCTCTCTAAAAGTCTTTTTAATGTTGCTAATGTCTCAGCCTCCAACACCAGCCCCGGCAATGCATACCAGGTACCCACTACTTTCTGTGTAAAAAAAATCTACCTTGACATCTTTGCTACGCTTTATTCCACACACTTTAACCAATAATGCTCTCTGGTATAGGCCATTGCCACCCTGGGAAAAAAGGTGCTGGCTGTCCATTTTATCTATGCTTTTTTAATCTCTACTAAGCCATCTCTCAGCCTCCATCACTCCAAAGAAAATCAAGTCCAAGCTCACTTAACTTTTTCTTCATAAGACATATTCAGAAATCGCAGCAGCATTCTGGTAAATCTCGTCCGCACCATCCCTAAAACTTTCCCATCCTTCCAATAATGGGGTGACCACAATTGAATTCAAAAGTGAGATCTAACCAGTTTTATAAAAGCTGCAATGTTACGTGGCGGCTCTTGAACTCAATACTCTTGGATAAATTAAAATACATGAGCTAACAGTGGAATTGAGTGTAGGGAACTATAGCATGTTTCAATTTGAGAATGATTCAATATTATCAGAGTTGTTGATTAGCAAGGGGAACAAAATGAAAAAATGAAAGGAATGGTTAACGTTTCAGACTGAAGTAAAACCCAAAAGTCTGTAGACATCGTGGTTGAAGTAAAAACACAACACTGGAGAAACTCAGCAGGTCAAAGAGTGTCCTTTACTTAGCAAAGATAAATGCATAACCAATGTCTCAAGCTTGAGCCCTTCGTCAAGATATGAAAAAAATATCCGCAGGCTTCTGAATTAAAGGATAAGTGGAGGCATGGACATAAAGACAGGAGGTTATAGGTAGAGAAGGGAGGGAGCAAGCAAGGGGAGGAGAGACGACTAGGTGAATAGAGAGGGATGGGGTGAGAGCTCAAACGGGGAAGGGAGGGGAGGGGGAAAAGAAAGCAGGTGAGCAGAAATTGGAAAAATCAATGCTATCCAGCTGGAGAAGTGCTCCAACAGAAAATTAGGTGTTGTGCCTTCATTCTGCGGGTGGTCTTGGTGGAATAGCACATGAGACCATGGACAGACATATGAGTATGGAAATGTGGTGCAGAATTGAAATGATTGGCCACTGAGGTCTCTGTCACCGGTGTGGACAGAGCAAAGGTGTTCAGTGAAGCGAGCTTCCAGTCTGTGTCCAGTCTGTCAAATGTAGAGAAAGCCACTAACTGCAGTAAATCAAGTTTTCCTTCACTTGAAAGGCCTGTCTGGGGCCCCAGACTATGGTGGAGGAGGAGGTGTGGTGCAAGTGTGGCACCGGGAATATGCCTGGTTGTTGGGGCAGAAATGGGTGGGGAGGTATGAGTGCATGAGTGAGTCATGGAGAGAGTGGTCTCTATCGAAGGCAGAGAGGTGAGGAGAGGGGAAGATGTGTATGTGCAGGAATTTATCGAGGATAATGTGTTGAATGTGGTGGCTGTAGTGGTGGTAGGTGTGGACAAGGGGAATTCTGTGTTTGTTGCATCTGGGGGCAGAGGAGACCAGGGCAGATATGCATGAAATGGAGGAGATGCAGGTGAGATCTGAGTTGATGGTGGTGGAAGGGAAGCCATGTTTCTGGAAGACAGCAGACATTTCAGAAGATCTGGACTGGGGCTAACCCATCTTGATGAGAAGAACCCACAGTTATGGAAATACTTACCAACAGTCCATCAGAGTTTATATCCCGAAGCGATAAAGCAGGTCTCCAACATGTTTCACACTTTGTTGCGGCCAGACTGACAAATTTTCTGGACTATTGGATGTTATGCCGACACAACAGTTTTATTTCACTTTTCATTAAAATGTTACCCAGAAGAATAAAACATTTCCCAATGAACCTGATGAGTTTAAATGGAGGGCAGTAAAGAGAAGCCAGGAAGTTTCAGCTTCTAGAGTCATAAAGTCAGAGAATTATTGCTTTCTGCAGAATAGAAAAGGATCAACCAAACTTGGTTCGTCACCCTCCACACCAGCCATTCTCAACTCCTTTTTAGTTGTGGCCCCTTCCAACTCTACTCAAGGTTTATGGGCCACCTTCTCTGTGAAGCATAGAATTTTTTTTTGATAATTTCAGTCTTAGATGATAGCTCTGACGGCATTTGTTCTTTCTTCACTTGTCTCAGATGGCACTGTGCATTTTTTTTAAACCACAAATTTGCAGTAGTATGCTATTTAATCCACATTGTTTTCTACAAAGGGGGCACAAAATAATGTTCCCAGTGATCTATTAAAATGGTGATATTTGTGAAAGCATGAATTGTTACAAATGATGAACATAACAGAGGGGACGTAAAACAGACTGACTTGAGCATGTAGACTGACGAATCTTAGGGGAGAAAGTTTAATTTTATCAACAGTTTAGATAAAATAAATATAAATAAACCATTTCCACTTGCTGCAGGGCCAGTAATGAGAGGATGCAGATTTAGAGCGACTGGCGGCAGATCTATAGGCAACTTGAGCTCAATCCATCTTTTACAAATTATAAATAGTATGTGGAAAAGGAATTAGTGGCAGCATATAAACAAGTCGAAAGGTAATTGAAAAAACTTTGCCAGGGACGAGAGAAAAATCGCATAGGAAGGACTTCCTCGACATTTTTAGGGCTAATTGGATTTCTTGGGGGCGTCTCGGTTAGCATAGCATTTAGCGCAATGCTGTTACAGCGCCAGTGAATGGAGTTCAAATCCCATGCTGTCTTTAAGGAGTTTGTATGCTCTCCCCAGGTCTGCGTGGGTTTTCTCTGGGTCCTCTGGTTTCCTTCAACCATTCAAAAATGGTTGCAGGTCAATTCAGTGTAATTGGGCGGCACGGGCTTGTGGGCCAAAAGGGGCCTGCTACTGTGCCATACGTCTAAATTTAAATTTTAAATTTACATTTAAATTTAATTCTTGAACCCATCTTGACAATATTTTACAGGAACACAATTGAGAGTGTCCAGTCTGGCAGTATCTTTGTCCTGTAACCGAGTAAATAATTCAGAAATATACATATATAGCAATTTCATATTATATATTTAGGTATATCTGTGATTACTTAAATTTTTACATTTAATTTTTTTTTAAATTTAGATACACACCATGGTACAGGCCCTTTCGGCCCATGCCAATCAATTGCACCCAATTGACCTACAATCCCCATACATATTGAACGGTGGGAGGAAACTGGAACACCCAGAGTAAACGCACACAAACACGGGAAGAATGCTCAAATTCTTTACAGACAGTGGCAAATTCGAACCTGGGTTGCTCAAGTTGTAACAGCTTTGTGCTAACTACTAACCTAACTGTACTGCCCAAATTATGTGTTGTGTATTATGCATGTATGTGTGTACACTATAGTTTGGAGAAATGTTGTTTCATCTGCCTGTATATGTACAGTCATATGATAATAAACTCGAACTTGAACTTGTGCGCTGAGCAAGTTTGGAAGTCTGTGATCATTGAGCAGAGAGCAATTTTTGAGATCTATCCCACTGGCAGTCATTTGCCAGAATATTTAAGGTGGGGTGAAATACACAGAGTGACAATTTGTGAATTATATCCATGTGTAATATGTTTCTTGTCCATTAGGATGTCCAATTAGAAGTGGAGGTTTTGTAATTACCGCCACACAAGTGTAGAAGGAATTGTAAATATCTACGAGCAGACTGTCAGTCAGGGAACATCTGTTCTCTTGCTCCATCCCCGGCAGCAGATCAAGGATAATGTGTTCTGAAGGATGAACTGAGCAAACGGGAAAAATAATTACAAAATGATGTTGCATACTCTGTCAAATATTGTTTTCACTTCAGGCAAAATGATTGTTCAGTGACGTGTTCTCACAAGCTGTCAGTGCCTGACGGAATATCTCCGCAAATGTGTACAGAGAATGGATTGGCGAGAAGTCATGAGGCTGGAATTGTCAACTTCAGCCAGGATCTATAAACGAGAAATTACTGCTGGTCTCACGATGGAACTCCAGTTCCTGCCTGACTGAGCCTCTCTACATTGGTCTCCCCTTCCCTTATTATGTCAAGCACACACAAGTGATGGAGGAACTCAACAGGTCAGACATCATCCATAGTAAGTAATAGATAGTTGCTGTTCAGGTCGAAGTCCCTTCATCATTTAGATCTGCAAGTACCCACAGCAGCTCCACTTCATCCCTGCTCAGCGAAAATTCTGAGATGTTCCTTAAAGTGATTTTTGGGTGATTATGGATGACTATAATTCCGCAACCATTGGGAGAAGATACAATTGTGCTGTCACCCTCAAGGATTAATGAGTATTGACAAAGGAATCATCAAAGCATCACAAAATTCACAAGAAAGCCAATGAGCCCATAATGCAGAATGATCTCCTTGAGAGAGCTATCACATTGCCCCTGTTTACTTTCCATAACCATGCAATTCCTTCCTGACAAGTACACAGATGATTTCCATCTCAAAGATGTGAAGATTAGAAATCTTTCCTAGTTCCAAAGGAAAATTATGATGCTGTGAATGAGCATAATTTATATAAATATGTATGGAGAAAGTAATATATACCTGTATATCTATCTATCTATCTAGCTATCTATCTTTGTATGTTTGTGTGTGTATGTATGCATGTGTATATATATATATATATATATATATATTCTTTCTCTCTCAAATATATATATAAAAACATATATGTATATATAATATATACATATATATTATCCCCACACTCATATATTTTTCTGATTGAACAATAGCAGAATGGTTTGAAATGAAATGGGCACTGAAGAAAATCTCTTCCTGTTAAAGCCAACAGAGAAGAAACCAGATTAGGAATGTCCATACAATCACTTGAGTTGCCAAAGCATAGAAGGTGGCTGACCAAATGCAAGTAAAGGAGATTACTAATTCGCATGGGGCACAGATGTAATGTGCGGACGAGCCTTTTATCTGAACTCTATGACTCTACCAATCGAGATATACGGTGAGGAGAAGATCCGATTGCTTATTCTCAATTGCCAGAGCTGCATTACTGCCAGTCCCAACATTTTTTTTTTGGCTAGGCCCTATTTAGACACTACTCAAAGTTCATAGGTCCCCTTCGCTGTGAAGCAACTAAGTTTAGTTTTTTTTCAATATTTCTCTCCTACTGATGACATAAAAAATGTTATGATTTCAGTTTGTGATTCCCCCCCCCCTTAAATGTGCTGTGGCATCCTCAGAGGGCCGTATGACCCTCGTTGAGAGTGGATGGTCTAGATCATGGGTGGCCAACCTTTTAGTTTTTAATTTAGACATACAGCATGGTAACAGGCCATTTCAGCCCACAAGTCCATACAGGGGGTGTGGGTTAATTGGGCATAGACTTGTGAGTCGAAATGGCCTGATACCATGCTGTATGTCTAAATTAAAAATTAAAAGGTTGGCCACCCTGGTCTCGGTGAACCTATTGGGTTCTAACCAATGATAATGAAGACATTTCTACCTTTGAGCTGGATTGAATTAACTTACAGCTCCATTATCTCCACCCTGGGACACCATGAGACCTTGAGACTGAATGAATATGGACACTGATATGATTTGTGTTTAACAGGCATGCCCGTACACTTGAAGAAACTCTGGGTATGAACTGCTTTACCCAAGATCACAAGAAACTGAGGAGAAGCCAAAGACTACAGATGCTGGGAAGGACTCAACAGGTCAGGGAGCATCCACGGTAAAAATGGTCAGTCAACCTTTCAGGTCAGGACCACTGGTTAAGACTGCAGGGAGTTGTGAATGGAGCTTGGGCAATCGCACCATTCACCCCTCTCCTCCATCAACACTTTCTGCTGCCTTGGAGAAGCAACCAACACATTAAAAGACAAGCCACCCTGCCCACACACCCTTCTCCCTCCTTTTATAGGGAGGTGCAGGTGTGAGAACACACACCATCAGATTCAAATTAAGTTTTATTCCCACTGTTATCAGACTCTTGTCTGAACTTCACATTCATAAAATAATGTTGCCTTTACTCCATTCTAACCAATCTCTCTCAGAAGCCCCATGTCTTTGCACTCTGTACTGCATTTTTAACTGCTGTGTTATGCATGAATTGACGCATGGAACTGCTCATGAGATGAACTTAGTACATGAGACAATAAACTTCAACCTGAACTTTAGTATGCTGGAGCACAGGTTAATAAAAATGATAGTAGGACCATTCTCTGCCATGAGGTCTCGAATCACCACATAGCTTGTTTGATTCCTGCTGGCTATTTCACCCATGACAAATTAGTAAGCCATGCACAGTCCATCAGCTGGGACAAGGTAAGAGACTGACCTTCTTCAGGAACAAGGCAATGTATCTTACAATTACTGTCGCAACACACACAGCAAAAACATATGAGTCTGAATTTCATTTGAATCTGAAATCTGAGCACTGGGTTGAGAGCTCAGACCCACAGTGCTGCAGAAACCATGCTGTGACATGAAATATTTCTTCACTGAAGGGTGCACAGGTTATGAGGTATATCAGGCAGATGATTGATTTCCGACCCTCCATTCCTGGGATCAAACGAGACAAGGAGTCTCAAGCATGATAAGCACTTCTATGCATGCTTGTGAGGTTGATTCACTGAACAATGGCATCAATCCTTCCCTTGATATTGGTGATTTAGTTTCACACAGTGCGCAGAGAAAAATTAATCAAACATCAGTGTTGGAGTAGAGAAAGGCAACTTGTCTAATGGAAGCTCGAATTAGAGTACAGCCCATTCAGATTCCATTCTACTTTAATCTAAAGACCATTTGTAATGCCTTCACACAGGCATTAAGTAAAATATAAAATAAAAAAATATAATGATGAAAAGAAATGATGTTTTACATCATTCCTTCCATTATGAAATGTATGCACTGCCAGAAAATATATACTATTTTTTTATTATTTAAGTTGCAGTAACTGGGTAAAATGCATTATCAGTATTTTTGGTGTGGGCTTTTATTATATTACCAGCAGATTATTTGTTAATTATAAAGTGAATTTCACAATAGTAAAATGATGTTATCTTTGCTCTGCAACTCTCTCTCTCTCTCTCTCTCTCTCTCTCTCTCTCTCTCTCTGTAAGTCCGTGCTATGTCTTATCTGCATGAGATGTCTAGCTGGACTGCTTGCAAAACAAACCCTTTCTTGGTTCATGTGATATTAAACGTGAACTTCAGATTTCAGATTTATTGTCAGGGTATATACATGGCGTCACATACAATCCTGAGATTCTTTTTTTCTACAGGTGCAGTAGAATTGGTAGTGCAAAAAAAAACTGCACACAGTGTATTCATGTAAACAAATAAATAACTAAACAGATAATGAATGTAAACTGTGCAATACAGAGGGAATAAAACAAATCAATAAAATGCACAAGTAAGAGTCCTTAAATGAGTCCTTGATTGAGTTTGTCATTGAGGAGTCTGATGGTGAAGGGTAGCAGCTGGTTCAGGGAGTCTAGTGGCACCTATACCTCTTTCCTGATGGCAGCAGTGAGAACAGAGCATGGACTGAGCGGAGTGGATCCTTGCTGATTGCTTTTGCTCTCTGACGACAATATTCCCTTTTGGTGTGCTCAGTCATAAGGAGGGTTTTGCCTGTGATGTCCTGGGCTGTGTCCGCTACTTTTTAGAGGGCTTTACACTCTGGGGTATTTGTGTTTCCATACCAGACCATGATGCTGCCAGTCAGCACACTTTCCACCACACATCTGTAGAAATTTGACAGGGTTTTTGGTGTCATACCAAATCTCCACAAACTCCTGAGGAAGTCGAGGAGCTGATGTCCTTTCTTCATCATGCCATTAGTGTGTTGGATCCATGATGTCTCCCAAGAACTTAAATTTGCTCACCTTCTCCACCTCTGATCTCCCAATCACCACTGGATTGTATACCTCTGGTTTTCTCTTCCTGAAGTCAACAATCAGCTCCCTAGAACTTGAACTAGTCAGTGGCATTGCATCAACAGGTGCAATACTTGAAGGAATAATTGTACTTTGAAGACAGAATATATTACTTGCATTTATAGTGAGTCTTCAGGTTTCAATTGCAGACTGTTCATACCATTCTAATCATTGCATTGTCGCAAGGCATGACTCAGGAACAAGACTGGTCATATATCTTTACCTCCTATGGACAATGCGAGACCTGCTGAGTTCCTCCAGCATCTGCGTTTTTACTACACACATCTCTTGTCTCCAATGTGATCACGTTATGTCCTTTTGTGGAGATACACTTCTAACCTGAAGCCTTACGAAAGTACCCCTGTGAGAACGAAGATATAAACTATCATCTCAGAGTACAACTTCACCTAAGAATAGGGAGGCCAACTGATTTTATGCAGAGAGATAAACAATCTGCCAGAGGAACTCAGGAGGTTGAGCGGCATCAGTGCTTTTTGCTCCAGACTCCAACATTTCCTGTGTCATTCATTTACTGCTAAGGTCAGAGCAGACAATTTGCTGGCCCCCAATTCATATACTCACCCGGAAGCTTATGGAGTATGCAGGCTGTGCATTCTAGATCCTTGTATTTGACTGTCTAAATGTTCTGCCACTGAAGCTGGAGGTGAAGGATTTCTCATCTCACAAATAAGCTCTTGCCCCTGGATTCCAGTGTCAAGGCTCCAGTCTGGAATGGTTTTGTTTGTCCCCTGTAAGTCAATGGAAACCTTACAAGGTATGTAGATGCAAATACTACAAATTTTAGCATCACTGGAAAGAGAATAAAATGATTTTTTTTTTTAATCTCTTGTGCATCGTTTACTTCCAGTCTGGAAAAAAAACTCAGGGATAGTTGATGAAATTGCTATCTCCATTAACCTGCAGACTACATTCTGAACTATTTCCAACCTGTTTTAATTTTGAATGCTCAGTCTGGAACTGTGTGAATGACAAACGTTTCTGCCTATAAATTGCATCCATGAGTGACCAAGGCTGATTCTGCAGAACTCTGGCTGAGAATGGATATTTGCCCAGGTAAATAGACAACAGTTCAAAACACTGCAGTAAATTTCATTTGGTCTCTTGTTACATCAGAGATTGCTTTGCTGTCTATAAGGTGTTTGCATGTTCTCCCTGTATACATGTGGGGTGCACATGTTAATTGGACACGTGTTTGGTTTATATATGATTATATTGTATAATGAAATTTGAATGTGTATGCATGTATGACTTGAAAAATTTTAAATAAAATATTTTTTAAAACCCTAATATAGGTAGATGATAGAACATAGGAGAAAATTGCACTTTGCAGGAAAACAATTGAGAGTGTCCCTGTCTGTCTGCATCATTGTGTGGGACAGTAGCTGGAAGTCAATACAGACGATCATTAAAAAAGCCAAAAAGATCACTGGGGTCTCCCTTTTCTTTATTGATGACATTTACCAGGAGTGTTGCTTAAATAGGGCCCAAAGAATTATAGAAGTCCCTTTCCATCCAACACACAGGATCTTTGACCAACTACCAAGGAAGTATAGGAGAATCAAAATCAGGACTGCCAGGGTGGGGAGTAGCTTTATTCTTGCAGGCTGAGAGTTTGATTAACAGTATCCTGTAACCAAGAGAATCATCCTGAAATGTGTGTGTGTGTGTGTGTGTGTGTGTGTGTGTGTGTGTGTGTGTGTGTGTGTGTGTGTGTGTGTGTGTGTGTGTGTGTATATGTGTGTGTGTGTGTGTGTGTGTGTGTGTGTGCTTGTGTGTGTGTGTCTATATGTGTGTTTGTGTCGAAGTACTCGAGATGGCAGAGGCCGACAGCATCGAATCCACGCTGCTGAAGATCCAACTGCGCTGGGCAGGTCGCGTCTCCAGAATGGAGGTCCATCACCTTCCCAAGATCGTGTTATATGGCGAGCTCTCCACTGGCCACCGTGACAGAAGTGTACCAAAGAAGAGGTACAAGGACTGCCTAAAGAAATCTCTTGGTGCCTGCCACATTGACCACCGCCAGTGGGCTGATATCGCCTCAAACCGTGCATCTTGGCGCCTCACAGTTCGGCGGGCAGCAACCTCCTTTGAAGAAGACCGCAGAGCCCACCTCACTGACAAAAGACAAAGGAGGAAAAACCCAACACCCAAACCCAACCAACCAATTTTCCCCTGCAACCGCTGCAACCGTATCTGCCTGTCCCGCATCGGACTTGTTAGTCACAAACGAGCCTGCAGCTGACGTGGACATTACCCCTCCATAAATCTTTGTCCGCAAAGCCAAGCCAAAGATATATATGTGTGTGAGTGTGTGTCTGTATGTATGCGTGTTTTATGTGTGTGTGTGTGTGTGTGTGTGTGTGTGTGTGTGTGTGTGTGTGTGTGTGTGTGTGTGTGTGTCTGTGTGTCTGTGTCTATATGTATGTGTGTTTTATGTGTGTGTGTACACCATGGATGGGTAAAAAGCTGTTTCATCTGTTTGTACATGTACAGTCAGATGATAATAAACGAACTTGAAGTGAGATTGCTCTGTAGGTTGGCACATTAAATGGGCTTTAATAACTCCGATGTCATAAGGAAACATGGAATAATCAGAATCAGATTTTATTGTCATGAACATGTCATGAAATTCTTTTCTGCACCATCACAGAGGAAATATTTCTATAAATTAATGCAAGAAAATAGGTAGCATCTGTGGTTCATTGTCCATTCGGAAATCTGATAGCAAAGGGGAAGAAGCTGTCCTTGTGCTGCTGTGTGCTTGTCTTCATGCTCCTCTACCTCCTTCCTGATGGTAGCAGAGTGAAGAGGGGCTTTGGGTGTCCTTGAGGATAGAAGCTGCTTTCTTAAGACACCGCCTCTTGAAGATGTCTTTGATGGGATGAAGACTGGTGATGTCACTGCCCAAATCTCTGGAGTTTTTTTTTTCCTTCTACTGTGCATCGGAAAGCAAACAGTATTCACAGGAGATCAGAGGAAATGTGTCCAGAGTAACACATTTTATCCACCAATATTCCGAGAGTAGGCAGATCTGCAGAGAGTAAATTGATGCATGATGAGCACCTTGTGTGAAAGCATTGCTGCAATGTCAGTCACACAACAGTATGTCAACACACGGAGCTTGGCTCAATGGGACAGTGAGCAAGCCGTTTGCTGCTTGTGATGTTTGTCGAGGAACGAATTGTGACCATCACTCCTGGTTGACGTTGTGCTGTGAATCTTTATCATCCACCTCACAGAACTTGGGTTGGTGTTTCATCTGAAAGGCACAGAGTAGAAATTGGCGCCTGTTCACCTACATCAGAAGAAGGCAAATGTAATTGTGAGTATGGTAGTATAAGCCAATTCCAAAACTTGGCCTCAATGCCAAGAGTTAAGAGCGCAACTCAGGCTACCGTGCAAACCAACCTTCCTCCGTCAACTCCATCTAAAACTACCATCACTTCAGGGAAGCTGCCAACATATTATGACCCTCCCCACTCAGGTCACTCTCCCTTTTCCTTCAAAACATAG
This sequence comes from Narcine bancroftii, assembly GCF_036971445.1. Classification (NCBI taxonomy): domain Eukaryota; kingdom Metazoa; phylum Chordata; class Chondrichthyes; order Torpediniformes; family Narcinidae; genus Narcine; species Narcine bancroftii. The sequence goes on along the minus strand of NC_091476.1, from coordinate 40,307,814 downwards.
TGATGATGGAGGAACTCAGCACTTTCACAGCCTCCTACAGATGGTGAAAGACCACCTAAGTTCCTCCAGCAAAACATTATAAGACCACAGGAGCAGAAATAGACGATTCAGCCCATATAGTCTGCCACGCCATTCAATCATGAGCTGATCCATTTTCCCACTCAGGCCCACCGCCTGGCCTTCTCGATAACCTTTGATGTACTGACTGAACAAAAACTTAACAATCTCTGCCATAAAAACACCCAATGATCTCGTTGTTCAATGGCCTGTGGCAACAAATTCCAAAGATTTACCACCTTCTAGCCAATGAAATTCCTATGCATCTCTGTTCTAAGCGGATACCCTTCAATCCTGAAGCTGGGCTCCCTTGTCCTAGACCCTCCCACCATGGGAAACAATCTTTCTACATTTACTACATCCTTACCTTTCTATGAGGTCCACCGCTCATTCTTCACCTCTGTGTTTTGTCTACAATCACAGTGTTTTCAGACATTTGTGTTTCACTACACTCTCGTCTCCTCCCTTCCATTGGGCAGAAGTAACATCAACCTGAAAGCATGAACCTCCCGATTCAAGGAGAGTTTTTTTTTCTGTTGTTTTCAGACTCTTAAATAGACCTTTCATCGGTAAGAGATTATGCCCTTCATGCTTTTTTGCCTTCTCCCAATATCAATACCCTGTACTACCTACTGCACTTAAGCACAGTTTGACTAGCCTGGAGAGCACATAAAAAGTTTTTTTCCACTCTATCTCAGAAAACATGGCAATAAACAATTCAATTCAATTTAATTCAAAGATAATTGTACAGACTTCAACACAAACAAACACAACTTAGAATACAGGCAAGTTATAGAAATATGAATTCCATCACACCTCTCTATCAATGCAGTTGGACTATCAGCCTATACTTTGTATTCAATATTCAAGTTGGTATTTCAACCAGTAATGTCAAAACACAGCAGCAAAAGCTTGGTTTGGGACATATGCAAAACCTGATTGATAGACTAATCTTGTGAATTTTGCACAAGATTTGTATAGATAATTGCTGGTTTAATTCTCAATTTTTTTTTCCTTTAGGCTACTATTCTTCACTGCACATCAATGGTTCTTTCATGAAGAGAATGGAAAACACTAAGTCCCTTGGTATACATATAAAGGACAGCCTAACCTGGACTCACAACACCTCCTCATGAGTCAGGAAGGTGCAGCAGTGCCTACACTTCCTAAGCAGGCTGAGGAAGGAAAGGCTACCAGCCCCCATCTTGACAACATGTTATAGCAGCACAATTGAGAGTGTCCTTTCTGGCTACATCATTGTGTGGGAAGGTAGCTTCAAAGCATCATACCAGAAGTCAATCCAGAGGATCATCAAAACACCAGCACGATTAGCATAGTGGTTAGCATAGGAGTCTCCAAAGTGGTCGATATCGACCCCTGGGGAGTCGACGGGACTATCCAAGAGGTGAAATATGACAGGGGGTCGAAAGGGAGTGGTAAATGCCAGGGGGTCGATTGAATTTTTGATGTTGAAAGAATTGTAGATCCTGAGGTCTTGCTCCTGCCTGGGAGCAACTTCTTTGAGTGGACAGCAGCGCAACCAATGTGGAGAATGGAATCACTGTCGCCGATGCTAAGGACTTGGACCCAGCTCTGCTTGGCATCTTCCTGTAGAGAAACAAAGATTTTTCTTTACTGTTGGTGTTATCACTTAATTTGCAGATTTGTTACGGCAATTGAGGTGTTATAACAAACTTTGGGTTGCTTGGGACACCAAGCACATTGTATGCACTTTCCCTCACTTCTTTTCTTCTTCTTCTTTGGCTTGGCTTCGCGGACGAAGATTTATGGAGGGGGTAAAAAGTAGACGTCAGCTGCAGGCTCGTTTGTGGCTGACAAGTCCGATGCGGGACAGGCAGACACGATTGCAGCGGTTGCAAGGGAAAATTTGTTGGTTGGGGTTGGGTGTTGGGTTTTTCCTCCTTTGCCTTTTGTCAGTGAGGTGGGCTCTGCGGTCTTCTTCAAAGGAGGTTGCTGCCCGCCAAACTGTGAGGCGCCAAGATGCACGGTTTGAGGCGTTATCAGCCCACTGGCGGTGGTCAATGTGGCAGGCACCAAGAGATTTCTTTAGGCAGTCCTTGTACCTTTTCTTTGGTGCACCTCTGTCACGGTGGCCAGTGGAGAGCTCGCCATATAACACGATCTTGGGAAGGCGATGGTCCTCCATTCTGGAGACGTGACCCATCCAGCGCAGCTGGATCTTCAGCAGCGTGGACTCGATGCTGTCGACCTCTGCCATCTCGAGTACTTCGACGTTAGGGGTGTAAGCGCTCCAATGGATGTTGAGGATGGAGTGGAGACAACGCTGGTGGAAGCGTTCTAGGAGCCGTAGGTGGTGCCGGTAGAGGACCCATGATTCGGAGCCGAACAGGAGTGTGGGTATGACAACGGCTCTGTATACGCTTATCTTTGTGAGGTTTTTCAGTTGGTTGTTATTCCAGACTCTTTTGTGTAGTCTTCCAAAGGCGCTATTTGCCTTGGCGAGTCTGTTGTCTATCTCATTGTCAATCCTTGCATCTGATGAAATGGTGCAGCCGAGATAGGTAAACTGGTTGACCGTTTTGAGTTTTGTGTGCCCGATGGAGATGTGGGGGGGCTGGTAGTCATGGTGGGGAGCTGGCTGATGGAGGACCTCAGTTTTCTTCAGGCTGACTTCCAGGCCAAACATTTTGGCAGTTTCCGCAAAGCAGGACGTCAAGCGCTGAAGAGCTGGCTCTGAATGGGCAACTAAAGCGGCATCATCTGCAAAGAGTAGTTCACGGACAAGTTTCTCTTGTGTCTTGGTGTGAGCTTGCAGGCGCCTCAGATTGAAGAGACTGCCATCCGTGCGGTACCGGATGTAAACAGCGTCTTCATTGTTGGGGTCCTTCATGGCTTGGTTCAGCATCATGCTGAAGAAGATTGAAAAGAGGGTTGGTGCGAGAACACAGCCTTGCTTCACGCCATTGTTAATGGAGAAGGGTTCAGAGAGCTCACTGCTGTATCTGACCCGACCTTGTTGGTTTTCGTGCAGTTGGATAATCATGTTGAGGAACTTTGGGGGACATCCGATGCGCTCTAGTATTTGCCAAAGCCCTTTCCTGCTCACGGTGTCGAAGGCTTTGGTGAGGTCAACAATGGTGATGTAGAGTCCTTTGTTTTGTTCTCTGCACTTTTCTTGGAGCTCACTAATGCATATGGAAACTGCAAGTCTATTTATTTATTTATTTGTTTGTTTGATTGTTATTTTTGTACATACCTTGGGATCTATGAGAAATCAAGGATCTCATGAAGGGGTCGATGGTCTAAAAAGTTTGGGGACCCCTGGGTTAGCACAATGGTATTACAGTGCCAACGAACTGGGTTCAAATCCAGTGTTGTCTGTCAGGCATTTGTACATTCTCCCTGTGTTTGTGTGGGTTTTCCCTGAATGCTGCAGCTTCCTCTCATCCTTCAAAAATATATAAGGGTTGTAGGTGGATGAGGGTATTTGGGCAGTGTGGGGTCATAGGCTGGAAGGGCGTGTTATATGTCTAAGTTAATTAAAACTTTTAACCAGCTGAAAAGATCATTGGGATCTCCTATTCCTTGATTGAGTAAATTTATCAGGAACGTCTCTTAAATTGGCCTCAAAGAACTATCGAGGACGCTTTCCAACCAGCACACAATATCGTTGACCCACTACCATTAAGAAGGAGGTTCAAGAGCATCAAAATCAGGACTACCAGGCTGGGAAATAGGTTCTTCCTGCAGGCTTGTAAGACTGATTAAGAGTAACCTGTAACTGAGTAAGTTATCCAAAAATATTTACATATATTTATTTTAAATTATATCTTTATGCACATCTGTGATTTATCATATATTGTGTATTGTGTGTGTGTATATGCACTGTGGTCTAGCGAAACACTGTTTCATCAGGTTGTTATATGCACAATCAGATGATAATAAACTTAAACTTGAAAATTTACAACCCAATGAAACAGCATTCTCTGGTCCTTGGTGTAAAACAGGCAAATACACATACAGTCATAGCACACAGACAAATGATGCATATGCAGTGTAGGTGTACACTGATATTAAAAGTTCTAATCAATATCCGAGATAGGTTTTATCCACATGAGACAAAAAAAACTGCATGGATTCCTTATCCACATGAATGCATGGGAAGGGCATGGTGAACGTGAGTCTCTTCTGGCCTCTCTGAATGACCCTTACCTCCAAATTTACAAAACACGATTACGAATATCTCATCTTCTTCCCGAGAGTGTTGTAACAGGTTATCTCTTGCTTGTGCAGATTTGAAGGTAGTCAGTGATGTACGAGCATTGACTATTTGTTTATACAAAAGAGCATGTGGAGGATAGGAACAGATCATTTATTCATTGACTCATCAAGACCTAGTAAATGACCCCTACACACTCCATGCGGTGGTTATTTTACAGGCTTATAAAATGTTATGCTGTAAAATTTCTTTTGCAACTGCAAGACAAATTACACTTTACAAAAACGCACACATGGCCCACTTCCAAACTGAAGTTTGATCACTCTATCAGAAGCACCGATTTGATTCTCTTTTATTACTAAGTTGAGAGAATTTCTTGAGTTTGTATAGCAACTGTCCTGAAGGAATAAACTTGAAGCAATGTGTCATTTGATGGTCATTTAGCAAAAGATATTTTTCTTCAATCTCAATTGATGTGCCAGTCCATTAAAAAATTACAGTGCATTAATAAATGTAAAAAATAAGGCTATTTAATTTCTATTAATCTTCCGGATAGCTGTAATTTACAATATCCAAGTGTATTATCATTCACTCGCACAAGTACAATCAAACAAAACAGTGCTCAGTGCAAAGTATGCAGACATACAACCAGATATAACACACATACTGAAAAATAAATCAGACACAAGACAAATATACATATATAAACATAAATAAATATTGTTTCTAAATTAATTTTAGACATTCAGCACGGTACCAGGCCATTTCAGCCCACGAGTTCATGCCACTCAATTTACACTCCATTAACCTATACCTCCAGTGCATTTTTGAATGGGTGGAGGAAACTGGAGCCCCCAGAGAAAACCCATGCAGACTCAGGGAGAATATACAAACTCCTTACAGACAGTATAGGATGCGAACCGCAATGCGGTCCCGATTGCTGGCACTGTAAAGGCTAACTACTAAGCCAACCATGCTGTCATAATTTTGTAAATATGAGGATCTCGGATGGTTAGTATGAGCAGTTCACTTGGTCATTAAGCATTCTCACTGTTTGTGGGAAGAAGCTGTTCCTCAGCCTGGTGGTGCTGGCTCTGATACTCCTGGATCTATTTCCTGATGGGAGAAGCTGAAAGATGCTATGTGCAGGGTGGAAGGGGTCCTCATTGATTTTGTGCACCCGCTTCAGACAACAATCCCAGTAGATCACATCGATGGAGGGGAGGGAAACTCCCTGCCACTCTTATAGTAGTGTGAATTGATCTCCAATCCATTTCTACGCAGTAACCACACTACATTGTGACGCAGTCACCCAGGATGCTCTTGATAGTGGTCTTGTAGAAGGTAGACATAATGATGGCTGGTAGCCTTGCTTGCTTCAGTCTTCCCAGGAATTGCAGTTTCCTGACAAGGGAGGAGTAGTGCGACCACAATAGATTACCACTTAAGTGGACTCCAAGGAATTTAGTGCTCTCCACTCTCTCCACTACAGAGTTATTGATGTGTAGTAGAGGGTGGTCATTCCTGGTCCTCCTAAAGTCCATGATCATCTCCTTCATCTTGTCCACATTGAGACCTAGGTTGTTACTCTGGCACAATAACACGAGGATTTCCACCTCTTTTCTGTAGTGCAACTCATCGTTGTTGATTATGAGGCCAACTCCTGTTGTGTCATCTAAAATTTTAATGACATTGGTGGATCAAGGTGAGGAAGGGTTGATGGGCAGGTGGGGCCTGTGTAGGGACTAGTGACAGAAGGTGGTACACAGAGACAATCTACTGATGATGGAATCTGATGAGTTGAACCAGATATGGGAAGAATTGCAACTGTCGTGGGGGAGGACTGGGGGGAAGAGAACCAGTAGATGAACGAGGAGATTTGGTGTATCACCAAAGATTCTTGCAAATTTCTACAGGTGTACCCAGAGAGCATTCTGGCTGGTTGCATGACTGTCAGCAATGGAGGAGCCAATGCAACCCCATCACGGGCATCAGTCTCCACTCCATCTACAAGAGGCAGTGTTAAGAAAGCAGCCTCTATCCTCAAGGATTCTTACCACCCAGACCTTACCCTCTTCACACTGCCACCATTTCTGAATGGATAATGGACCACAGATACTACCTCACTTTCTCTTCTTTTGTATTTATTTATTTATTTTTTAAAAATATAACATAATAATATTTGCACCTATGAAGCTGCAGCAAAATAACAAATTTTGTGATATTTTCATGACAATAAATTCCTATTTTTATTCTGACCTAAGTGGGTGAGGGGAGGAATGGAGGACAAACAGATTACCTGTTTATGGAGAACTCAACATTAGTTTTTAGACTCCCCAGGGGCAATGTGTTGTTGCTCTAGTTTGCATTTGACACTGGTGGATCTGAGGGCAATGAGGTGAGTGTGGAAATGGGGAGGACAGTAAAAATGGCTGGCCATGAGGAGTGGCAGAAGTCCATTGCTAACAGGTGTATGTCAAAGAGTCTCGGTCTTGCTGTTGTAGAGGAGGGCAGATGGAGATCATCCACTGAAAACAGACAGGTTGAATAGGTGTATGTGAATATCTCTCTCACCTAGAAAGGATGTTGAGTGCTCAGGATGGAGATAAGGTCTAGGATAGATGTTACATCTCTCACAGTTGCAAGGAAAGCAGCTGGCGAGGGGTGCATTTGGAAAGGATGAGTGAACCCAAAAATCACAGATAATGATCCCAGTGCTAAACAGAAACCATTGGGAGGTGAAGATGTAGCTGCTATGGAATTGGATTGGATTGCTAAAGTAACCAAGAATGACATGCGGGATGCAGAGACTGGTGGAACCTAAGTAGCTCAACTTCTGTTTGGGAGGGGAGCAGAAGTGAAAGAAATAGAGGAGATGCAGGTGAGGTCTTCATCAATTCTTCTTTCTCTCCCATTGATGTTGCTCGATTTGTTCTAGTGGATTGTTTCTTTTGTTTGCTGTGCTAAGGTAGGGCAGGACAGTCAGAGAGGCTCCCTCTTTGCTGAGACATTAAATTGAGGTCATATTAATCTGCATATCCAATACTTTAAGAAATGGTCTGTTCTTTTCATTCACTGTTAATCTTGGGTGTTTCCTGTATTGTACAGTGACTGTATTTTAATTGTTGGAACAGAATTAGTGAACAATGCTATGTAAATGTAACTAATTTCTTGCACTTGCAACAAGTATAAATATTATCAGAAATAATTATGAGAAAACCTGTTCATTATTTTACAAAGCATTAGCTTAATAGTCACTAAACCTGCACATTAATACAGCACATAGTGATTATAACAATGAACAGTAAATTTTACACCGCTGAATTGCTGGAAGTCACACAGCCACATTATTCATTAATAACGGTTCAGCTGAGTGTGATGTTTGTTATGAAGCATGGAGAGAGGGAGTAATTTCAGCATGTCAGCACAGGTTGGCACATTAGGTGTTTATGAGCAAATATGTAAACTTCATAATGTGTGATCTGCAAATTGCTTGGCAAATCCCAAAAATGCAAAAAAAAACAATTTGTTTTGGATTGACTGGAAACCTGCAGGATTAGAAATTACATGTTCATTCAGAAAAAAAAAAAATTGGCCAACATTCCTTGCATCAGAACAAATTATATTTATTTGGCCCCCTTGAGCTTGATAAATCATTCACAGGAGAGTTCTTAAGGGATGAGGAGAAATTAGCAAGATGACCAAAAGTTGGGTCGAGGAATGGAAGTATTGTGAAGAAGGAAGATGTGGAAAAACAGTGGGGTTTGGAGGGACAATATTAAGGGCTTGAGTCCCAGCTGAAGATTGCATTCAAAACACAGAACTGCTGAAGGAATGTTCATAGGAGGTAAATATCTACCTGATGTTTCAGGCCTGAGCCCTTCCTCAAGGTATGAATGGGGGGGAAAAATTGCATTGACAAGGATAATGGTTTCAACAGCAAAAAGCCCAAGATAGTGACAGAGTTAATAGTGCAAAGATGGATGTAACTGTTCTTTGTGAAAATTCACTAGACCGTTTATTTAACATGCGAGCAGGAGTAGGCCACTTGGCCCATCAAGGTTGCCCTGGGATTCAAAATTATCATGTCTGATCTTTCTCAAGCCACATCTCCTCTTTCAGTTCCTCCTGGCTCTGAAACTTCCGCCAAGAACAGAGATGAGGAGGAAATATTTTACCCAGAGGGTGCTGAATCTGTGGAATTTGCTTCAGCGGATACCAATGTACACCAAGTCATTGGGTATATTTAAGATAGAGTTAGATAAGTTCTTGATTAGAAAGGGAATCAGGGGTTGTGGGAGAAGACAGGTGAATGGGGTTAAAAATGGTAGTAAATCACCCATGATAGAAAGGCAGGGCAGTCTCTATGGGCCAAAATTAAAATACAAAAGTCTGCAGACAGTGTGGTTGAAATAAGAACACAATGCTGGAGAAACTCAGCAGATCAAATAGGGTGCCAAATGGCCCAATTCAGCTCCTATGTCTTGGCTCTCAATTCACTGATCTATTTATTTACCTCCTTTATATGCCCTCAATAATCTAGCCACTATAAATCTCTGGGCTGAGAATTCCAAACTTCTTCAGCCCCTTCCAGAAGAAAAAAAAAACTTGTGCATTTCAATACTGTCAATTGTGCACCCACCTCCGCATTAAAGGACAGCAGCTCTAGAAAAATTTCCTTGTTGTCGCCCACTTTGGGCAGACACAAAGTGATAACTGGCACTCCCCAAACCAAAGTTCCTCTTTTATTTTCAGCCTTTGCCCCAGTTTCTCATTTTGAGTTATTTTCTTTTTCGCACTCAAGGTCTCTGTAACCTGTGGGAAGCAATGACAGCTGGGCACGTGCTGAGCTCAGACATGTCTTTCAAGCCACGGAATTGCCATGTATAGCAGCCTCAGAGTTGCAACATCAGAAAGAGAACGATGACACAGGAGACTGTAGATTCTGAAATCCAGAGCAAAAACCAATCTGATTGGAGGAACTCAGCAGGCCAAGAAGCATTAGTTGGAGCAAAAGAATTTTCAGTCCTGATGAAAGGCTCTGACCCGAAACATCACCCATTCTTTTTCTCCCACTAAATCCCTTTAAGTTCCTCTAGCAGATTGTGTTTTCCTCAGTGTCGATCTTTCTTTCTTTCATCTTCACATATTCGTGGAAAATATTTGGTAGTTGTGCGCAATTTCTCATCCTGAATTCCTATGGCTATGATTTATAAAGTTCGATGTCAATATTTAATAATGGCATTGCCTCAATAAAGTATATTTCCAGGATTAATAATTGCCTATCATTGCAGTATGTAAAACACGAAAGTCTCCAGACACCATGACTGAAGTAAAAACGCAATGCTGGAGAAACTCAGCAGGTCAAACAGTTACTTTATATAGCAAAGTTAAAGATACATATCCACCATTTCAGGCTTGAGCTCTTCATCAAGGAATCATTACAGTATGCTGTGCTGTATAAAGATTTTGGTTTAATCAACCCTTACCCCAATACAAATCCTGCTGAACAAGTTTCCTAGACACGGTGCATTACTTCCTTCCAATCAAGAGTAGAATTGGGTAGAATTGGGCACTATTACATACAGTAATTGCATCAAGAGATATACGACACAGAAATGAGCCCTTCAGCCCATTTGACCTATGGTGACTTTTTTGTTTTTCACTACATTAATTCTGTATCCTTGTTGATTTAATGCCTGTCTTTATATCTATTCACGAAGTGAATGCATCTGACTCCACCATTCCCCTTGGTAGTGTTCCTGATATCAAACAATCTGTAAAAAATTCTCCTCAAATCCCTTTTTTTATAATCATGGTATAAAGATTATGTCTATTTATTCAATTTATGCCTCTCATAACTTGATATCCCTATAATAGGTCATCCAACTCTCCTTGAAAGAAAACAAACCTAACCTATCACATCACCCTCCATAGCCGAAGCATTCCAATTCAGCAAATGTCCTGGTGAATATCCTCTGAACTCTTCCTTTAGTGCAGTGACCACACAGTGTTCCAAGCACGGTCTAACCAGTGGATTGTAAAGTTGCAATATGATGTACCCAACTTTTGAACTCTATGCTCTAACCTGTAACTGCAAACATTTCACACACGTTCTTCACCATTTTATCTTCTCTAGCCATTTTCAAGCAATTGCAAACTTGAACCCCAGGGTCCCTCTGTTCAGCATTCCCCAACGATGTACCAACTGCTCTTTGTCTTCCCAAAACTTGTCAAGATTAAATTCTATCTGCCAGTTCAATGCCAAACTTTCCATTTGATCTATGTCCTTCTGTAGACTTGAATCACCTTCCTCACTGTGCACAACATCCTCATTTTCATGTGATCTGTAAACTTGCTAATGACTACCTATATTCACCTCCAAGTTACTGATGTGTATCACAAATGACACTAATCCCTGTGCTGCAATACTGATTATAGACTTAGAATCAGAAAAGCATCAGTCCACCACCCTGTACTTACATCACTAAGCCAATATTGGATCCAACTCATCTTGGGTCCCATGCGCATTAACCTTCTGACCAATCTATCATGTAAGACCTTGCTAAATGCCTTATTACATTTAGACTGAATCTATTATCCTACTTTCAATCTCTTAGTTATCTCCTCAAAAAAACAATAGACCATTGAGACAGAATTCCAATTGTACAAAGGCATGACCATGCCTGATGAATTTGCAAAGAATTGGAATTTTTTCCACTACTTTCCCTGGCACTGAAGGAAGGCTCATCAGCCTGTCACCACCTGGTTTAACATTAGCTAATTCTCCAGTCTTCTGGCTAACAAAGATGCAAAAATCTCTATCAATATCCCAGCCATCTCTTGCTTTGCTTCCCATAGTAATCTGAGATAGATCTCATCCAATTCTGGGGATTCATCAAAGCTTAATCACATCTAGCACCTCCTTAATATGGACTGTATTCATATACTGTATATTGTTACATCTCAAACCAGCAACAACTGAAGACACAATTCAAATGAATTAAATTTTAACTCTATTAATTATTATTAACAATATAACGTCTTAACACAACTAACCCCACTATAAGTATCTATAGCAAATATACAGATATCATATATTTATAAACAGTGTGTATGTGAAAAAACCAAGACCATTGCAGTCTGCCCAATATTCAAAAAAGGAAAAATCATCAGTCAGTCAGGTAAGTCACTCCGAAAAACAGTCCACAGAATTCAATCTCAAAGCTCAATGTCCAAGTTCTGGTCTTTCACTGATAATAAAGGACGTCGTATTGAATGATGGAGAGAAAAAAGACTGTTGTTGCATTGCAGTAAATATATGAATCCTCAGGTATGAGGCATGTGCATTTCACACAGCTCTCCAACTGCTCTCTGCCGCTCCAACTATCATTCCAACCACCATTCTTTTGCTCAAACTGTTGCTCTCTGCCTCACAGCTGGATTCTCCCTCTCTTCTCGAAAGTTCCAAGCAATTAGTGAGTCAGCACTCAGCTGTACACTCAAGCTGCACAGAGTTCTTAGTAGAAATCCATCCTTTATAATGACAGTCCACATTCCAAAAGGTCAGTCCATGATCCATAACACTATCCACATAATAATGGAGTTGGTGTGAGAGTGCCAAGAGAGGGACATTTTGAAAGTGCTGGTAAAAGGTGACAAATTAACTGACGTCAATAAAAGGAAGGGAGCTTAAGTGAGCATGGGTTTAAGAATGACTCTTGGAGGCTTTGTCAAGCAGAGACTTTGCAGGGAATCAGGCAAGGTCTTTAAGCCTTCCTCTTTAAACCACTCAGATGTACTAAGAACATAAGAATATAAGAAATGGGAGCAGGAGTAGGCCATTCAACCACCAAGAATCTGCTGTGCCATTCAATAAGATCATGACTGATTTGATGATAGGCTTATCTCAAGCTACCTGTCTTTTCTCCATATCCTTTAATCCCCCTACCATGCAAAAATCTATCCAATCTTGTCTTAAATATGTTTACTGAAATAGCCTCCTCTTTCAATGGGCAGAGAATTTCATAGATTCACTACCCTCTGGGAAAAGTAGTTCCTCCTCATCTCCATCCTAAATCTACTACCCTGAATCTTGAGGCGATGCCTCCTGGTTCTTGCCTCACCTACCAGTGTAAAATTCTTACCTACCTCTATCATTTCATAATGTTATACATTACTGATCCCTGCACCACTGACTGCCAACTAGAAAAAAACACCCATGTATCCCAATTCTCTGATTTCTATTGGATAACCAATCCTCTATCAATGCCAATACATTATCCCCAACTCTTACAAGACATAATATTGTTTAGCCGGTGCATGTGTAGGTGGGGTATTATCTCTTCATTTATCAATATTGTATATCTGGCTATCAATAAAGTAAAAGATAAAATTTGGTTCTGAGTGAAAATCAGCAATACATCATTACTCTTGAGATATTCCCAAAAGAGCAATTTATGGACGAGGATCCAATTTTAAATTTAAAATCAGCAATAAAGTCTGAAAAACATCCTTCCAAAATTTTTCTAAGCTAGGACAGGTCCAGAACATAGGAATCCTTTATGTGACAAATGTAAAACAAGTGATGCCTCTTTAGTTCATATGTTCTGAATAAAAACATGACAGTTTAATTTTAGGCATATGTGCTCTGCGGACCACTTTAAATTGCAGCAAACAAGGCCATGTACAAAAGGAATCCCAAACCTCATTGAAGAGTGAAAGGTTCAAATCCTGCTCCCAGACGTTCTTAATTTTAACTAATGAGACTTATCTGAAATTAACCCCTTTGTCAGAGATAATAAATATTAAGGCTTTATGAGGACATTGTAGTTCAAAAAATGTATCAAGAACATTTGCCTCAGGAATTACAAGAAAATCAGAAATCTGAGATCAAAAAAAATGTCTAATTTGTAAATATCTAAAAAAAATGAATTTTAGGTAAGTTGAATTTTACCACCAATTGTTCAAAAGATGCAAAATTTTTGTCAATAAAAAGGTCTTTAAAATATTTAATACCCAATCTATGCCAGTTATTAAAGGCAGAGTCTTGCAAAGAAGGTTGAACAAGGAGATTGGATATAATAGAACTGGCAAAAGAAAATCTCTGAAATAATAAATTCCCTTCTAAATTGTACTGATATTCTCAAACTGTGTAATTATTGGATTATCAGTTAATTTATATAGAGTAGAGGATAAAGAAGACCCAAGAATTTCCAAACGTGGAAGTATTCTTAACAAAATTTAGTTCAATTTCTGCCCATGTAGGGTGGTCAACTTGATTATGAAACTAACAAAAATAACATCTAAATTTAGGAAGTGCCAAACCACCATTCCTTTTGGTTTTCTGAAGATGAACTTTATTTAAGCGAGGGTGTTTTCTGACGCCATCACTCTCTGTAGATTTGCTCAATAGTGGGGAGCATTTTGCCTGTGATATCCTGGGCTGTGTCCACTACCTTTTGGAGAAATTTACCCTTAGGGGTATTTGTGTTTCCACTCCAGACTCTGATGCTGACAGTCAGCACACTTTCGACCGTACCTTCGGTAGAAATTTGCTAGGGTTTCTGATGACATACTAAACCTCATGCTTTCTTCATGATGCCATTGGTGTGTTAGGTTCAGGAAAAATCCTCCAAGATAATGACACCCAAGAGCTTAAATTTGCTCACTCTCTCCACCTTTGATCCCCAAATTATCATTGGATTGTAAACCTCTGCCTTTCCTTTCCAGAAGTCAACAATTGGCACTTTAGTTTTGGTAACACTGAGTGCAATTTGTTGTTGTTGTTGCTGCACCAGTCAACCAAGTTTTCAACCACCATCCTGCGTGCTGACTCATTCCCTTCCTCTCTACAACCCACTACCATGGTATCATCACCAATTTTGTAGATGGTGTTATTGTTATAGTGAGCCACACAGTCGTAGATGTAAAGTGAGTAGAGCATGTCTCAATATGTGAAATGTATGAATATACCGAATGATTAAAAAATTATTAATAATGAGAAAAACTGTGATTTGATTTCACTATCAGTCATATTGGCCACTGGTTGAGCCAACTCATTAACTTTTGTGTTATTTTGAATCTCTTTCTCATCTCAGCTGCATGGACAACATTGATGCTTGTGCTGTGATATGTATACTCGACTATGAAAATCAGTCTTAAAGTTTGTTCTCCATTATATCACACAGTGTGATTGGTTAGAGCCAACATTAACAACCAGACAGCTTAGGAATCAACAAATCTCACCAAAGTTCATGCAGTCTGGCATGAACTCATGGCGAATACTTCCTGTGGGCATTTATTAGGCTGTCTGGTTTTTAAATGTATTTTCCAACAATTTTTAGTTTAAATTAGGTGGGATTTTTATGTTTCCTTCTGTAACCTAACCTGGGCAACATAGGGAACATATGGGGAGTTTACCCTCTATTATAAACCTTCTCAGTACAAAAAAGCAGAACCTCACGGCAGCAGAAAAATTTATTACCGTTGCATGCTTCATTTGCTTGTAATAGTTGCTTGCCAATGAACGTTCTGTTCGGGAAAGCACTCCAATTTGAACAGGCAATTATATTCTCTGAAAACCTTCAACCTAATTGGAAAGTAGACAATTAATGCTGTTAACACCTATGATCATACACTAAATAAATCAAGTTGTTCTTCAGTTCTGAGGTTGTTTGTACCATTAATATTGGGTTATTTGTCTGTCTTTTGGTTTAGTTGCTGTTTGCATTTACCAGGGGGTGGATTCAGCTCTTTCTCATATGATTGATCATAGCACCCGCAAAACCAGAAGCTGAAGAACAGTTCTGGCATTATCTGTGGGACCCTGCTGTATTAGTATCATGCTTTATCCTATTTAGCCATGGTGCCCAAGCATCAAAGGGCATGAAATATTTAGGATGCTGTACAGTATTGTTCAGGAAAGAGGTATAAATACCACAAGACTTGGACCATCAGGTTCAGGAAGAGTTGCTTATCCTCCACGATCAGATACCAAAACAACAAATTCAATCAGAGACTCAGTTAGGAATTCTTACTTTGTACATTATTTATTACTAATTTTTTTCTCTGTATTTGCACAGTCTGTTTGTTTACATTTCTCCCTTTTATATTTGTATCTTTTCTTGAGTACAGATTATACTACTGAGGAGTAGAAATTCTGCCTGGCCTGCAGGAAAAAGAATCTCAGGGTTGTATATGTTGTCATGAATGTACTCTAACAATAAATATCAACTTGAAGTTGAACACAAGGTGCTTCCATACTTCTCTCCTGAATGCTGATTGGTCTCCAATTTCACAACTCAAACACATTTGTATTAGAGCTGATAGAACTTTGTGTTAATACCTTCCGTCCTCTTAATAGTACTACCTTGTATTTCCAAATCATTTCAGGGCTGGATTTGAATCCATATCCAGTTACACCCCAAGAATACACTACAACTGGAAATGCAAAATATTGACCTAATTACAAAACCGAAATGACTGGTAAAGTCCATTGTTAAGTCTTGCTCCAAAGGTGTCCATCTGACATATTTCAAAGTGACAGAAAGCCAGCAGGAACAATAATTTTGCATTTTCCATCCTAGAAGTAGTCTTAAGTTCCATTTGTTCTATTGTATTTCCATTTCAGCCTTTTCTGCAACCCTAATTTTAACTGCCCTGTCACCAGCAATCATGCCTTCTCTCACTTGTGCCTTTAAGCTCTTGTCGATTTTATCTCCTTAAGTGGTCTGTCGATTATATTGTTTGACACTGCTATCAATTAATTGCATCTATGAGCTCAGCTCCTCTTGGGATGTCTCACTAAAACAAAGAGCTAAGTAAGTGCACAGATTTATTTCTCAACTGTGGCAGATAATTCATTAACAGGAATCAATAACATCTGAGAATTGCTTTGAAGGTCTGCCATCATTGATGATGCTGAGAGGTTATTGTCATACACACAAGTACAATGTACAGGTCCACTGAAATTCTTACTTCATGCAGCCACATAGGTTTGCAAGAAACAACAACTGTCATAGTGTAAATTAAACATCCATAATGCCAGGATAGGAAAAGCGATAATAAATATAAAAACACGAGACAAATATTTGCTGTTAGTGCAAGTAAAACTGATGTTTAAATGGTACAGGGCAATCTTTTGGTGGTCCAAGAGTAGTTTATGGTTAGGGTAGTATGAGGAGTTCAAGAGCTGTTTGAAAAAAAACTCTTCTCTTAAACTGAGAGGTACCTTCTGCCTGAAGGTAGCAGTGAAAAGAGATTGTGACCAGGGTAATTGGGTGACTGCCTTCCTGAGAGAGCATCTCACGTGGAGTCTTCAAAGGAATTGAACAATGACCTATATTGTTTATGCTAAATAACGTAAGACAGTGACAACTTTTGGACACCTGCTGCACAAGAACAGTTAGATCTAACTTCTACTGGATTGGAGAAAACTCCATGGCTATCAATAAAACAAAATATAATTGCAAAGCAGCTACAATCTACTTAGACAACCATAAGCCATCAAGCCCATCAACCAAAGCCATCCATGATAGATGATCATCAAATCAAATTATATGAAAGAAAAATCAATCTAATTTTTCCAAGCAATACAGAAATAAAAAGATAAATACATTTTCCACCACAGTAGTCTACATAGAACATAAAATGTCCCATGATCTTGTGCAATCTAATCCTTCCCTACTTCACAACCATTACTCTCTAATTTTCTTGCAACCGTGTGCCTGTGTAAGAATTTTTAAAATGTCCCTAATGTACCAGCTTCCAGCACCACCCCCAGAAATGCACTCCAGGTACCCACTACACTCTGTGTACAAAACATAACTTGGCATCTCTCCTAAACTTCCCTCCCCTTGCCTTAAACAGATGTCCTCTAGTATTTGCTGCTGTCATCCTTGGAAATGGGTTCTGGCTGTCTACACTATCCATGCCTTTCATAATCTTTGTAGATCTCTATTAAATCACACCTCATCATCTTTGCAGCAAAGAGAAAAGCCCTAATTATTGAACCCTGCCTGATAAGACACATTCTCAATCCAGGCAAATCGTAGTAGGTCTCCTTTGACCCCAATCTAAAGCTTCCACATCCTTCTTGTAATGAGACAACCAGAACTGAACACAATATTCCAAGTGTCTAACCAGTTTTATAGAACTTCAACATTACCTCATGGCTCTTGAACTCAATCCCCTGACTAATGAAGGCCAGTATACCATAAGCCTTCTAACTACCCTATGGACCTGCTCAGCAACCTTGAGAGATCTATCTATTAGGCCCCAAAAATCTGTCATTAACCATGTACTCCACCTTGAAGTTCAACCTCTCAAACTCCATCTTCTACTTCTCCACCCAAGTCTACATCCTGTTATCTCTTCTGACAACCTTCTACACTATCCACAACACTTCCAACCTTTGTTTCATCTGTAAACATACTGACCCATCCTTCCATTTCTTTGTCCAGATAATTTATAGAAATCATTAAGAGGAGGTGTGCCAGAACAGATTGCAATGGAACTCCACGAGTCACTGACCTCCAGGCAGAATAGGTTCCATCTACCCTACCCTCTGCTTTCTGCAGGAAGGCTAATCTGAATTCACACAGCAAAGGTTCCATGGATCCCACGTCTCATGACTTTCTGAATGAGTCTACCATGAGGGACGTTGTCAAATGCATTATTAAAATCCAGATTCACAATATCAACCACCAATTTCAATTTCTTTGTCACTTTCTCAGAAAACTCCATCAGGCTCATAGAAACATCTTACCCCACACAAAGCCATGCTTGTAATGATAAAGTGCTAGTGATCCTCCTGACCACTAGAGTGAGTTGGAGACTAGTTTGTTGCAGTTTAGGGATTAAAGATGGATGCCTCCACATGGTCAGGAGTTCTTTAGCCAATAAAATATAATTGTTTTAAAAACCAAATTTCTTTATTACAATAAAAGAAACATCCCTGAGATGTTTATGCTTCTCTAAATGCTTGTAATTTCCTGTCCCTAAGAATCCTCTCCAATAGTTTGCCCACTAAGGAAGGTGTAGGTTAAGACCAAGGTTAAGCTGATTGCAAAGAGAAGACCAGAGAAATCCAAATGATCAGGCCACATCTTTTTAGCAAGGCAAACCATTTTGGACACATATTTGGAGACATACATTGTTCAATTAATCTACCCACCTTTGGGATGTGGGAGAAAGCTAGTTCACTCTAGTGGTCAGGAGGATCACTAGCACTTTATCATTACAAGCATGGCTTTGTGTGGGGTAAGATGTTTCTATGAGCCTGATGGAGTTTTCTGAGAAAGTGACAAAAAAATTGAAATTGGTGGTTGATATTGTGAATCTGGATTTTAATAATGCATTTGACAACGTCCCTCATGGTAGACTCATTCAGAAAGTCATGAGACATGGGATCCATGGAACCTTTGCTGAGTGAATTCAGATTAGCCTTCCTGCAGAAAGCAGAGGGTAGGGTAGATGGAACCTATTCTGCCTGGAGGTCAGTGACTCGTGGAGTTCCATTGCAATCTGTTCTGGCACACCTCCTCTTAATGATTTCTATAAATTATCTGGACAAAGAAATGGAAGGATGGGTCAGTATGTTTGCAGATGAAACAAAGGTTGGAAGTGCTGTGGATAGTGTAGAAGGTTGTCAGAAGAGATAACAGGATGTAGACTTGGGTGGAGAAGTAGAAGATGGAGTTCAATCTGGATAAGTGTGAAGTGATGCATTTTGGGAGGTTGAACTTCAAGGTGGAGTACATGGTTAATCACAGGGAAACCCAATGGTCTCAGTGAAAGTATGCAAACTCCAGACAGAGATCAGGATTGAAGCTATGAGGTAGCTGTCCTAGTAGATCTTCACCAAACAAAGCATAAATAGAAATTGGTCAATAAATGCTGGTATTGTCAGCAATACCTGCATCCCATAAATGAAAGAGAAGTTTTCCTTCCATATTTTTAACCATCTGTTCATGAAAATAAACAATTCGTAGACAACTGCTGCAGTAGGAATAATTTTGACAAATTTATGGACAAGAAAAGCTGAGATGGATATAGATCAAATGGAGACAAATGGGACTAGTTCAGAGAGTTAATTTGGTCGGCAACATCAGGTTGGGCCAAAGGTCCAGTTCTCTGCTGTACGACTTTGTGATTGTATTCCAAAAGAGCTTGTTGATCTGACATCGCTGAACAGGGTGCAGGTGACTGAAAGGGACGCTTGGCAACATTAATGGTGATTCTTTGTCTGCCTTGCGGCAGGCAGAAGGCAAATTCATGTAACCTTATATGTTTGTACTATTACATGACAATAATGAAATCTTGAATGTAGGCATCAGTTTAGAATGATATGAAGACAGTATTTAATGATTTACAGGAATTCACTTTATTGTTCCCTGCAGTTAAAATTTTTCAACATTACAGCCACAACCACTGTTTTTCCTTCAGCGAACAACATACTGCAGCCACTTAGACAAATAAGCATGAGCATAGAGTTCAGGGATACAAGTAATTAATAGGAATAGAATAAAATGAATTAACTTTCTAATGTCCACTACCTACACTTACTGTTCAGCTAAATCTTGACTGAAACTCAAGAAGGCACCCCTCCTGATAGAAGTTTATAAAACTTGTAGAATTATGAGGTGCGAAACTAACAAAATTGTGAGTAGACAGCCAGAATATTTATCCCAGGGTAAATATGTCAAATATTGAGGATGTACTGGCATCACCTAGAACGCTTCCACCAGTCATCCTCAGCATTCATTGGAGCGACTTCATCTCCAACATCGAAGTACTCGAGATGGCAGAGGCCGACAGCATCGAATCCACGCTGCTGAAGATCCAACTGCACTGGGTAGGTCATGTCTCCAGAATGGAGAACCATTGCCTTCCCAAGACCGTGTTATATGGCAAGCTCTCCACTGGCCACCGTGACAGAGGTGCACCAAAGAAGAGGTACAAGGACTGCCTAAAGAAATCTCTTGGTGCCTGCCACATTGACTGTCAGAAGTACAAATTCTCACACATGAGTCTCTTTAAAATTGATGACACGACAAGCTTTATTTACAAGTCTGCAGAGTTGGACTCAACTGGCTTCTCGCCAAGTCAAGCCCCGATACATACAGTGCATTGATTTTTATACCTTTTTTTGTTTGTCCTTCCCCTTCTTTTTAACACTGTTTTAATTGGTTAGTTTTTGCAAAATCATCCTAAGTACACTTGCATTTTTAATTATCATGTTTTTCACGTACACTACGAACTCTACACACACTAAATTCTGTTTCTCACTCTTTTTATCAATCTTTGGCTCCTACATGTCTCTCTGTGACCATGAAAATCTCTGTTTGTTATAACATTGTCTAGCTGAACTTTTATGGTAAGCTCCCTGTCTATTCTGGCTTCCCCTTTTATGATTAATCATCACATTTTAACTTAAGCCCTTTTTAACCTAAATTCTCTATCTATAATATTGACCACCGCCAGTGGGCTGATATCACCTCAAACCGTGCAACTTGGCGCCTCACAGTTCGGCGGGCAGCAACCTCCTTTGAAGAAGACTGCAGAGCCCACCTCGCTGACAAAAGACAAAGGAGGAAAAACCCAACACCCAACCCCAACCAACCAATTTTCCCTTGCAACCGCTGCAACCATGTCTGCCTGTCCCGCATCGGACTTGTCAGCCACAAACGAGCCTGCAGCTGACGTGGACATTACCCCTCCACAAATCTTCGTCCGCGAAGCCAAGCCAAAGAAAATTGAAGGTGAGAGGGGATAGTTTAAAAATGTGTGGGGAGGTTTTTTTTTTCCACACAGAGAAATGTTAGATGTACGGAAGGGGCTACCAGGAATAATGGTGGAAGTAGATACAACAGGAGCATTTAAGAGACTTCTAGATAAATATATGAATATCCATTGAATAGTGAGGGGTACATCATATATTTTAACTTAACTTAAGAGACATATATTTCAATTTGGGCATGTGTTCAGCACAGACACTATATCTGAAGGACCTGATCCTGTCCTGTATGGTTCTGTGTTCTAAACCAGCAGCCAACATTTCAGAATCAGGTTTATTGTCATGACCATGTGTCATGAAATTTGTTGTTTTGAAGCAGCAGTATGGTGCAGAACAAGGTGCAGAATGACTGTAAATTAAAATAACATAAATACAAGATTTATTGCCATGAACATATCGTGGAATTTGTTGTTTTGTGGCAGCATTACAGGTGCAAAATTATAATAAATTACATTTTTTAAATAAATAAATTAGTGCAAAAGAAGAGAAAATAAGGCAATGTCTGTGGTTCATAGTCCATTCTGAAATTTGATCCTGTTTCTGGACTGTTGGGTTCTCATTTTCAAGCTCCTGTACCTCCTTCCTGACAGTAGCAGAGAGAAAAGGGCATGGCCCTGGCGGTGTCGGTCCGTGATGATGAAAGCTGCCTTCTTGAGACACTGCCTCTTAAAGATGTCCTTCATGGAGTGAAGTCTAAGACCCACGATGGCGCTGGCCAAGTTTACAACCCTCTGTAGCCTTTTCCTGTCCTGTGCATTGGCACCTCCATATCAGACAGTGATGCGACCAGTCAGAATGCCTGTACACCTGCAGAGACTTGCAAGAGTCTTTGGTAATAGATCCAGTCTCTTCAAGCTCCTAACAAAATAGAGCCACTGCCGAGCCTTTTTCATGATTGCATAGACCAGAGGTGTGCAACCTTTATTTTTAAAACTCACATTCCACCTTAAGTAATCCCTATGCCATAAGTCCTCTGTGATTGGTAAGAGATTACTTAAGATGGTATGTGAGTGGGGGGAGAAAAAGGTTGAGAACCACTGCTCTGGACCCAATTATCACTGAAATATTTTGCTTGAGGAAAATTGTCATTGGTCCATTTCCTTTGGAGTTATGAAACCATGCACAAAACGAGTCAATGAGGTATGATTAAAACAATGGTTTTCAAATTTTTCTTCCCACTCACATACCACCTTAAGCAATCCCTTACTAATCACAGAGCCCTTATGGCATAGGAAGTACTTTAAGGTGGAACGTGAGTTTTAAATAAAAGATTGCCCACTCCTGGCATAGACATTTCCATTGAGTGCCAGCTGTGGCTGAGAACGATAAGGAGTACTACGAACAGTGTCAGTATCTTGGAGAGGCTCTGGACAATCGCAATGATTTTGCAGGCACATGACTTTCTTCCTGCTTAATCACAAATATATCCGAACATTACACATGTTTAGAGGGTCTAGATGTTAGGACACAGAGCACAATTCAATGAAGGAGTTGTTAATTGTGAAGTGGACTAAAGTGAAGACAGTATTTAATGATTTACAGGAATGATGGTCGCTGGTTCAATCACTGGTTTAATCTCCTGATTAGATATTACCTCATTTATCAAAGAAAGCTTTTTATCACGGAGAGAAAGTAAAAATTGGTGAGGGAGAGAAAGAAAAGAGAATGAAAGGAAGGAAAAAGAGGGAGAAGAAAAGAAAAAACAGGAAAAAATGGGTAAAAGGAAAAGAAAGAGATGCCTCACACTTCACTGGATTACATTCCTTCTGCAACTTCTCTGATCTGAGATGAAGCATTCATCCCATCACGTTTTTCCGGATAACATGCTGAGGAGTTGGCGGGAGGGTGTGACCACAATAGAGGGTTAGGGTGGGGAAGGAGGGGAGGGGCAATGGCTCTGGATGAGATGGGCTCCTCCTTGGGCTCAGAGGCCAAAGACCTTCTGCCACTCAGCTTCTGGGAACCAGGGCTGGGGAAGAGGAGGGCCAATGGACAACAGGCTTTCAGATGTGGTGCTGGAGCTTGGCATCTAGGGGCAACAGAGATGTTACACTGGAGAAGGAATCATGATCCTTGCCCACTTGCTGTCTCTGTTGGGACTTTCTTTCCTTTCTTTATCTCTTTTCCTTATGCAAAATTGTGCTGGACCATGGCGACTCTCTGCCAATCTTTGAATGACATGAAACAGAAACTTTTCTCTGTATCTATTTACACATGACAATAATAATAACAATAAAAAATGAATGTAAATTCATCTAAATTTGGCAACCTCACATCAGTAGGGCTGTGGCCCTTATCTATCCCCCATAGACTCCATCTTCCAGAACAGCTTTCCTTTATTAATTCATGCATAATGTATAAGATCTGCATAGAACTTTGAACATTACAGCAAAAAAAAGAGGCCCCTTAGCCCACAATGTTGTGCCAACCTATATTTAAAATTAAACAAGAGATCATTCAAAAGGCATTGTGGATTGTCAAAGTTTTCTCTGCATTTTGAACTGCCAAATTCTTTGTAAATCTTTATCTACCCAACTTTTTTCTTTCACTCACAACTCCACGAATGGGAAGACACTTTTAGGTTGCTAGCATTGAAACCATCCAATCAAGTCTTTATAAGGGTCCCAACCCAAAACGTGACTGACCACTTCTCACCATGGATGCTACCTGACCCACTGAGGCCTTCCAGCTTTTCATTGTTCCATCAGGATTCCATCACCTGCAGCTATGAATGCTTCTCATTCAGTCATCTTCCTGGGCAGCTCCCTCCTCTCTTCCTCTTGTCTATGGTACCAAATGTTCTCTCAGGTTCTCCTAAATCCCAGCCCTAAGCTCACACCTTTTTTTGAGGTGCTATTCAGCCCGTCTTTTTGAAAGCCCTGGATAGATTACGTGGAAAAGATGTTTCCAGCCATGGGAGATTATCAGACCATAGGGCACGGCCTCAGAATAAAAGGATGTCTCATTGGAACAGATATGAGGTGAGATTTCCTCAGTTAGAGGGTGGTGAATCTGTGGAATCAAAGGAAAAGGCAGGAGAATAGGGTTGAGAGGGAAAAATACATCAGCCATGATTTGAATGGCAGGGTGACTCAATGGGCCAAATGGCCTAATTCTGCACCTATATCTCAGTCTTCCCCTTGCTCTTTCAACCTAAGGATACAACTCTCATCTCTTCCCATCCAATTTCAATCTTAATTGTGTTACTATCATTTTACCCCCTCATCACAAATGGCAGTGCATTGATTCTGAGGTCATCCAAAATCCCTTTGTCATTCCTTTCTGTGAGAATTCTCCGTAAAGCCCATATTCACAAATCTCCCTGTTCCTACTGCTAGTCCTCATTCACACCATACTTCAAAGAATGTAATCATTACAGGAAATTAAATCAACTAAACATTCATTTAAATACTTCATTTGAAAGGTTAAAGAATTGGAAACTGTCATATCAACTAACTAATAGTTGCAGCAAGTAAGATTAAATCATCATTTTACAAACATTGGATAAAATCTATCCACTATAGATTTTGCACTCATTGTTAATATTCACCCTCTGATTTTATAATGAAAGAAAATGAAGAAATATTATGACAGAGACAAAATTCTATTAGTATTTTACTAACCCAGCTACCCCAGATATATTGAGATGCATCAAATGAAGGACTTGCTCCATCAATCCCATTAAAAACCCCAATCTTACTAAGTATTCTTCAGCTGCCAGAGGCACTTCTAACACCTGGATTTCTGCACGAGTTAGAAGACTCCATGATGTGGTAATTCCTGGAGTTTTTTTGTACCTTTCTTGTGAGGAAAAACAATTTCTCTTCTTCTTTAACTCAGGCTGGAGATTGAGATCTACTCTTTGCGATAGTTTGTGTTCAGGATATTCCACCATGTCTCATGCCTGTGTCTATGTTAAGAAGATCCATGTCCTAATCCCAACCAAGAGGTGCAAATAATTTAAAAAGGCACATAAATAAAGTTAGCAATTCAAGTTAGAACCTTGTTAGCCAACAGAATGCTGGAAGAACTTAACGAGCAAAGCAAAAGGTAAGTCAAAGTTTCAGCTTGAAACGTCGCATGGTCTTGACCTGACATGTTGATGCAGACATTTTGCCTCCATGCTGCTTAATACAGAGTTCTTCCAGCATTCTGCTTTTGCTTCATATTTCCAGCGCCTGCAGTCTCTTTTGTCTTTGCCTATTTTTTTCTACCTTCCACATATGCTGCCTGTCCTTCTAGGTGTCTTTGGTATTTTCTGTGTTTGTGTCAAATTTGTTTACATTCATTTGAATCAACCATTTTTGGGATTCATTTGGATCCATGTCTGGTAATTGCAATGTTTGGATTTTCCAGAGACATAAACATAAAACTATCCACTAATCAAAGACAGGTTTTAGCATTCTTCACTTTTCTAGCAAGAGCAATATTGTTAAAATGGAAAGAGGAGTTCCTACCCACTCATAGATAATGGCTATTAGATATCACGTCCATTTTAAATTTGGAGAAAATTAGATATAATGTGATGAAAATCAAGATTTCCTCTGTTAGGACCTAGGGTCCATTTACGACTTACTTTCACAATTAGACTAATTAGATGCAATGATGGTTGTTACTGGGCGTGATTTGTTTGGAACTCCCGAGGCTGTTACTTACAAAATAAATTACAACCTTGGTTGGCATTGAGTTATAGATTTTTTTTTCTTTTTTCCTTTTCCTTCTTTCTTTTTCTTTACTCCTTAATATAACTCTATGAATAAATACATATTGGATTGGAATTTAAGTCCATCTACTATTGTCATTATAACATATGCTATTATCTTAAATGTGTAATAGTCTTATATGGCGAGCTCTCCACTGGCCACCGTGACAGAGGTGCACCAAAGAAAAGGTACAAGGACTGCCTAAAGAAATCTCTTGGTGCCTGCCACATTGACCACCGCCAGTGGGCTGATATCGCCTCAAACCGTGCATCTTGGCGCCTCACAGTTTGGCGGGCAGCAACCTCCTTTGAAGAAGACCGCAGAGCCTACCTCACTGACAAAAGGCAAAGGAGGAAAAACCCAACACCCATCCCCAACCAACCAATTTTCCCCTGCAACCGCTGCAATCGTGTCTGCCTGTCCCGCATCGGACTTGTCAGCCACAAACGAGTCTGCAGCTGACGTGGACTTTTTACCCCCTCCATAAATCTTCGTCCGCGAAGCCAAGCCAAAGAATAGTCTCAATGCCATGGATTTATTATATATTTGTTTTATTTTCTGACAAAACTTAATAAAAATAACTTTAAAAGAAAGAAAGGGGATACAGGATTATCAGAGCCAACACCACCAGGCTGAGAGAATGCTGAACGCTCACACTAACCATCTGAGACTCTGATATTATAAATCATATGTATTTATATATATGAATACTTGTCCTGCAATATATATTGTTTGTCTGTATGTGTGTAATGTTTGGTGTGTGTCTTTGTGTTTTGCATTGAGGACCAGAGAACACCGTTTGGTCGGGTTGTACACTGAGGACCAGAGAACACCGTTTGGTCGGGTTGGACTTGTACAATTAGATGACAATAAACTTGACTTTTAAGAGAAGATATGAGAAGGGTGGGACAATTCCTCTTTGGTTACGTATGGTGGAAAAGTGCTGACCGAAGGAGATATACTTCCATACTTCCACACAAAAAGAACCACTGAAATGTGACATGAGTGAAGCCAACAATTAGTATGCTCCTGTGTGTTTAGAACTTACAACGAAAGATGCTTGTCCCTCTGGAGTACAGGAAATTCCAGACTTCAGGCACCAGGAAATTAAATATCTATCTAGCAGTGTTGCAACATTGACAGTCAGGATGCAGAGAAGCGAGAATAGAAGTAAAGCAGATCATAAAAATAGAAGAGATCAGTAAAGTAGGAAGATTTGAAATTAAGAATGTATTTGAAAGATAGACTAAAGATATTAAAATTAGGATGCCAGGAGATTAGGAGGAAAGTATGGGACAGTAGAATTGTGCTGTTCAGCAGGCTGATTAGACAAAATGCTTGAGGAGAATTCATGATAAGTGAGCAGAATCTTTGGTCAGTGCTGAGAGATTAATGACTGGTAAATTCACTTTTAGCTAAAGGGAAATTAAAGTTATCCAGAAATCACTTAGCAATGCATGGATAGTTTTTCCATAACTAATTTATGATATCAATTATTTTAAACATGCCACACACGTTTTCACGCTGGTGAACATTTTTTTTCTGAAATGCGTGGAACTATCTATGTGAGGTGCTCCATCAAGAAGACAGCCACATCATAAAGGACCACCCCCCCCCCCCCACCCTGGTCATAACCTCTTCTCACAGGTGCCTGAAAAACAGTCCCCTCCACGTTAAAGAATAGATTCTTTCTAACAGATTTCAGACTCTTGAATCTCCCTTTGTTGCACTAATCAGGGACTGTTCCAAAACCACAGAAGGATCTCTAGACTGTTGTTATTT